>NC_140583.1:902392838-902886226 GCF_964204655.1 Triturus cristatus
AGTACATAGGTACTGTGACACAGCCTAATGATTTGCCATTGCACTACATGGAACTTATGTAGACATGTGGACTTGAGATGTGAGATGATGGGCATGTCGGTGACATATGTGTCCATACCCTACAGCACACACCTCAGTACATTGTGTATTGTCATGATGTATCATGTGATGTTTTGCTTGGTCATAGCCACATGAGTGGATGAATCAACAATCTTCCTTTGTTCATCTCTGTACTGCAGGGCACCAGCTGTCCATAGACCGTTCCCAGACCTTGAAACCATGCTGGAACGTGACTGCATCCGACGGTACCGCTTCACCAGCCACTGATTGAGTAGTTGGCGGAGCAGTTGGCGCCACATCTGCTACCTGGCCGGACATACCCTACAGCAGTGACCCCAGAGGTGAAGGTGATGGCAGCCCTGCACTTCTTTGCTACCGGTACCTTCCAGTACACTGTGGCTATTGCTGGTGGTATGTCGCAAACTATGTTCAGTCGTGTGCTACGCGATGTCTTGGAGGGGATGTTGCATTTCCTTGACCTGTACATTAAGTTTCCTAGCCCAGGTCAACTCACTGACATAAAGGCTGCTTTTTATACACTGGGGAGGATGCCGAAAGTCATCGGATCTATTGATGGTACACATGTGGCCCTGGTACCACCACCGGCACATGAGCAGACATACCGGAACAGGAAAAACATTTCCACTCCATCAATGCTCTGGTGGTATGTCTAGCGGACATGTGTATCACACATGTGTGTGCACGTTTCCCCGGTTCTGCGCACGATGCCTACATCATGAGGAGTAGTCGAATTGCAACGATGATGTCACAGATGCCAAACCAGCGTGCCTGGCTGGTCGGTGTGTACTGACTGTTTACCATTGTGTGTGTTTGGCAATGTTGTATTCCACCCTCTTGCAAAACTCGGCTAATTGTTCAATTGTTTGTATGTAGGTGACTCCAGATACCCCAACATGCCGTGGTTGCTGACACCCCTTAGGAACCCTGTGACACCAGCTGAGATGCGCTACAATGAGGCACATGGTCGGACCAGGAGGGTGATCGAGCGGAAATTTGGTCTCCTGAAAAGCTGCTTCCGCTGCCTGGACAAGACCGGAGGGGCCCTCCCATATGACCCTGCAAAGGTGTGCAAAATTATCATTGTATGCTGCATGCTACACTACATGGCAGTGCGGAAGAAGTTGCCTCTCATCCAGGTTGACGATGACCTACATCTGCCACCTGTGGAGGATCCAGGCTTGGGCCACGATGCCAGTGATGATGATGATGAGGGTGAAGTCCGCACACGGCTCATCAACAACTTCTTCACCTGAATGTGAGTTTACAGGGTTGTTATGTCAATGTATTGAGTTAGCCTGAAATGTGTTGGTGCTGCTCTGTTGCTGTTTGAGTATGTCTGTGTGCTACTTGACTGGATGCATGCAGTGATGTGTCCTTTTAGGTAGGCTGTACTCCAAAATAGTGTCGACATGCTAACTTGTATCTGTGTAGGTTTCTTGTGACATGTTTTGTGCATGTGTATTGCATTTCTATCCTGTTCTGCTGGGCTTTTGACTGTGTCTTATGTCTGTCCTTCCCAGGGTACTTTGCCTGTTGTTTGGTCAACTCTGACCCCCAACACTCAGAATCCAATCCCATGGTGGAAGTTGTCGATTCCCATCAAGTGATGTACCACACACCCCTGGACTTCAATTCTTCAACACTTGGTGACCGTGTGCCCACTGTCACATAGAATTACCTTGCAACTGTTGTGGAATAAACATGTTGGTGATGTGTAATGAACCTGTTCTACACTTTGTTATGTGCGTTGTCTGTCTTCCCACATCTGACTGATATTTGCTTACCTCACCTGAGGGCTTGTTACCACTGACTGTGGATAGGTGTGGTGTTGGTGCATTCCACTGTATTTCTGGTCAACATCATTGTAGGCGATGAGTTACACATGGCCATGGTGAGTATGTGTTGTGGTGCCCTAGTGGTGTGTCTCCCTCACACGTGTCACATCACCATGACTCACATAACGGTGATCACATTGCTGTAGTAGTTAGCATGCACTGAGTTCTTTAGCAGATCATCATCTCTATGACACATACCAAGTTGGAATCACAACAGAGGCAAGTATAGTGTAATAGTGAGTTTATTTACAAACATGTGTAAGGATAGTGCACAGGATGGTGGGTGCTGTACATTGGGTTTTGAATCCAAAGATCACAGATGAGTTGGAACTGTTAGTAGCTGAAATGTCCAGAGTAAAGTCCACAGTCATCTGCTACATTAGACCAACATAAACCCTCCATGTCATGTTGGTGAGTTGGGTTATATACAACAAGGTGAACGGTTTTCACACAAAGCACATTTTCCAGAACAGGTTTTGTGTCCCTGGGGGATGTGCATGGCCATCTGTGTCTCACTTGTACTTCTTCGGATGACCCCTCTTCTTCTTCGGGGGGGATCCTCAGGTGCAGGCGTCTGCGGTGCAGAGGACTCTCCACCAGAGTCATCCTCCCTCCCTGTGGCATTAGCACATCTAACGGCAACAGATGTTGTGGGCACACAGGGAGGTGTGGACATGTTGGTGCTTATCTGGCAGAGGCATGTCAGTATGTCCCTGTGCACCTCAGTAATTTCATCCCACTTGGACTCCATGCGAGCATTATGGGCAGCCTGCTCCTGTTGAATGTCCTTGAGGATTTCCACTACCTGGCCGAATTCTCTGGTGCTTTCCTGGTACGCATCTATAATGCGTGCCAGTTGGGGGTCATCATGCAGTCCAGACCCCTCTGCAAGCCGTGACCTCTGCCTACCACCCCTCCCACCACCCCTAGCCACACGGGCAGGACTTGCGGTTGCACGCACAGTTGACTCTGGGCCCCCTTGGGTGTTGTTACTGGTGGTGTTGTCCGTAGCTTCCTGGATGGCCTGTGTCCCTGTGCTGTCAGAATTCTGCGTCCTTCGTCTGTCTGTGTTGGTGGGGGTGCTCTGTCTGTTGCCAGATGTTGGAGGTGTGGGTACAGGGGGTGCAGAAGTTTGTACTGCTGGTGCTGCATGGTGACTCACACCGGAGGTGCCAAGTTGTTCTTCATCATCCGAAGAGGACAGAGACTGATCCACACCAGAGAGCTGAGGGTCCACCGGAGTCTGGGACAGGGACTCCTTTTCGTTTGCTGCTGTGTCCCCAACACCACCTGTGTTTGGAAGAGACACACAATATAAGTTATGTTTCTACAGGCATCAATGGTTCACATACATGACATTTGCAACTGTACGTCAGGATGCGTGCCTGTACACTGCATTGTCCAAAGTTGTCACGGACAGAGATTGATATTGTTGTCGCACATTGTCCAGCCAACATGAAGCATTTCAATGTGCATGTCGAAATGTGTGCATGACCAGCTCATGTATAGATTTTACTGTACATGGCCATTGCTACTCAATGGTCTTCACGCGGTTGACACAGGTGTGTCATCCCTGTACACATTTTACCTTTAACGAGGACATACGTGCAATTCCACTTAGGATATATTGCAAGATTGGGGCATGTGTGGTAGCAGTTTTTGCCAGTCTTTGTGCGTCACATTGGTGTGTTGGTACAACATGTTCACAGTCTGGTATGCCTGTTATCTCTTGGAAAAAGTGTTTTTTTCCCTGTGTTCCTAGTTCCCATCTCATTTCATATAAGTGATGATGTCACCGTAGCTAATGAGGCTGGTGCTGAGTTTTGTACGTGCAGAAGTGATTTAACTTGTCAATGTTCTCCATGGTGATATGGATTGAGCAAGGCTGCTCTCTGGCTTTTCCATGCTTATGACAGTGATAGCCAGTGTTGTGTGTGTTGCGGTTTTGCTGCTGTGAGTAGCATGTCTCCTCCAATGCAGTCCAGGTTAGACCTTGTGTCTACAGTGTCTATGACAGTAAGTGGTGTGTTGTGTGAAAGATGCATATGTTGCAGAACGATGTAGGAGTGGAATGCAGCTCACAACTGCACCTAGTGTGAATGAGACCATGCTACAGTGTCAGCTATATTGGTGTGTCCATTCCATTCCCTTTCAGATGTCCCCTGTCAATGATGTATATGTGAGTTCCTGTGTGTTTTGTGTTATGTTATGTTATGTTACCACACATTTATAACGCTCACAGCTACCCGGAAGTGTCCCGGCGTGATAGGCCAATGCGGGGGTGAGCAAAAGTGGAAATAGCAGCTAAACCACCTAATTAAAAAGTAAGGTTTTCAGTTGCTTCCTAAACGTCCTCAGATCATGGTTATTCCTGAGCTCGAAGGGCAGGCTATTCCAGGCCCTGGCCGCCCTTACGGAGAGGGAACTCCCTCCTGTTCTGGCAAGGCGGTAGCGTGGAATGACAACAAGACATTGACCGGTTGACCGGAGATGCTTGGGTGGCGTATAAAAATTAAAACGCCTCCTGAGGTAACAGGGTCCAGACTTGTGAAGGGCACTGTGGGTAATGGTTAGTGCCTTGAACAAAATGTGCTGGTCAACAGGAAGCCAATGCAAGTCGCGAAGAAACTATTCCGAGGCTTCGCGGAATGCCTAATAGCTTTCAGTAGCGGTCCGTGAAGGGAGTTCGGTGCGGCAGTGAGGCGGGGCGGGGCGGGGGAGGGGCAGATTGGGGAAATGTAAACAATAGAATATGGATGAACGGAGGTAAGTACACATTTAAATAAATAAAACGAATTTCGTTGCTCGCGCTGCATCTCATTTTTCGATGCAGCGCGCGCAAAGGAATTCGTTTTATTTATTTAAATGTGTACTTACCTCCGTTCATCCATATTCCGGTGTTTACATTTCCCCACTCTGCCCCTCCCCCGCCCCGCCTCACAGCCCCACCGAACTCCCTCCACGGACTACTACTGATAGCTTTCGAGCTGCCCCGTTCTGAATGGTCTGCAGCTTTTTTATCTGGTATCAAGGAAGGCCGATGTAAAGGGAATTGGCATAATCAAGCCGTGACAGGATAAGAGCGCGGGTCACCATTTCTTTGGCCGCTTTTGGCAGGAGCGGCAAAAACTTCCTAATAAGTTTCAGTGTACCAAAGCACACTCCTGCCAACTTATTAATCTGAGTTCGAAATCTAAGATCCTCGCTAAACAAAACTCCCAGATTTTTTGCTGGGCTACCCTGGGTTTTTGGTTTGAGGAAGCCTGCTGGCCACAGGTCATCCCGAAAATTCGGCGGAAAGGTCCCATAAAGAAGGACCTCCGACTTTTCCTCGTTACATTTAAGTTGGGCCCGTACCAGCCAATTAAAAACTTCCATCAGGCAGGTTCTAGCTGATTCTACGGAAGCCTCATCTTTCCTCCATGTGAAAAGCAGCTGGGTGTCATCGGCATAGGCTATAATTTTGGCACCCAATCCTTCCGCCAAATATATCAATGGAGTCACATACACATTAAAAAGCAGAGGGCTCAACGTAGAGCCCTGAGGGACGCCTGTAGTAATGCTTCTTGGTATGGATGAAAAAGGCGGAACCCACACTTGTTGAGATCTATTGGCCAAAAAAGATTCAATCCAGTCCCACACCTGGCCTGAAATTCCAATATTAGACAGGCGAGCTAAAAGCTGACGGTGTGGAACCGTATCAAATGCGGCAGAGAGGTCCAATAAAATCAGGGCCGCTCTGCCACCAGAATCACAGCAATCCCTAATAGCCTCTGTTATTTCCACCAAAGCAGTCTCGGTGCTGTATGAGGCTCTAAAACCGGACTGAGCCGGGTGAAGAACACCAGATGTTTCAATAAACGCAGACAGCTGTTTAAAGACTGCCTTCTCACAAACCTTCGCCACAGCTGGAAGGAGTGAGATTCGTCGATAGCTAGCCAGGGTGTCTGGGTTCAATGAGGGTTTTTTTTAACAGTGGTAATATCTTGACCTCTTTTCCATTCCTAAGGCACTGTGGCAGAATGCAGAGACAAGTTAATGATGTTAACTTTGAGATTAACTACTGTTGCCACTGTTTGTGCAATGTACTATATATAGATCTCCACACTTGTCATCTGCAAGACACACCTCCACAGCCAGGCCAGGGGGCACCCCTGGACACTGCATCCCCAGACACTAAGTTTGAACATACGGTTGCAATGGCTGTGAGTGCTAACGTGTTTGGGTTGGCTAGTGCATGTGTGTGATTTGCACCCACATCATTTATCAGGCAAATGTGTCAGCCACCTTGCCTGGGCATTTACTTTGTGAGTGACTGGTACCAAATGTGCAATGTGTTTTAGCAGAGAAGGTGTGTGTATGGCCAGCATCTGTGTTATTTGTTTTTAAGTCAGGACCTCGTTCTCCCCAGGCCAGTTATCCCATCATGAAGCGTGCCACCATTGCAGTGGGTGCAGGTTAACTTTCAGGATGTCAGTCAGTGCAGTCCTGTTGTTTGTTGGTGCACAATTCCCAGAAGGGCCTTGTGCTGCCCACAACAGAGCCCAGTGTCAGACATCTTGTCAGTCCATTTCTACTCCCTGTGAGGTGAGCATGGTTCAGTGTGAGCTTGCTGGGCCATGTAGCTGGGTGGGGATTGTCTGTGACTGCAACTCCCATCATGCTCTTGGCTACACCCCCCTTCCCAGCATGCCCACACTTCCTTCCTTTTGACTCTGCTTCCCTGTGAGGGAGTGTGACAGCAATGGCAAGATGGCTGACAGTGCAGTCTTGTTGTTTGTTGGTGCACAGTTCCCAGCAGGGCCTTGTGCTGCCTATAACAGAGCCCAGTGTCAGACATCTTGTCAGTCCATTTCTACTCCCTGTGAGGTGAGCATGGTTCAGTGTGAGCTTGCTGGGCCATGTAGGTGGGTGAGGATTGTCTGTAACTGCAACTCCCATCATGCTCTTGGCTACACCCCCTTCCCAGCATGTGCATACTTCCTTCCTTTTGACTCTGCTTCCCTGTGAGGGAGTGTGACAGCAATGGCAAGATGGCTGACAGTGCAGTCCTGTTGTTTGTTGGCGCATAGTTCCCAGCAGGGCCTTGTGCTCCCCACAACAGAGCCCAGTGTCAGACATCTTGTCAGTCCATTTCTACTCCCTGTGAGGTGAGCATGGTTCAGTGTGAGCTTGCTGGGCCATGTAGGTGGGTGAGGATTGTCTGTGACTGCAACTCCCCTCATGCCCTTGGCTACAGCCCCCTTCCCAGCATGCCCATACTTCCTTCCTTTTGACTCTGCTTCCCTGTGAGGGAGTGTGACAGCAATTGCAAGATGGCTGACAGTGCAGTCCTGTTGTTTGTTGGCGCACAGTTCCCAGCATGGCCTTGTGCTCCCCACAACAGAGCCCAGTGTCAGACATCTTGTCAGTCCATTTCTACTCCCTGTGAGGTGAGCATTGTTCAGTGTGAGCTTGCTGGGCCATGTAGGTGGGTGGGGAATGTCTGTGAGTGCAACTCCCTTCATGCTCTTGGCTGCACCCCCCTTCCCAGCATGCCCATACTTCCTTCCTTTTGCTTCCCTGTGAGGGAGTGTGACAGCAATTGCAAGATGGCTGACAGTGCAGTCCTGGCTACAAGTCCAAAAAGAGCCCCTGTGCTTCACTTCACACAGCAGAACCCAGTGTGGTGTATCTTTGGGTGTATTTCAATACAGTGTGAGTCAATGCATTATCCCAGGTGAGTTGTGTGGAGTTTGTGTTGAGGGGTGTGTGTGATGAAACATGCTGGTAAGTATGGTCAGAGCTGTCAGTCCTCCTTCCCACCCTGCCATACATCCCACCATGAAACGTGCTTACGTTGCAGGGCATGCAAGTTGGCTTTCAGGATGTCAGGCAGTGGTGTCCTGCTTCTGATTTGAGCACAACCGCTACTAGGGCCTTGTGCTCCCCACAGCAGGACCCAGTGTCAGCCATCTTGTCAGTTATGTTCCACTCCCTGTGATGTGAGCATGGTTCAGAGAGGTCTTGATGGGCCAATTGGGAGGAGGAGCATTATCTGTGACTGCAAACCCCATCATGCTTTTGGATACACTCACTTCACCAGCATACCCACTATTCCTTCCTGTCAGTCAGCTTCACTGTGAGGTAGTGTCGTGGAGATCTCTATTGCTTCAGGTCCCTGTTTTCTGTGCGTGTCAGTCATGCGGCTTGAGCTCCGTGCGAGTCGGTCTGGCTTTACACACATTGCATCGTACTGCGCAGGTCAGACATCGCGGGTACGTGTCGGTCGGGTTCATTCCTGGTGCGTGTCGGTCAGTGAGAATCGCGTCCCGTTTCCTGGCATATCACTGGTTTCCCTTTGGCTTGGTCGTACAGCTAGTATTCTGTACGTGTCGGTTGTAATTCACACGCGTTGCATTGTGCTGCAAGGGTCGTACGACGCCGGTCCATGTCAGTCGGTCTCCGTTCCCGGTCCGTGTCGGTCGGTACGTTTTACGGCCTGAATCGGAATCAGCCCCTAAGTAATTGCAAATTGAAGCCTACATACATTGGACCCCAAATACAGAAATAATTGAAAGGTGACTAGTCAACCTTTGGACAGGGACAGCCACTGCATGCAAACACATGTTGTTAAACTCTGTAGATTGCGCAGAAGATGATGGATTATCTAGTGGCCCTGGCTATCACTCACAGTAAAGTTAGTCAATGACAGAAGTAGACAGACCTAATGCCCCATGCTGCACTGGGTGGAAGAATAATGTGAATGACAGAACCGACTAATACATGAAGAAGACTCGCCAGAAACTCTCTAGTTATATACATTTTATAATGTGTGTTTCCTAACAAAAAATATTTGTGGCTCCAAAAGAGGTAGACCCATGTGCTAAGAGGGCAGACATTTATTTTCTTTTTTTTAAGTGTGTTTTTCCCTGGGGATAAAATTGGCCATTCAGGTGAAACACGCATTTCAAACTAAAATATGGGGCCCAAAGGAGGTCAGCCCATATGCCAGTAGGGCTGACCGACTAACTATTTCTTCAACTTAAAAAAAAAACTTTGCTCAAACTACCCTGGCGGTGCAATTAAAATCCTAGAAGGGGAAACACTTCTATTTTTGTTTATGTTTGCCCCCCGGGGTGTCAGCTAGTTCACCACACAGGCTTACCCCACATACGCTAATCCCTGGTTTCCTCATGGCTTGCTTTGGTTGTGGATCATAGCGCGACAGTAATCCACAATCACTACTGTTTCCAATGATGCCTGCCTGAAATGTGGGGAGGAATTGGGAATATAAAAAACCCCAGGGAAATAGCTATTACCTTCTTGCTCCTCCACATCTGGTGGTGAAACTATGACGTCAGGGTGTCTCAAGGTGTGCTAATGTCATAGATGGACAGGGGGTGAAGGGGAAGCAATTCTGCCTTTCGCACACTAGTAAGTGGACATAATATCGACTTTTTAATGTTAACATACATTAATATCAAGTTTAGTATATAGACAGCACTAAATATTGATGTAATGTGTGATATTAAAAATATTGTTTTTTAGTGTGGTGAAAAATATTGAAGTTTGAAATGTCTACTGTGAAAATATCATTATGTCAAATTATCGTTATAGTATTTGTTATTATGTTTACTGTTTGTTTTTGGTATAATAATAGTTAATTATTATTACAAAAATTATAATTTGTATTTTCATTTTTAGGAGCGGTATTTGGGTTTTTATGGAACAAGGGTTGGGAGTGTTCTAAAAAAATTGAATTTAAATTTAAAGTAGAAACAACATTTTTAAAAATAAATTTAAAATGTTCTGTTAGGAGCAGGATGTTGGGTTTATAGGGGATAAGGGTGAGGAGAGTTTTAAAAAAATTGATTTGAAATTTAAAATAAATTTGAAATTTATAAATGTAATTAAAATTTGTTGTTTTAGGTATGGGATTTGGGGTTTATAAGGGATAAGGGTGGGGAGTCATTTATTTTTTTCTTAAATTTCTTACATTTTAACAAATTAAATAAAAGTTTCAAATCTAATTTCATAATGATTTTTTTGTTGTTTTTATTTTGTATGAAGGTGTGTAATTTTGAATAACATTTGTTAAATTGTAAATCAAATATTTAAAAAAAATGTTTTTGTTGAAATTAAAATCTTAAAATTATTTGTAAAATATTGTGTTAAGAGTGGATAAGTTTAATTAATTTGTATTATATTATATGGATTATTAATATTTATATGTAAAAATAAATGTTTTATGAGTTGTAATAATAAAGAGATATTATTTGTGTTTTATAATAATTATATATTAGAAATTGTTAATAATATTTAATATTTTTTTAGGGATTAAAAACAAAAAAATTATTATAATACGTTAGAAAGATTGTGTTTTAAATATGTATTATGTATAATAATTTAAAAGAAAATATAGGGGAAATATAGTATTTTATAATGTTTATTTAAAAATGTTACAATTTTTGAAAATTAAATTTTGTGTGTATTATTAAAACATATTTGAGTGATCAAGTAAAATATTATAATTTATAAAAAAAGAGAATATTGAAGGAACATGTTTTATGTATAGTATATTCCATGATGTGATATTTAGGGGTCTATTATGATGAAGGGTGGATCGCCACCGCCCGCATGGCGTTAGCGATCTGCCCTATATCATACCCCACCAGCCACCCATTGCCCCCGCCATATTCGTATGACGAGGGACCCCGGTGGACTGAAAGACCGTCTGCCGGTCAACCAGTAAACCGGGCGGAAAAGGGTCAGTGGCGTTGTCTGCTATACACCGCCATCCATATTAGCATGGGAGTGCCCCAGGGTATTGTGGGGTGGGGGTGCACATGGGGGGTACCTATGGTACACCCTACATTGTCACAGACAAGGTGGCACGCACCACGCGGTGCCTGTCACCTTGTGCATGACAATGCACAACGTGCATTCCCAGCATTGTGCAATGCTGGGAATAGAGGATGCCACCACCACCGTGGCAGTGGCATCCTAATTGCAGATGCGGGACGGCCGCACCACTGGTGGCCGGTCCCAGCACGGCTAGGGTGGCGTGCGAACTTTCCTAATAGGCCCCTAAGTAGAGTGGGAATTATATAGTTTTAGTGTCCAGCACCTTCCCTGACTTAATACTAACTGGAGTGGAAATAGTAAATTACTTATGTTTAGTGTCCACCCTCTTTTTTAATGTAATACTAACTGGAGTAGGAATAGTAAATTAATTATGTTTAGTGTCCAGCACCTTTTTTAATTTGATGCTAACTGGAGTGGGAATAGTAAATTAATTATGTTTAATGTACAGCACCTTTTCTGAGTAAATAGTAACTGGAGTGGGAATAGTTAATTATCTAGGTTTAATGTCCAGCACCTTCCTTATTTTAATAGTAACTGGAGTGGGAATAGTAATGTTTATAGGTTTAGTGTCCAGCACCTTCCCTGACTTAATACTAACTGAAGTGGGAATAGTAAATTATATAAGTTTAGTGTCCAGCACCTTACCTGACTTTGGGGCCTATTAGGATTGCGGGCGGATCGCCACCGACGGGCGGTTTCACCCCCGCCATATTAGTATGGCGAGGGGCACGGCAGCGGACGGAAAGATTGTCCGATACTTTTTCGCAGGTCGGATTGTCGGCCGGGTGGAAAAGACACACAATAAGGCACCGCCATCCATATTATGATGCCTGCGGTGGAATGCCTTTCCATGTCAGAGACTCCGCCATGGTAAGGTATCTGGGTATTCACCGTGGGGGACCATTGCAGACCACTGGAGGCTTGGGGGGGTGGGGGCTGCACTGGGCGGTAACTATGGTACCCGCCATCATTGCCATGCACAAGTCACGTTGTGCATGGCAATTCACAATATGGGCTTTCAGCATTGCGGCGGGAGATGTTTACAGCACCACCCGCCGCAATGGTTCAGGCAGGCGCATCCTAATAGGCTTGGCGGGACCGCCGAACCTCTGGTGGTTGGTCCCGCGTTCCATTACGGTTGCGGGCGGACATCGTAATAGGCCCCTTAATACTAACTGGAGTAGGAATAGTAAATTATATAGCTTTAGTGTCCAGCACCTTCCCTGAATTATTACTAACTGGAGTGGGAATAGTAAATTATACAGGTTTAGTGTCCAGCACCTTCCATGACTTAATACTAACTGGAGTGGGAATAGTAAAGTATATAGGTTTAGTGTCCAACACCTTCCTGGAATTAATACTAACTGGAGTGGGAATAGAGAATTATAGAGCTTTACCGTCCAGCACCTTCCTTGAATTAATACTAACTGGAGTAGGGATAGTAAATTATATAGCTTTAGTGTCCCGCACCTTCCCTGAATTAATACTAACTGGAGTGGGACTTGTAAATTATATAAGTTTAGTGTCCAGCACCTTCCTGGAATCAATACTAACTGGAGTGGGAATAGTGAATTATATAGCTTTAGTGTCCAGCACCTTCCCTGACTTAATACTAACTGGAGTGGAAATAGTAAATTATTACTAACTGGAGTGGGACTAGTAAATTATATAAGTATATAAGTTTAGTGTCCTGCACCTTCCCTGAATTAATACTAACTGGAGTGAAAATAGTAAATTATATTAGTTTAGCGCCCTGCACCTTCCTTGACTTAATACTACGGGGCCGATTCCAATTCCGGCAGCAAATGTACCGACCGACACGGACCCGGACCGGAGACTGACCGACACGGACCGGCGGTGTACGATCTGTGCAGTACGATGCATTGCGTGTGAATTACAACCGACACGTTTGGAATACAAGCCGTATGACCGAGCCATAGGGAAATATTGCTGGAAAACCGACGCGAGTTGCACCGACCGACACGTACCCAGAATGAACCCGACCGACACGTACCCGCGATGTCCGATCCGCGCAGTACGATGCAATGCGTGTAAACCCAGACTGACTCGCACAGAGCCCAAACCGCATGACCGACACGTACAGAAAACAGGGCCCTCAAGCAATAGAGCTCTCCGCGACCGACGCGTATGAAACACAGAAGAACGTCAGCGTGAACGAGGTGGAGAAGTCCGTACGAGCCAATATCAGCGTCTGTCTCGGCCAGAAGAACGTCTCCTTCATGCCTAGAAAGCCCAAAGGAAAAAAGACAAAAAAAGGACGAAACAAGCAATGAGAAAGCCAATAAATATAAAATAAAAAAAACCTGGGACAAAGACACACCCACAACTCCACCTATTTAAAGGACATCAATCACTGCCATGATCCTTTGCAAATAGGAGACAACAGCCAGCAGCAAACACCATCACACAGCAACCACAGACACACTCACAACTCACCCATCACACAACTCACACACCATTAGCAGCTCACCAAAAGCACACACACATACATCTAGCAAAGCCAACACTAACCCACCCTCACTTGCACCCTCACACACACATCACTCACCACCACCACCCATCACCATGCCCCCAAAGAAGAATCCAAAGTTCACAGATGATGAGTTAGAAGTGCTGGTAGACAAGATCATCAGAGTAGAGCCACATTTGTTAGGTACATTGGTCCAAAGGACCCCCATGTCACAGAAAACCAAGATGTGGGCGAGGATTATGGACAAGGTGAACGCACAAGCACCAACGTTGCGCACAAAGGATGATATCTAGAACAGGTGGTATGACATGCGCAAGAGGGTCAAGAAACTCATCGGTAAAGATCACGCCTTGAGTCAGTGCACTGGCGGTGGCCCTCCTGCCAAACCAGTCTACTTCAGGACCTGGGAGGAGAAGGTGCGGGACATCCTACCACCAGAGAGCGCCCATGGTCTAGCAGACATACCAGAGCCTGGTGAGTACACAAACAACATACTCAATATTGTGTTGCAAGGGGACAGTGAAACCATGCACCGTTAGCAAAGCCACAGTAACCAATAGATAATCATCCCAAGATGTGTATGCTTGTCAGACAAACACAATACCTGCTATCACATAGTGACTTGGAACTGTATCATGACATGTACAAACCTACCAACAAATAGAGCAAGGCAGTGGCACAAAGCCAAATAAACACTGTCAGACAGTTTGCCAACACAAACACACTACCTCACAGTGCAGCTGCCTGACAGGAAGGAATAGTGGGTATGCAGGTGAAGTGAGTGTATCCAAAAGCATGATGGGGTTTGTAGTCACAGATAATGCTCCCCATCCAAATTGGCCCATCAAGACCTCTCTGAAACATGCCCACATTACAGGGAGTGGAAAATGGCTGAAAAGATGGCTGACACTGTGTCCTGCTGTGGGGAGCACAAGGCCCTGGTAGGGGTTGTGTGCAAATCAGATGCAGGTCACCACTGCCTGACATCCTGAAAGACAACTTGCACGCCCTCCAATGGAAGCACGTTTCATGGTGGGATGTCTGGCCGGGTGGGAAGGAGGACTGACAGCTCTGACCATACTTACCAGCATGTGGAGACACACATTCCCCTCTACACAAACTCCACACAACTCACTGGGTAGAATGCATTGACCCACACCTCAGTGAAATATCAGCAAAACATACACCGTACTGGGTGCTGCTGTGTGAAGCACAGGGGCTCTCTTTGGACTTGTAGCCAAACAAACACCAGGATTTCACAGTCAGCCATCTTGCCATTGCTGTCACACCCCCTCACAGGGAAGCAGAGTCAAGAGGAAGGAAGTATGGGCATGCTGGGAAGGGTGGTGTAGCCAAGAGCATGATGGGAGTTGCAGTCACAGACAATCCCCAGCCACCCACATGGCCCAGCAAGCTCAGACTGAACCAAGCTCGCCTCACAGGGAGTGGGAAGGGAATGACAGGATGTCTGACACTGGGCTCTGTTGTGGGGAGCACAAGGCCCTGCTGGGAACTGGGCACCAAAAAACACCAGGACTTCACTGTCAGCCATCTTGCCATTGCTGTCACACCCCCTCACAGGGATGCAGAGTCAAGAGGCAGGAAGTATGGGCATGCTGGGAAGGGGATATGGACAAGAGCGTGATGGAAGTTGCAGTCACAGACAATCCCCAGCCACCCACATGGCCCAGCAAGCTCACACTGAACAATGCTTGCCTCACAGGGAGTGGAAGGGACTGACAGGATGTTTGACACTGGGCTCTGTTGTGGGGAGCACAAGGCCATGCTGGGAACTGGACACCAACAAACACCAGGACTTCACAGTCAGCCATCTTGCCATTGCTGTCACACCCCCTTACAGGGAAGCAGAGTCAAGAGGAAGGAAGTATGGGTATGCTGGGAAGGGGGGTGTAGCCAAGAGCATGATGAGAGTTGCAGTCACAGACAATCCCCAGCCACTCACATGGCCCAGCAAGCTCACACTGAACCATGCTCGCCTCACAGGGAGTGGGAAGGGACTGACAAGATGTATGACACTGGGCCATAGAAATGACATGAAATGGCTGACAATCACACATATGCACTGGCCAAACAAAACCCGGTCGCACACACAGTCATTGCAACCATATGTTCAAAACCATTGTCTGGGGATGCAGTGTCCAGGGGTGCCCCCTGGCCGGGCAGGAGAGGTGTGTCTTGCAGATGACAAATGTGGAGAGACACATATAGTACATTGCACAAAACACACAGGAACTGACATACACATCATTGACAGGGGACATCTGACAGTGAATGGAATGGACACGCCAATATAGCCGACACCATAGCATGGTCTCATTCACACTCGGTGCTGTTGTGAGCTGCATTCCACTCCTACATCGTGCTGAAACATAGGCATCATTCACACAACACACCACTCACTGACATAGACACTGTAGACACAAGGTCAAACCTGGACAGCATTGGAGGAGACATGCTATTCACAGCAGCCAAATTGCAACACACACACACCACCAGCCCTCACTGTCATGACCATTGAAAAGCCAGAGTGCTACCTTGCCAAATCCAAGTCACCATGGAGAACATTGACAAGTCAAATCACATATGGACGTACAAAACTCAGCACCAGACTCATTAACGATGGTGAGATCATCACTTGTATGAAATGAGATGGGAACTAGGAACACTGTAAAAAAAACACTTCCTCCAAAGAGATCACAGGCATACCGGACTGCGACCATGTCGTACCAATACACCAATGTGGCACACAAAGACTAGCAAACTCTGCTACCACACATGCCCCAATAGTACAACATATCCCCAGTCTAATAGCACGTATGTCCTTGTTAAATCTCACATGTGTACAGGGATGACACACCTGTTTCAGCAAAGTGATGGCCCTTGAGTAGTAATGGTCATGTACAGACAAATCTATCCATGAGCTCGGCATGCACACACTTCGACATGCACATTGAAATGTTTCATTTTGGCTGTGTGCAACAACAATATCAATCTCCGTGACAACCCGGAACAAAGCAGTGTACAGGCAGGCTTCCGTTCGTACAATAGAAAATGTCATGTTTGTGAACCATTGATGCCTGTAGAAGCATAACTTACATTGTGTGTCTCTTCCAAACACAGGTGGTGCTGGGGACACAGCACCAAATCAAGAGGATTCCCAGTCCCAGACTCTTGTGGACACTGAGCTCTCTGGTTTGACTCTGTCTCTGTCCTCTTCGGATGACGACGAACAACCTGGCACCTCCGGTGTGAGTCATCATGCAGCACCAGCAGCACCAACATCTGCACCCCCTGTACCCACGTCTCCAGCATCTGGAAACAGACAGGGCACCCCCACCAACACAGACAGACCAAGGCCACAGAACACCCACTGCACAGGGACACCGGACCCCCCAGAAGCTACAGCCAACGCCACCAGCAACACCACCCAAGGGGTCCCAGTGTCACCTGTGCGTGCCGCTGCTGGTCCTGCCTGTGTGGATAGGGGTGCTGAGAGGGGTGGGAGGCAGAGGGCGCACCTTGCAGAGGGGTCTGGACTGCAAGATGACCCCCAACTGGCACATATCATAGATGCGTACCAGGATAGCACCAGCGGATTTGGCCAGGTCGTGGGGATCCTCAAGGACATACAACAGGAGCAGGCTGCAAAGTGGGATGCACTTACTGTGGTGCATCGGGACATACTCCATTGCTAACGCCAGATCAGCACAAACATGTCCACACCTCCCTGTGTGGCCACAACATCTGTTGCCACACCATCTGCCAGTGCGACAGGGAGGGAGGAGGACTCTGGCGGAGAGTCCCCTGCACCGCAGAGGCCTGCATATGAGAACCCCCTCTCAAGAAGAAGAGGGGTCGTCCGAAGAATGACATGTGAGACGCAGATGTCCCTGCACATCCCCCTGGGCCTCTAAACCTGTTCTGGACAATGTTCTTTCTGCACAACCCGTTCACCTTGTCCGATCGGACACAACTCGCCCGCATGACATGGAGGGTTCATGTTGGTCCAATGTAGCAGATGACTGTGGACATTTCATTTACCAACAATTCCAACTCTACTGTGAACTTTGGATTCAAAACCCAATGTACAGCACCCAGCATCCTGTGCAGTACTAGCAGTGTGTACATCTGTGGCAAGCATACTCACTGAGTGCTTTCATTCCCCAAAGTGTGTAGGTACATGTAATGAACAGGTGTTCTGCAGCTAAAGTGCATTTGTGCAAGCTTAAACTTCCCAGGCATTGTTAAAATGTCAGACATGCAGGGCATTTGTCCTTTTCCATGGGTGCACTACCTGTGTCACTCATTTCCCTTTGTGATGATGACATGTATATCCAAATGTGTGCAACACAAATATGGGGCATGTGTGTTAATGGACTTTTAACTTTGTCATCCTTACAGGTTGATGCCCACCAGGGGCAGGAGATATTGCTGACCATCGCCCGGGCAGTTCGTTCAGTGGGGGTCTACAAGCGCTGGATCCGCAACTGCCAGAAGAGGTGGCAGGATCTTCGGGGCTGGACCCGGAGGATCACAAGGGTCCAGCTGAAGCTGTCGCCTCCTCGCAGGATGGGCGGACACCGGACCCTGACTTCCCACATGCTCCGGATACTAGCGGTGGTCTTCCCGGACCTCGATAGGCAGCTGAAGGCCAGACAGCATATGTCTGACATGCTAATTGCAGTCTTTTGGCGTGGTCACACTTCCACATTACGTAGGTCTTGTAGTCCAATGCTCATGTCCCTCAATTGTGTGATGCACCCTCCTCATCTGATCCACAGGTGTGGCCCCTACAGTCAGTTGCAGTGTGTCACTAGGGTACTGTGTCCCTGCAGTCAGTTATGCTTCAGCTTCCGGACAGCATCTGTTCCCGTGACTCTGTTGTGTGTTTCATGGGTGGGTCAATTGTTTACCCAATGCCTGAGATCTGTGTGTGCCCTTGATATGTGTTCCAATTGCTGGTCTGACTCGCCACATGTGGCTGGGGTATTTCAAACAAACCCATGCAGCAGGGGACTCCTATTTGTGTGCCTCAGGACTATGTATATCAAGTGTGTCACACTTGCTTAGCCACCTGACTACTGTCCAGGGCTAAACACTGGTTCACGTAGACCTGGGCAGTCATGCCTACTCAAGGGCATTTAGAAACACTCTGTAATCCCAATCCTGTTTATCAACTTACAGGTTGTGCTTAGTGACATGTGCCTTCAGGTGTCTGCCTCTGTGTCATTGTGGTGTGGCTTCCTGTTATGTAAAACGGGGGTGTTCATGAGTTTGAGGGTCAGCAGGACATCTGAGATGTGACTATGAGAGACAAGACCTGTGTGACATATAGGTGTGTGATCATTTGACCGTGCACAATGGTGTATGCAACTGTGCACTTCAGGCAGCTGGGTTACATGCCCAGCATACTGTGATGTGCTAATGTACAGGGAGTTGTGTTCGCAGAGACTGATATGTCTGATTTGTATGATGTGGGGTCTTCTGGGTCCGGGATATGTTGTTTGCAGGTGATGGGCAAGTGCACTTGTCAGCTGCAGAGTTTGCTTTACCCCTGAGCTATGATTGTGACACAGTGCATACTGTTGTTGTCTGGATGCCCTGCCCCTGTGACAGGAGACAGTGTTGACTGACTTTCCAGGCATGCCAGTGCCATGGCATTTAACTTGCTATGAGTGAGCCTGCATTGTGTTCAAGTGTGCTCCATTCACCCCATTGTGGCATTGACTATCAGGACATGAGAACATCATAGTCTATGTTGCTAGCATGCATCACAAGCATGTGAAATGAGTCTCTGTCCATCCCTTCATCCGGACACCTGTACTGAGTCAGTGGCAAGAGATGTGCTGTGTGCATAGTGACATACTCCTGCATGTTCACATGCATGTCCAACAAATGTGTGGGTGGTGCATGTCGGCTGTTAGAAGGGCCAGCCTCAGGGAAGGACAGAATATGTGCCTGGCCGCCCTGCGACCTACCCTTCCCGGGAGATGTAGCCGAGCACTGGCGGGAGACCCCCTCAGGGCTGGGTCTCGTATCTAGGATCGTTCACGCTGATTTAGCACCATGCAACACAGAGACACCACACCGTAGATTCTGAAGCACGTATTCTTTATCTAGCAATATCGGGACCTTTATGATCCGCAGAGTCGTCTGTACAAGTGGAGCAAGGGCTCATAGAGTCTCGGTTGGGGTAGGGGTAGCGGGACAGTCTTAGGATCAGGGTCAATGCAGGTGCGTATCCGGCGCACGGCTCTCAATCCTCAAGCCGGGGGATATGATACGGTTTTTGGGGACCAGAATAGCACTTGAGTTGCGACCAAGACTGCAGGGCTCGAGTAAGGATGTTGGAGGCCGGACAATCTTCAAGGAGCCGCGAGTCGGTCAGCAGGGCTCAGAGTTCTCAAGGTTGCGAGGGGAGCCGCGACCACGTCAGCAGGGCTCAGATGATTTAGGCAGAAGTCCGTCTCTGCCAGGTGGAGCCACGACGCTGTCTGCAGGTCTCACCGAGGTTCCAAGAGTTCCGTCGGATCTTGTGAGGATGTTCTTTCAGCCGCGACCACGTCAGCAGGGCTCTCTTCGTTCCAGGATTCAATCTGCTGATAGTCCTAGAGCGCCCCTTGTTATAGGTCGACTCCTCTTTGATGTCCGGAGTCCTCACGGGCAGGGGTCTTAGCGCCTGGGGGTCATTTGTTGGCGGTTCCTGCCACGCGGCCCTTTGATCCTTTCAAGGTGGGGTCGAGAGGGATCCCAGACACGCAGCAGGGGTGGAGCCAGCCCTCAGGGGGGCCGGAGGGTGATCGAAACCATCTCTTGAGAGGAGTCCAGAGGTGTGAGTGAAACTACTCCTCCCTCTCCTGCTCACTGGGAGCTCTCTCCCCCCTCAGCCAGCATGGCGCGACTAGGCCTGGGTTGGGCTTGGGTTGAGGGCGGCCATCTGGGGTGCAGGGCCTGGTCACTGGAGGCCGTGAGGCCGATGGAGTTGGGAGGGGGCCCGGTGTCGGGAAGATGGAGGGAAGGACGGGGGTAGCCCCGGGTTCTGTGGGGATCAAGTGTGGACTGGGTCGTGTAGGCTGTAGGGGTCAATATGGTGTCGCTACGGGTCGGGATGGGCCACGCCACGAGGCCGGGTCCAACATGCGTCCCCCCCAGCTGAAGGCCGAAGAGAATTACCCATCCTCTTGGGGGTTCTCTTCGCTGAGGCGGAAGAATCTGGAGAGGCCGTCATCGTTTGCGTGGTCAGTGCCAGGGTGATGCTCTACTGTGAAGTCCATCCCCTGAAGGGAGATTGACCATTGTAGCAGTTTGGGGTTCTCTCCCCTCATCTGCATGAGCCACCGTAACGGTCGATGATCTGTCTGGACTCGGAAGTGGGTTCCGAAGAGGTAGGGACGCAGTTTCTTTAGAGCCCAGACTACGGCGAACGCCTCGCGTTCAATGGTGCTCCATCGTTGCTCTCGGGGCAGTAACCTTCGGCTAATGAAGGCCACGGGCTGATCCAGGCCCTTCTCATTGAGCTGGGATAGGACGGCTCCAATGCCATGCTCGGAAGCATCAGTTTGCACCACAAACTCTTTGGAGTAATCGGGGGTTTGGAGCACAGGGGCTGTACACATGTCGAGTTTCAGCGCGTCGAACGCCTCCTGGCAGGCAGGGGTCCACTGCACCTTCTTAGGCTGTCTTTTGGACGTGAGCTCAGTGAGGGGTCCTACGAGGCTGCCGTAACTTTGGATGAACCTCCGGTAGTAACCAGTGAGGCCCAGAAAGGCGCGGACCTCGGTTTGGGTGGTTGGGGGTTCCCAGGCCAGGATGGCGTCAATCTTAGGTTGGAGGGGGGCGACCTGCCCGCTTCCGACCTGGTGCCCCAGGTAGACAACTGATCCTTGCCCAATCTGGCATTTGCTGGCTTTCACTGTGAGGCCGGCTTTGCGCAGGGCCCTCAGGACCCTCCGGAGGTGCTCACCCCAATCGGAACTGAATACCGCAATATCGTCCAGATAGGCGGCGCTGAACTCTTCCAGCCCGGCCAGGACTCTATTCACCAGTCTCTGAAAGGTGGCCGGGGCATTTTTCATCCCGAAGGAGATCACTCTGAAGCGATGGTGCCCATCCGGGGTGGAGAAGGCGGACCGCTCTTTGGCTCCTTCTGTGAGCGCAATTTGCCAGTATCCGCAGGTCAAATCGAAGGTGCTGAGAAAATGAGCAGACCCAAGGCGGTCAATGAGCTCATCTGCGCGGGGGATAGGGTGAGCGTCGGCTCGGGTGACCGCATTGAGCCCCTGGTAGTCCACGCAGAACCGTAGTTTGGCGGCAACACCAGGGGCCGCTGCTTTCGGGACTAGTACCACCGGGCTGGCCCAGGGACTGTCTGTGGGCTCGATCCCCCCTAGAGATAACATCTTCGAGACCTCAGCCTGGATGAAGGCCTGGACTCGGTCGGGGACGCGGTAGGCTCGGTGCCGTACCAGTGGGCTGTCTCCGGTGTCCACGTCATGGACACACCAGTTGGTGACCTTGGGGACGAGAGAGAACAGGTCAGAGAACTGCCCCAAGAGCTGGCGGCAGTCCTCGTGTTGTTGGGGTGTGAGGGAGGGGGAGAGGTTCACTCCCTCCACGGAGCCATCCTTTTCTTTGGCCCGCAGGAGGTCAGGGAGAGGCTCCGTTTCCTCTTCCGCCCCGTCGTCTGAGGCCAGGAGTAAACTCAACTCCGTCCGCACGAAGTGAGGCTTGAGGCGGTTCACGTGGAAGACCCGAAGGGGGTTCCAGGGAGACTGGACGTCCACCACGTATGTAACCTGACTTTTTCGTTCTACTACTTTGAAGGGCCCGGTCCATTTGTCTTGGAGGGCGCAAGGCTTCACTGGGGCCATCACCCTGACCTGCTGGCCTGGCTGGAACTCGACCAGAGTGGCATTCTGGTCGTACCAGCGCTTCATTTCTTCCTGGCTCGCCTCGAGGTTGGCATCGGCCAGCTCTCGGAACTTCCGAGTCTGGTTTCGGAGGGTCAAAAGGTACCGGAACACATCCTGAGGTGGGTCCTGGGGTGCCGTCTCCCATCCCTCTTTAACCAAGCTCAGGGGACCTCTGACGGGGTGCCCATACAGTAATTCAAACGGACTGAGCCCCAAGGACTTCTGGGGGACTTCCCGGTAGGCGAACAGGAGGCAGGGGAGAAGGACATCTCACTTACACTGCAGGGGCTCCTCGAGACACATGATCATCCCCTTCAGAGTCCGGTTAAACTGTTCCACTAGGCCATTGCCTTGGGGATGGTAAGGGGTAGTGAATTTATATGATACTCCACATTGTTGCCACAGGGATCTCATATATTTTGAGTTAAAATTGGTGCCTCGGTCGCTCACGACCACTAGGGGGGAACCCTACCCGGGAGAACTTCCCCATTAATGCCCGGCCCACCAGGGGGGCCGTGACGGTGTGGAGGGGGATGGCCTCCAGGTATCGTGTGGCATGGTCCACTAGGACGAGGATAAAGCGGTGACCCTGGGCGGTCTTGGGGTCCAGGGGCCCCACGATGTCAATTCCGACCCGCTCGAAGGGAGTACTGACGACTGGGAAGGGTTGGAGGGGAGCCTTGCGCTTTCCTCCGCTTTTACCACTGGCCTGGCATGTGGGGCAGGACTTGCAGTGGGCCTCTACGTGGGCTCACATTTTCGGCCAATAAAAGTGCGTTACTAAGCGGTGGTAGGTCTTGTCCTGGCCCAAGTGGCCTGCCAGGGGTACATCATGGGCCAAGCCCAGGAGGAAGTCCTGAAAGCGTAGGGGTACCACCAGCACCCGGGCTGACCCTAGCTCGGCAGACCGCTGTTCGCTGTACAGGAGGTCATTCTCCCAATATAGTGGGTTCCCGATTGGTCGCCCGCGGCTTGGGCTTCGGCCTGCTGCCGGGGTCCGACCAGGGAAGGACAGGTCGCTTGTTCTTGGCAGAACTCCTCTCGGGAGGGGCCCCCTTCGTGGCGCCAGTGGGCCAACTCGGGCAGATCACCTAACTCCGTGATCTGCACGGGGTTGGGATGGACGGGTCCGTCGTCGGCGAGGGGCTCTCCTCCTGGGGATAGGCCGTGGGGTTCAACGGGGTCGTCCCCGGCTTTGTCAATGTAGGTGGTGCTGGGGGTTTTGTCCTCGACTACCCCGCGGGGGGTAGTCGGGCCGCCATGGATCGGGTGGTTGCGCACACCCATTCTGGTAGACCCATCATCCCGAGGTGGGTCTTGCGCTCGACCTGTCTCAGGGGGAACTTTCCAGGTCGTTTCCCAGGAGGCAGTCTACAGGTTGTGCGGTTCGGACAGCCACCCGCAATGTTCCGGTTACTCCCCCTCATTCGAATGGTACCAAGGCCACCTTACACAAACTCTCAGTGTTGTCGGAAGCTATCACAGGGCAAAAGACATTGGGGATGATCTGGTCCGCCTGAACTAAGTGGCTGAGGACACCAGTGATGCTCGCCCCGGTGTCACGAAGGGCCTCCACCGGGTGGCCGTTAACCGTTACGAGCTGGCGGTACTTCTTGGTGTTTGCGGGTAGGGGTGCTCCGGGAATCTCGATCTCCTAGAGAGATTAGGGCCATGGTTGCAGGTTCACATCCCTCAGGGTCCTCAAACTCTTCGGGCTGGGGGAGCTGTCATGGGGGGTTTCTGGGCCATGGGGCAATGAGGGTCACTGGCGTAATGCCCGAGCCGTTGACAGCGGAAATATGTGATATTCACCCGGGGCCCTTGTCTACCTGGGGGGCCGGTACTGCCTGGCGGAGGAGCTGGGAAGCCCGGGGGTGGGTTTCTCGGGGGGCTAGGCGGGGGCCCGGATGGGAACTCCCTCTGTTTCCTTTGATTCCCCCCCTCTCTCAGACGGGGAGGTCCTTGATGGCTGCGGGGGTAGTCTCCGACGAGGCTCCGGGGGACCCGGGTGTTAACCCAGCGATCTGCTTCGACGGCCAGCTTCCTCCGGTCTGCGAGCTTGCTGTCGAGCAGGTGCTGGCGTAGTTCTACAAAACAATTTGTGGACAAGTGTTCCCAGGCAATGAGGTCGGTCAGTTTTTCGAAGGTGGTTACCTTGCTGCCCTTGATTCACCCTTCCAGCGCTCGGCTGTATAAGTTTACGTATTCCACCCAGGTGGTGCCTGGGATCTTTCGGGAGTCCCGGAACCGCTGGCGATACATTTCGGGGGAGAGGCCGTATTTCATGAGGAGGGCCTCCTTCATGTGGCTGTAGGAGGTTTGCGCAGAGGCCGGTAGGTCGAGGAGGGTGTCCCGTCCTTCGCTCAGGAATCGACCCCACAACCCGGCCCCCCAGTCCTTCTGTGGGATGCGGTGGGAGGTTATGGCTACCTCGTAGGCTTTGAACCACTGCTGGATGTCATCATTTCGATAGTACTCTTTGACCACATCCTTGGGGATGTGGACTTTCGGCTCTACCAGGGGGGTTGCTTCTTGGTCCCCCGGGGGTCGAGCTCCTTCGCTCCTTGCTCGGAGCTCTATTTCTTTCAAGCTGCGCTCATGCTCCAGCTGAAGTTTTTTCTCCTCGTGCTCCCATTGCAGCTTCTTTTTTTCTAGCTCTCCTTGTACTCGGAGTTGTTCCACCGCCAGCTTCTTTTCGGCTAGCCTTATCTCGCCTTCTATTTTCAATTTGGCCATTTCTAGTTCATGACTTCGGTCCCTTTCCCTGTCTGTGACTTCTTCCGGGGACCGGCCCACATCCGCGGCGTTGCTTTGTGCCTGGGGTTTATTGCTTGTTCTCGGGAAGTTCCTGAGCTCTTCACCGATTTCGTCCAGTCGTGGAAGGGAGGCTCCGGACTCTACCCAGGCTTCCAGGGCTTGTTGCATGTCTTCCTCGGTGTTCAGACCAGTGGTAGCGATCTTCCGTTGTCTGCAAAATTGTTTCAGCTCCTTGTGTGTGTATTCTCCTAACCGCTTTACACAAAACGTAGCACTCGCATCGGTTTCAGTGGTGCTCATGGTGGTTTCTTCTGCCGTCTTTGTTCGGTAGTGCGTCAGCCGTTCACTGTACGATCTCTGGATTGCGGGCTCGGATCCCGTCACCTGCCACCAATGTTAGAAGGGCCAGCCTCAGGGAAGGACAGAATATGTGCCTGACCGCCCTGTGACCCACCCTTCCCGGGAGATGTAGCCGAGCACTGGCGGGAGACCCCCTCAGGGCTGGGTCTCGTATCTAGGATCGTACACGCTGATTTAGCACCATGCAACACAGTGACACCACACCGTAGATTCTGAAGCACGTATTCTTTATCTAGCAATATCGGGACCTTTATGATCCGCAGAGTCGTCTGTACAAGTGGAGCAAGGGCTCATAGAGTCTCGGTTGAGGTAGGGGTAGCGGGAAAGTCTTAGGATCAGGGTCAATGCAGGTCCGTATCCGGCGCACGGCTCTCAATCCTCGAGCCGGGGGATATGATACGGTCTTTGGGGTCCAGCCGGACCAGAATAGCACTTGAGTTGCAACCAAGTCTGCAGGGCTCGGGTAAGGATGTTGGAGGCCTGACAATCTTCAAGGAGCCGCGAGTCGGTCAGCAGGGCTCAGAGTTCTCAAGGTTGCGAGGGGAGCCGCGACCGCATCAGCAGGGCTCAGATGATTTAGCCAGAAGTCCGTCTCTGCCAGGTGGAGCCGCGACGCTGTCTGCAGGGCTCACCAAGGTCCCAAGAGTTCCGTCGGATCTTGTGAGGATTTTCTTTCAGCCGCGACCACGTCAGCAGGGCTCTCTTCGTTCCAGGATTCAATCTGCTGATAGTCCCAGAGCGCCCCTTGTTATAGGTCGACTCCTCTTTGATGTCCGGAGTCCTCACGGGCAGGGGTCTTAGTGCCTGGGGGTTGTTTGTTGGGGGTTCCTGCCACGCGGCCCTTTGATCCTTTCAAGGTGGGGTCGGGAGGTATCCCAGACATGCAGCAGGCATTGAGCCAGCCCTCAGGGTGGCCGGAGGGCGATCGAAACCACCTCTTGAGAGGAGGCCAGAGGTGTGAGTGAAACTACTCCTCCCTCTCCTGCTCACCGGGAGCTCTCTCCCCCCTCAGCCGGCATGGCGCGACTAGGCCTGGGTTGCGCTTGGGTCGAGGGCGGCCATCTGGGGTGCAGGGCCTGGTCACTGGAGGCCGCGAGGCCAATGGAGTTGGGAGGGGGCCCGGTGTCGGGAAGATGGAGGGAAGGATGGCGGTAGCCCCGGGTTCTGTGGGGGATCATGTGTGGACTGGGTCGGGTAGGCTGTAGGGGTCAGTATGGTGTCGCTACGGGTCGGGATGGGCCACGCCACGAGGCCGGGTCCAACATCGGCACATTGGGGTATTATCATCCAACATGCAACAGACATATGGTTGCAAGTCCAGGAGGGATATGAGTGCCATGGTTGATGGCAAAAATGACAATTGGCATATTCTAAACAGTGTGAGAACTTTGAGCAGTGTTCAGCTGATGATGCCAGGGCTTGCCCTGTGATGTGATGTACTCACATCACAGGGCAGTCAGTGCAGGTGACCGATGTTGTTCTCTTTTTTCCTATTTCTATCCAGATACATCCATGGCAACAGGAGGGGACAGCTCCACGGACCAGGAGGAGCCACAGAGCCTGTCTGGGACAGAATGCGAGGAGTTGGGGGACCCAGTGGCACGGAAGGCGAGTGGAGCCACACCGAGGAGTCCTCAGCACCATCCACCCCAGCTGAGGGCCACAGCAGCTCGGAGGATGACTCCCTTGTGGAGGCAGGTGTCAGCAGCCACCAAACCCCAGCTAGTGAGGCTGTCCCCGCCACCACCCCTACCACCACTATCACCACCCTCCCATCGGCTCTCATCCCAGAGGTCCTTGGAGTCTCCCGTGTTCGGGAGCATGTCTCCTTTGTGCCAGGCACCGCACCCCCTGCCCCTGTGTCCCCTGCTGCCCTGAGTGAGGAGTCTGTGGACTTATTTAGACAGATCCATGTAGGGCAGACATCAATGCTGAGTGTCCTCCATGCACACACCAGTCTGTTGACACAACTGGTGTCGTTCATGGAGGGCATGTCATCAGGCATGTCTGCCCTACAGAAGACCAATCAGTCCATGGCCTCCTCCCTGACGGCAGCAGTGTCCCTCCTCCAACAGTCCCTCACCCCTCCTACCCCTGCACCACCCACAATTCCTAGCACCCTACCTGTCCCAAGCACACACACACCTGCACATTCTCACAAAGCCACAGACACGGGCAGCACACAAACACCCAAACTAAGGTCTAGATGTGCACACAAGCAAGCGCAGGGGACTGATACCTTACTCACTGGTTATGGTTTGCAGACACACACACAGTCATCCACAACCACTCCACAGTCCTCCGATAACTCTCCCTCCCAGCCCCCTTCCCTTGCCTCACCTGCAACCCCATCTCCACAGAAGCTCTTCCTCTGTGGCCTTGGCCTCTTCCCCACTGACCCAGCAGATCCATCTTACAAGGGGAAGAGGAAGTCCCCACACACAGAGGGGAGTGCCCCTCACACCTGGACACCATCCCCCAGGCGCAGTCAGACTGAGGCCCCCACCCACAAGTCCCCCTGGAGCTAGAAGAGCAAGACCCCACCCCCACCCCGCAGCTCCACGGCAAAGTCTCTGTCCTCCATTCCCCAGGCCACCACTCCAGAGGTTCCCCCGCCACACCCTGCCCCAGGTTCCCCGACCCACAGATACACCATCCCCAAAATTCTGAGGCCCTCCCTCCCGCCTCTTGCTCTTCCACCCCCAGTCAGACAGTTAGTGCCACTTATGTGGGGACCGTGTCCCCCCCTCTGTCCTGCCGACCTCACATGAACCTTATTCCGCTCCCATTGAGTTAGGCTCTGCAGTGGAGTCCACGACCACCCCGTCTGACTTGGGCGCTGCAGTGGGGACCCAATCCACTCCATCTGACCTGCCCACTGCAGTTGTGCTGGCATCCACCCCAGCTGACTCGTGCCCCACAGTTGTGACTCCACCCACTACTTCAGTCAGCTCCACTGCAGTTGCCAGTGACTCTCCTGCATCCACCACCCCTTCACTGCCTCCTTCTGCTGCGCCCTGATCCTGTCTCTGCGGTGCGTGGCCTGCCCCCATGTATGCCCCTCCAAGGGGATGTACCCTGTCCTTAGCAGTGCAGGCAAGCAACGTGTGACAGTTGTCACTCAAGTTCACTTATTGTCATTTGATAATGGACTAGCCATTGGCCTTTGTTTTGAAAGGACTTTTAATTTTTCGCCTGCTGAATAAAGCTTTTTTCTCTATCCTTGTGAATTTGATTTTGCTGTAATTATGTTGATGATGTTTAGCATGACCTTGCAGTTGTAATTAACCCTGGGCGTACTTCGCGAAGCTACGCAAAGTGCAGTTCGCGCTACGCGAGCTACGCGTAGCACTTCGCGAACTGCGTAGTACCTTGTTCGCACTGTGCCAGATGTCGTTTTCAATGATTGCACAGTGCGGACAAGCAACCGGCAATGTGCAATCATTGAAAATGGCATCTTGCACAGTGCGAGCTGTAGTTTTCTGCTGCTCGAGTAGATTTTTACTCGAGCGTCAGCTTTCTCAACGCGAACTGGTAGATTCTCATCGCGAGCGGTCGCGAGCATACATGACCACTCGCAATGAGAAACCTGACCTCCTCGCGTTGGGAATCTCGCCGGGAGGTTTATTTTCCATGCTCGCGATCGCCAACTTGATGTTGCTGATCGTGAACAAGGAAAAAGTCTCGCCGGGATGTCATTTTGCTTGCTCGTGGTCGCCAACTTGACGTTGAGGACCGCGAGCAAGCAAAAAATGACCGCAGCACTACGCAACACTACGCTACGCGTGTTCACACTGTGCTACATGCAGTTCGCGTAGTGCGAAGTAGCGCGAACTTCGCAAACTACGCGAGCGTAGCGTAGTGCTTTGCCCAGGCTTACTTGTAATGCTGTATTTCAAATGTTGAATACTGAGGTGTTGATGTGAGGTACTCCTTGTGGTCCATGAGATGTGTATCCTATTCTGATTGTTATCCATATCATCCTTTGCAGCTAAATTGGTTTGTCATGATTAGCAATTAGTGGACACTCTGTAAGCATTTCATTTGCATCATCACATTTGTGGCTTGCCCACATGCACATATGATGTGCTTCCCATTGTCCAATTTGTTTATTTCCCTGACTGTGGGCGCATCTCCACTGGACATGTAAGTGTGGGCATCATTGTTGTAGAAGCAACTGGTCCTCTGTGCAACTTGCTGGACATATGTATTGAGTATGTGCAGATGACTTAAGGGACACTGCCGTACCCAGGCTGTTGTGACCAGAGCCTTCATTGTGTGGTAACTGATGGCTGACTGACCAAGTGTTCTGCTGACATGACTGAGACCTGCTGGGGCTATGTTTGGCACAGCTGAGCTTCCACAGGAGTTGAGTCCCCTCAAGTAAGGGTGTTGTTCTGTGACATTGCCAGGGCCCATGTTGTGTGTGGTGTGGGCATGTGTGTGTGTGTCCACATCCCTTTTCACACACAAGCAGTGTTCCCTTGATATGTTCCTGTTGTTGATGCTTGTTGAGTGGTACTGTGTTCATCCCACAACTTTGCCAAGGGCTACCAGATGTGTGGGTGCATGACACACTACTGTAAATTGGTGTTTCATCATTTGGATTTGTCATTTCTGAGTGGTGAGGATGTTGTCAGACGTAGATGGGACACAGTCAGGGGTCCCCAAGGCACTTGTTTGTTCGCAATAACATGTAGTTGTCACTAGGTGGTACCTTTCAGTGATTGAGACATGTGTATGATTGTGTGACTGATCCCACTTGTATGGTTCAGGGCTGCAATGTTTGCAGGTGTCAGCATGTGTGCCTTGTGGTTCTCCTTGGCTTCTGCATTGTCCTGGGACTGTGGCAAGTATTCCACAGGTTACGTGAGCTTTGACGTCATGGCCATGTACTGTATACTGTGCAGTATGTCTGTCATTCACCAGGGTTGTAAACTGTCCTTATGTGATGAGTCTGTGCACCTTTGTTCCTCCAAACATTACTGTTTGTCATGGGTGCATGTGCAATGTCACCTGTCCATGTGGGCTTTGCAGATGCACATTGGTGCAGTTCAGGGTGTGTGGTGTTGAGGGTGGACTGATGTAAATGTTTGAATGGATGGGCCCCTAGCTCCCGTTTGTCCATGGATGACGGGCCATGCTGAGTGATTTGTGTTTGTGTAGGTGTGATGTACGTTTGTGGCACAGGACACATGTCTGGGTTTCACAGTTTGTACACCATCTACCTTTGTCAGCACAGTGGAGGTGTCATGCATGCTTGTGTCACCCCAGTGTCTGGTCCCTGGGGGTAGTGCTGTTGTGTGTCAGTCTCTTGCTGTGTTAGTTGCTGTTCATTCCAGCTTGTGTCACATGTGTCTGTTGTGATCCCTCTCATCTCACAATGCCTGATTGCCCACTAAGGGGGGTCCATTGATGGGTTACTTTTGTGTGTCACTGTGTCCACATCTGTCTCAGAATGGTTCATCCCCCCTCATGTGTTGTGTAGTTGCCTGGGGATACTGAGACACACACACACATGTTGTGTCAGATGTGCAGTGTGAGGTTGCCTGTTTGTGTTAGTGGATCTGCACCAGTGCATTGGTATTGCTGTTGTGGGCCATTGTCTGGATGTTGTTTTTCTGATTTACCCTGCTGTCCCTGTGAGTCATAGCACATCATTGTGCACACTCATCCTAGTTGTCAGACGCCATTGCTGGCCTGGAATGGGAGTTTGTGACCTGACACCTACAGTCTACACATGTTGTTTTGATTAGTGTGTCTATTTTCGAGATGTGTGTATGCTTTGTGATGGTCACTTCTGCTTTTGTGTCATTGTACACTGTATACATTGTCAGCCCCCATGGGTGGTGCTTGTCTGCACATGGCCGAGAGTATGTTAGGTTATCACATGACTGTTAGCCTCACCACATCTCTGTGGGTGTGGGACACAACCACTAATTTGCCCCAAAAGTGTTTCATGTGTTGGGACCAGAAATCATAAAATGCTGTTTGGCATTTGCAGCTTTGTCCATGATCACATTTACCTTTGGGTCACTGTGATGAGGGGGGTTTTGGACCCCATCACCACAATGCTCAACATCTGATGCAGTTTAGAAGCACACATTTAACGTTTGTTCTACACAGTGAGGGGGTGTTATTTTTACATTGCCACATTGCTAGTGATGCTTGCCTTGTGTAGGCCACACTCAGTTTTTGGTCACACATGTGATGGTAGTTACATTGTATGTTCGAAGTCATGATCACTGTTGTGGGCATTTGTCACAGACTACACACTGTTGTCATGATGTTAGGAGGGATGTATTTTGCTGACTTACCTAATGTTGGTGTATGATGGATGTGTGGCGCATCACACATCCTATGAGTGGGGGTGGCATTAGTGCTGGGCAACATATCCCCTGTGTGGGGGTGGCAGTAGTGATGGGCAACATGGTCCCTATGGGTGGGGGTGGCAGGAGTGATGGGCAACATAAGCCCTATGGGTGGGGATGGCAGGAGTGATGTGCATCAGGACCCCTATGGGTGGGAGTGGCAGGAGTGATGGGCAACAGGTCCCCTATGGGTGGGGGTGGCAGGAGTGCTGGGCAACATAAGCCCTATGAGTGGGGGTGGCAGTAGTGATGGGTAACATAAGCCCAATGGGGGGGTGGCAGTAGTGATGGGCAACATAGTCCCCCATGGGTGGGGGTGGCAGGAGTGATGGGCAACCGGTCCCCTATGGGTGGGGGTGGCAGGAGTGATGGGCAACAGGTCCACTATGGGTGGGGGTGGCAGGAGTGCTGGGCAACATAAACCCTATGAGTGAGGGTGGCAGTAGTGATGGGCAACATAAGCCCTATGGGTGGGGGTGGCAGTAGTGATAAGCAACATAGTCCCTATGGGGGGTGGCAGTAGTGATGGGCAACATTGTCTCCTATGGGTGGGTGTGGAAGGAGTGATGGGCAACAGGTCCTATATGGGTGGGGGTGGCAGGAGTGATGGGCAACAGGTCCCCTATTGGTGGGGGTGGCAGGAGGGCTGGGCCACATAAGCCCTATGAGTGGGGGTTGGCAGTAGTGATGGGCAACATAAGCCTTATGGGGGGTGGCAGTAGTGATGGGCAACATAGTCCCCTATGGGTGGGGGTGGCAGGAGTGATGGACAACAGGTCCGCTATGGGTGGGGGTAGCAGAGGAGTGATGGGCAACAGGTCCCTTATGGATGGGGGTGGCAGGAGTGCTGGGCAAGATAGTCCCCTATGGGTGGGGGTGGCAGGTGTGATGGGTAACAGGTCCCCTAATAGTGGGGGTGGCAGGAGTGATGGGGAACAGGTCCCCTATGGGTGGGGGTGGCAGGAGTGCTGGGCAACATAAGCCCTATGAGTGAGGGTGGCAGTAGTGATGGGCAACATAAGCCCTATGGGTGGGGGTGGCAGTAGTGATGGGCAACATAGTCCCTATGGGGGGTGGCAGTAGTGATGGGCAACAACGTCCCCTATGGGTGGGGGTGGCAGGATTGATGGGCAACAGCCCCCCTATGGGTGGGGGTAGCAGGAGTGATGGGCAACAGGTCCCCTATGAGTGGGGGTGGCAGTAGTGATGGGCAACATATGCCCTATGAGTGGGGTTGGCAGTAGCGATGGGCAACATAAACCCTATGGGGGGGTGGCAGTAGTGATGGGCATCATAGTTCCCTATGGGTGGCGGTGGCAGGAGTGATGGGCAACAGGTCCCCTATGGGTGGGGGTGGCAGGAGTGCTGGGCAACATAATTAACACAATATGAACAATGGTTCCAAAGGGAAGCAATTATTTACAATTGAAATAAATCAAACATCACAAAACACAGCATTAGTAGATCAAAAAAGATTAATCCATATTAGACAATGAATAATATTTTCAAAAAACACAATAGTTTATTTTTTGAGGTTCATCTGAATATCAACTCATTTATCAACTCAGTTGAATATGAACAAAAATGAAAAAAGGCTGTATATACAATAATATTTGTAGAGAAGCGACGCAGTGACAAAGTGAATAAGGTGACTAAGTGTAATAGTGAAGGTGTAAATATTTACAATATATATACGTGATTATCAATCAAATACACAAACAATTTTTGCAGAGATTTGCAAAAAAACGTCCTCAGCTTAATTATGGATAGAGAATAGACCTTGTAAGGCACATGTCCTAACTTTTTATGGTATATACAAGGAATTCCAATTGATACGGGACTGTAGAACCGTCAACGTTTCGACCCTATAACAACCAGTCGTCGTACATAGTCTAAAATGCAGGTGATGCAACAGACGGACTCCCTTTGACTAAGAGATGAATTCGGAAGACATCAGTTGAACTTGTGTCCTGATGTCCGCAGCACTATACACAAATTCTCTACCCTGAAGTCAGGTCCCGGTAATCAGAGTATAAAGAGTATAAAGAGACCGAAAAGACTTAATAATTAGACCAAGACGAATCAAGATCCTCTACGATTCTGGGAGTCCCTTCAGATTGAAATCGAGTGGCAATAACTGCATTTTGGTGGACATCTGTCTCATCACCTGCATTTTAGGCTGTTATACACTTCCTGTGTCCTGAAGAAGACCCGATATGACTATTGTGTTTTTTGAAAATATTATTCATTGTCTAATATTGGTTAATCTTTTTTGATCTACTAATGCTGTGTTTTGTGATGTTTGATTTATTTCAATTGTAAATAATTGCTTCCCTTTGGAACCATTGTTCATATTGTGTTGATAAAGCCCAGGTTCCTTGGGTTATAGGGTTACCCCTGTGTGTTTAACTTTTGGGCAACATAATTAGGCTGTCCGGAATTCGGTTTAAACCGAATCTAACCGACACTACCCTACCGGATGAAAATCAGCGCACTCGGTTTAAACCGTGTGTCACTGATTTTCATTGCTGTTGCACCACTTGGCCACTTGATGGAGCCAAAGCGTTAGATGCAAAGCCCCAGATCAGACGACGAGACGACGACCGCCAGTGCTCCAAGTGCTCCAAGGCCCAGCAGGTAAGTGGAAAGTGCCCGCATGTTGTTTTGTAAAACTAGCCAGCGTGGTGTAGCGGATCGTTGCACAGGCGGAACCTGGCAGGGTGGCTAGATTTTGGTAGCTAGGGAGCAAATGTTGCCATTCTATTACAATTTCGCGAGAATCTCCCCAATTTTAACCACGTATATAAATGAGGAAAAAAACGCTTTCTGTTAATTTAGATTAAAATGAGCCCTTGTTAAACACTACCGGAAGGTGGGCTTGTGCCAGGCGCGCACCACCCATTGGACTCAAAGGCCCCCCATCGCACATACAGCCGCACCCGGGCACTCCACAGGTATTTAAAAGACCATTTGCAAGTTAATGAGGCCTCGCTGTTATTTCACCCCTTAAGAGCCCCTGTAGCTCTTAAGGCCCCCTCCCCCCACCGAATGTGTGGACGGACTGACAGACTGTGGATGAAGGGTGTGCGGATGGAAGGACGGACGGGGACAGATCCGATAGAGGTTCATGCGCGGAGCCCCTACCTGCAGAGGTCCCTGCTGCCCTCAGGGTCCAGAGGAATGCATGAGGTGCGGTGGTCACTCCCACCGACGGTGCCCGCCTCCGGGGCAGGGGTCCCTCCGTGCGGCAGAGCAGAAGCGCCTGGAGCGTGGGAGGAGGGGCACGGGCAGAGAGAGGGGGCGCGTAGGGCACCAGCCTCCCCCAAACACGCTCTGCACTGCGAAGAAACAGACGGATCTCCCCCGTTTCTTTTATGTGTGTGTAGATGGAAGGCGCCTAGAGGCGAGCCTTGCCCATAGATGGAAGGCGCCTAGAGGCGAACAATGCATATAGATGGAAGGCAGGCGCCTAGAGGCGGGCAGTGCGCATAGATGGAAGGCGCCTGGAGGCGAGCAGCCATCCTCCAATGGACAGGCGACGCATCCCGGGCTCCAGCAGTCCAGATCCGTGGGGTGGGCGCTCCTGGGTCACTTCGGGAGCAGGCGGTGGAGAGCAGGCGCATCCTGACCGGAGCAGCAGGGAAGAGAGTAAAGCCTCGCCGGTGCCCTCGCTGGGTGCTGCCTGCCTTGCCCGGTCTTCTGCTCCTGCCTGCTGCCCTCCTTGCCTACTGCAGCTGCCCTCCCTGCAGCAGCTGCCTGCCGTTGCAGACAGACACATTCATTTTGTTAGGCATGGGGAGATTAAGTTATTTGCCCAAAATCACAGGATGTTGAGTGTCCCTGCCGAGACTCGAACCGGTTCCCCAGCTTCGAGATCGGCCACTCTAGCCCTTAGGCCACATCCTCTCCCCTCGCTTCAGCTGCTCTGGTCCACTCACTCTCATCTTAGCATTGCTACCCCTAGCCCTTGGCGGATGTGAGGACCCTTGAAAAGTATAATAACAAAGCCATGCCTGCAACACAGCATACAACACTGACACTCTGCGTGGATAAAATATGTGTTGCAAGTCTCTTTTGAAAGCAATAATCTGCTGATCTGTTTACATCATATGCACTCTGTAATCTACTTGGTACATGTTGTTTGCAGCAGGCATATTAATCCTCTGCACTAACTTCACCTAAGTCAAAACCTCAACTTTACAAAACACTGACCTCTCTCCAGGAAGATAATTAATCACACGAGTTTTCTTGACATTTATGTGAAGTCTGGTAATTGCCGGCGGAAAGAAACGCTGCAGCAAGTTCAAAAGCTTAATAAACTTTCAAACACGGTGCCCCCAGGAAGACAGCACCCGGTGCGGTGGCACCAGTCGAACCGCCCTAAAGCCGGCCCTGAGGTCCTGCCTCTGGCTCCATTTAAGACCCCGGCATGGTCAGGTGGCTCGTCATTAATAAATAGGGCAGACGTGCTTTAAAATTTATAATAATGTTGCCCACGTTCAAGGCCTTTAGAAAGCGTGGGGCCTGGGGACCAATGACCTCCTGCCCCCCCCGCCTCCCCCCACCATCTGGCCGGCCCGCAGGTTACCAATGGCGACATCGTGGTGTGCCAGTGAGAAGTGCTTGGAACTACCTGCAGTGTAACGTGCTAATTCTTCCAGCAATAGTCAGAATGGCGATGCAGGAGGTCTAGAAGAGGTGAAAAAACAACTAAGCCTCATTAACAAGCGAATGGTCTGTGAAGTACTGGGAGCGGGGCGGGGGGGCGGCGGCTGTGTGTGTGCCCGAAGCTAATTCAGCCCGGGCTGACGGGGGAGAGGGGGGGGGGGTGTATGCACTGACCGCAACCTGCCAGGCCAGTTCAAACTCTTGCATCCCTCTCTTTCTCTGCCTGCCATTGCGCTCCATGCTTCTGAAAGGCGATAAAAAAACATGTGAAGTTGCTTTCAAATGTCCGATCCTGCAGCAGCACACTTCCAAAGTCCATACATGACAGAAACCCGATTGAAGGCCCCAATCTCCCGATTTTTTTTTAAATCTCCCACTTTGCTTTTCTGAAATGCTGGCATGTATGTTATTGTACCCTGCAGATGGGAAACCTATGACGTAGCATCAGTGCGGGCCTCTGGTGTGGTCATCAGAGCTCCAAGTGAGGCTGCCAGGGCTGGGCTCTGGATGAAGCCTGCATAACCCATGGAAGGCCCCGGGTGATGCTTCAGTAGTTTGCGCAACAAAAAGGGACCCCAGGTTTCTAGCAGCCGTTTACTGATTTTTTGCTTAGTGATGATGCAAAAGGCAAGAAATGTGAGGATCTTCGGGTGCATATTGATAGCGATGTAAAAAAAAGTACATTGTACTGCATTCTTAGATTCCTACAGGAAAACATGACTGCTGTAGTGGACATAATCAAAAAACTAGAGTCAGAAAACACCCTGGTCTACCAAGTGTTCAGCATAATTGGTGTAGATGTCAAACATCTCCTCGAGAGTAGGCTAGGCGACACTTTTAGTGACTTTGGCACTGCAACATGTTCCCTGTTAGAATGCTTGCCACTTGGTAAGCAGAGAAGTGTTGAGGACCAATTCAGGAAATTTTATTTCACAGTGCATGAGAAATGGCTAGCTATGATGCATAGAAATGTCCCTTCACCAACCATGGCGTTTGAAGCCAATGAAGCCTCACTTTGGTACTCTGCGCAAGTGTTAGATCCCTTCCGTAAAGGGGAATTTTCTCCAGATTTTGCAAAGTACAGCTTTTTGACCGCTTTAACACCTCGGAGGGCATATGCACCCAGTTCAACGCATATGTCGCAGAACCTGGCCCAGAGAATGTCAACCTTGAGGTGCACCAGTACTGGTATGGAAAGCTACGTCAGTGGCCAGAGTTGGCAAATTGTGTACTGTCTGTTTTGGCGTTGCCAGTCTCAAGTGCCAATGTCGAGAGGGCCTTTTCCCAAATAAAAGTGTACATGGGTAGGAAAGAGAGAGCGCAAATGACCAAAGATTCACTGAAAAAATATTGTATGGTGTACTACAATAAATTCGACTTGTAAAAATGTATTTTAACCTCATATACACTATATATAGACTGTCTATATTCCATGCACCAATTAAGAAAGCAAACAATAATAAAAGCAAAGCGTCCCATAAACACCGGTAAAACACCGTTGTTTTTTTGGGGGCGAAAATGAGTAACCACTGAAAAGCACTGTTTTTTTGAGGTTTTGAAATCACTGGAAAACTCTGAAAAAACACTACCAGAATTCACCAAAAATAGAAACTGAAGACAGGAAAGCCTAAACATAATCCATATGAGTGGGGATGGCAGTAGTGATGGGCAACATAAGCCCTATGGGTGGGGGAGGCAGGAGTGATGGGCACCATAGTCCCTATGGGTGGGGGTGGCAGGAGTGATGGGCAACAGGTCCCCTATGGGTGGGGGTGGCAGGAGTGATGGGCAACAGGTCCCCTATGGGTGGGGTTAGCAGTAGTGAATGGCAACAGGTCCACTATGGGGGGGTGGCAGTAGTGATGTGGAACAGGTCCCCTATGGGTGGGGGTGGCAGGAGTGATGGGCAACAGGACAACTATGGGTGGGAGTGGCAGTAGTGATGGGCAACAGGTCCCCTATGGGTGGGGGTGGCAGTAGTGATGGGCAACATAGTCACAATGGGTGTGGGTGGCAGTAGAGATGGGCAACATAAGCCCTATGGGTGGGGGTGGCAGGAGTGCAGGGCATCAGGTCCCCTATGGGTGGGGGTGGCAGTAGTGATGGGCAACATGAGCCCTATGGGTGGGGCTGATAGTGGTGCTGGCCATACAACCCCTATGGTGGCCTGTTGTTAGTGGCCAGGATATGGATCCCCTGTGTGTGTGTGACAGTTTGCGCCGTCCGCGTCTGTTCCTGATCCGGTCATAGATGTAGAGTACTGGTAAGACCTGCGCGATGGGATTCATGATGTGTTCATTTGGTACACGCTGCTTGTTGCTCCGTCTCATACCAGTTGCAAGCTGGTCCGTCTCGTAGCCGTGGATTGAGTTGTGGCGCGAATCGGAACTGATATTTTTCTTTTCCGGATGCTGTGACGTGCCATACGTGGCGACCCGTAGGAAGTACGCATCATACTTATCTCGGTGGAAACTGCTATGGATACTGCTTCCGGACGACTCGGTTCGGTGTTAGGAGTTACGGCTCGGACGGAGAATGGAGCTTGAATCACAGCCTACGTGTTGGTCGGATCTTTGGCAGTTATGTGCATCATACTACATCAACTGGACGGACCGGCTCCGGGTACGGGTTGGTCGCAAGGTAAGGCTACGAACTGCTCTCGGAAAGTTGTCCGACCCGGATCGGAATCGACCCCTTAGTGGAGTGGAAATAGTAAAATAATATTTGTTAAGCGTTCAGCATCTACCCTGATTTACAAGTAAATGGAATGGGAATAGTAACTTATCTATGTGCATAGTTTTGTGACTTAAAAAAATGAATATAGTGTGTAGTGGGAAAGTGTATAAATAATAACATAGTTTACAATGAAAAATAATAAAGTTAAAAATATATATTTAGTAAAGACATTATTTCATACAGTACATTGAAATAAAATATATTATTGTCAATGAAATAGTAATGGTAAAATAATATATATTTTATTAAGTGCATAAAAACTAAATTAATAGACATAGAGTAAAACAAATTCATCTTTATTTTTCAGACAATAAAGAATTTGTATATATGCATAGTTTTATATATATTATTTTTTGCACACAAATGTTTTCAATATTGGTAAAGTTTTTAATTCAATTATGTACATTTTGTCGCATGAAATAATGTAGTTTTACATTGCTTTACAAAAATGTGTTTAAAAAATATAATTTTTATTAACAGTTGCACACTTCTTATTTGGTTCCATATACTGTAAATTTTTAGCAATGTAATTTTTTTATTTGTTTTTAAATACAAATATGTTTTTTAAATTGCATACTTTTTTAACATATACTACTACTTTTTAATTAATATTATTGATATATAAAAATAATAATATTAATTATTATATGGTTTAATTTTATATAAACATTTTCTATTACAAGTATACATTTTTTTAACATTTTTCAGATTCAGTACATATTTGTAATAAATGTATATAACATGCATACATGTGGAATTACAATAACAGTTATGATATGGTTTATAATATTTATTATTATAATTTCAGAATGCAGAAAAAATGTTACATAATTTAAAACATAAAAGTTATAAATTGTTATATTTTTAGAAAACATTTCAGCAATGTATTAGTTATGTTATCACATGTTTTTAAAGATATACATCAATTTTTTAATGTTTAAAGAAGCCATATTTGTATACTGTTTGTATTTTGTAACCACTCACACATTTGTTTTGGGTCATTTCTGAGGGGAGAAGCTCGCGTTTGGAAGCTTTGTCGCACTGAGGAAGGTAAGTTTAATTTTCTTTATTTAATCTATACTTTTTCTTTAATTTGAAGGTGTTTGCAATAGTATTATGTTATAGTCTATGTGTATGTTTGTGTGGGTGGGATTTGTTTGAGTTTTTTTACAGGTTTCGGTCATGAAAAGTGTCCGTTACGAGAAGATTGGGGTTTTTTTTTATTAGGAAAGTGTGTATTAGTTTAATCAACTAATAATGATTTTACACACCCTTAATTATTTGGGATTTTATGGAGCGTTTCTTGTTTTTAAAACAAAATTTCGGGATTTTTATAGTTTATCGTTTCTGAAGTTGCAGACAGAGGATTACTTTTAAAAAAATGGTTGGGCTCACTTGGTATTATGATATACCTGGATTGATTTACAAGAGATGGGATTTCATTTCTTCAGCTTCAGAAACGGTAAGTTATTTTATCCCGTATTGTGGGAGGGAAATGTTAAGAAAAGTAGTGTGATTGTGTTTTATATTTCTATAAAAATAATTAATATGTCAATATTTATGTATGATTTCAAAATAAATATATATATATATATATATATATATATATATATATATATATTCACTGAAAAAAACATAGGTTTCAGGGGCGTTATAGTTAGATGGACTTTTCATTCGTACAAAACCCTAGAAATCCCCCTGTTATAGTTAGTTCAGCTAACTATAACTCGCGCCCCCGCAATGTACTGCTGATGACGTCACATATTACATCACTCATGACATGGTCAGTGACATCACTGATGACATCACTGATTACATCTCAAATGACATCACTGATGACGTCATCCATGTGATAAATTAGTGCATCTTCTCACACCCTAATATAACCTTTGATACACCGACTCAAAATTTCAGACGGCTATTCTCAAAACCATAGATACTCCAATACCAATAACTACATACCTACACATTGACTCTTAGGTCTACATACACCTCCACTCACTAACCTGTACAGTCACTCATACTTACAGTCACTCTGTACAGGACTATCATATGCATTTATACACCTATATAGACACTCACACACCGCCAATCATCAATTGAGGTACTGACACACCTAGTCAGTTGTGCAAACAATTGAACATAGTCCAATTTACTCACCTATACAGTTAAACACATTCAAGTTCACTTACTCATAAAAATACTAACAAATTCTGACACTCTTATACAATTACTAATACAAGCACACACTCATCCATACAGGCAGTCTCACAATCACACACTCTCACATATACCCACGTATATACTCTTACACACATATATACTGCCTTTCACATATGTAGTTACTGACACATGTACAACTGAAATATACATTCAATCACTAACACACTCATACATACACTCCCCCAACCATACAGTCCATCACAGTTGCACTCTTAAAACCATGCACCATAGAATCACCCACTCACACATCTATGCACAGAGTCACACACACCCTACCCACACAAACACTCAGGCACCCATACAGATACTCAGACAACCAATCAATAACCCATATAGACACTCATATAGCTATTCACAAAACCATGCAGCCCCTTATACACCAACACACAGACACATAAAGACATTCACACAGTTTAGTCACTAGTCTGCAGTAAGATACATTTAATGACTCACTTATAGAGTCAGTTACGCACCTAGAAAATCACCCATTCACACACTTATACACCCACTCATTCTTCCATAGGCCTTTCACTATAAATATATAAAACATATTTAAACTTTTAAGAAAAACACACATTCACTGGATGATGTCATCAGTGATGTCATCAGTGATGTCATTTGAGATGTCATCAGTGATGTCATCAGTGATGTCACTGACCATGTCCAGGATATGGATCCCCTGTGTGTGTGTGACAGTTTGCGGGTACGTGTCATTTGTTTGTGTGGTGGGTGTCTGACTTACCGTCTGCGCCGTCCGCGTCTGTTCCTGATCCGGTCATAGATGTAGAGTACTGGTAAGACCTGCGCGATGGGATTCATGATGTGTTTATCTGGTACACGCTGCTTGTTGCTCCGTCTCATACCAGTTGCAAGCTGGTCCGTCTCGTAGCTGTGGATTGAGTTGTGTCGCGAATCGGAACTGATATTTTTCTTTTCCGGATGCTGTGACATGCCATACGTGGCGACCCGTCCGGCACGTAGGAAGTACGCATCGTACTTATCTGGGTGGAAACTGCTATGGATACTGCTTCCGGACGACTCGGTTCGGTGTTAGGAGTTACGGCTCGGACGGAGAATGGAGCTTGAATCACAGCCTACGTGTTGGTCGGATCTTTGGCAGTTATGCGCATCATACTACATCAACTGGACGGACCGTCTCCGGGTACGGGTTGGTCGCAAGGTAAGGCTACGAACTGCTCTCGGAAAGCTGTCCGACCCGGATCGGAATCGACCCCTTAGTGGAGTGGAAATAGTAAAATAATATTTGTTAAGCGTTCAGCATCTACCCTGATTTACAAGTAAATGGAATGGGAATAGTAACTTATCTATGTGCATAGTTTTGTGACTTAAAAAAATGAATATAGTGTGTAGTGGGAAAGTGTATAAATAATAACATAGTTTACAATGAAAAATAATAAAGTTAAAAATATATATTTAGTAAAGACATTATTTCATACAGTACATTGAAATAAAATATATTATTGTCAATGAAATAGTAATGGTAAAATAATATATATTTTATTAAGTGCATAAAAACGAAATTAATAGACATAGAGTAAAACAAATTCATCTTTATTTTTCAGACAATAAAGAATTTGTATATATGCATAGTTGTATATATATTATTTTTTGCACACAAATGTTTTCAATATTGGTAAAGTTTTTAATTCAATTATGTACATTTTGTTGCATGAAATAATGTAGTTTTACATTGCTTTACAAAAATGTGTTTAAAAAATATAATTTTTATTAACAGTTGCACACTTCTTATTTGGTTCCATATACTGTAAATGTTTAGCAATGTAATTTTTTTATTTTTTTTTAAATACAAATATGTTTTTTAAATTGCATACTTTTTTAACATATACTACTACTTTTTAATTAATATTATTGATATATAAAAATAATAATATTAATTATTATATGGTTTAATTTTATATAAACATTTTCTATTACAAGTATACATTTTTTTAACATTTTTCAGATTCAGTACATATTTGTAATAAATGTATATAACATGCATACATGTGGAATTACAATAACAGTTATGATATGGTTTATAATATTTATTATTATAATTTCAGAATGCAGAAAAAATGTTACATAATTTAAAACATAAAAGTTATAAATTGTTATATTTTTAGAAAACATTTCAGCAATGTATTAGTTATGTTATCACATGTTTTTAAAGATATACATCAATTTTTTAATGTTTAAAGAAGCCATATTTGTATACTGTTTGTATTTTGTAACCACTCACACATTTGTTTTGGGTCATTTCTGAGGGGAGAAGCTCGCGTTTGGAAGCTTTGTCGCACTGAGGAAGGTAAGTTTAATTTTCTTTATTTAATCTATACTTTTTCTTTAATTTGAAGGTGTTTGCAATAGTATCATGTTATAGTCTATGTGTATGTTTGTGTGGGTGGGATTTGTTTGAGTTTTTTTACAGGTTTCGGTCATGAAAAGTGTCCGTTACGAGAAGATTGGGTTTTTTTTTTATTAGGAAAGTGTGTATTAGTTTAATCAACTAATAATGATTTTACACATCCTTAATTATTTGGGATTTTATGGAGCGTTTCTTGTTTTTAAAACAAAATTTCGGGATTTTTATAGTTTATCGTTTCTGAAGTTGCAGACAGAGGATTACTTTTAAAAAAATGGTTGGGCTCACTTGGTATTATGATATACCTGGATTGATTTACAAGAGATGGGATTTCATTTCTTCAGCTTCAGAAACGGTAAGTTATTTTATCCCGTATTGTGGGAGGGAAATGTTAAGAAAAGTAGTGTGATTGTGTTTTATATTTCTATAAAAATAATTAATATGTCAATATTTATGTATGATTTCAAAATAAATATATATATATATATATATATATTCACTGAAAAAAACATAGGTTTCAGGGGCGTTATAGTTAGATGGACTTTTCATTCGTACAAAACCCTAGAAATCCCCCTGTTATAGTTAGTTCAGCTAACTATAACTCGCGCCCCCGCAATGTACTGCTGATGACGTCACATATTACATCACTCATGACATGGTCAGTGACATCACTGATGACATCACTGATTACATCTCAAATGACATCACTGATGACGTCATCCATGTGATAAATTAGTGCATCTTCTCACGCCCTAATATAACCTTTGATACACCGACTCAAAATTTCAGACGGCTATTCTCAAAACCATAGATACTCCAATACCAATAACTACATACCTACACATTGACTCTTAGGTCTACATACACCTCCACTCACTAACCTGTACAGTCACTCATACTTACAGTCACTCTGTACAGGACTATCATATGCATTTATACACCTATATAGACACTCACACACCGCCAATCATCAATTGAGGTACTGACACACCTAGTCAGTTGTGCAAACAATTGAACATAGTCCAATTTACTCACCTATACAGTTAAACACATTCAAGTTCACTTACTCATAAAAATACTAACAAATTCTGACACTCTTATACAATTACTAATACAAGCACACACTCATCCATACAGGCAGTCTCACAATCACACACTCTCACATATACCCACTTATATACTCTTACACACATATATACTGCCTTTCACATATGTAGTTACTGACACATGTACAACTGAAATATACATTCAATCACTAACACACTCATACATACACTCCCCCAACCATACAGTCCATCACAGTTGCACTCTTAAAACCATGCACCATAGAATCACCCACTCACACATCTATGCACAGAGTCACACACACCCTACCCACACAAACACTCAGGCACCCATACAGATACTCAGACAACCAATCAATAACCCATATAGACACTCATATAGCTATTCACAAAACCATGCAGCCCCTTATACACCAACACACAGACACATAAAGACATTCACACAGTTTAGTCACTAGTCTGCAGTAAGATACATTTAATGACTCACTTATAGAGTCAGTTACGCACCTAGAAAATCACCCATTCACACACTTATACACCCACTCATTCTTCCATAGGCCTTTCACTATAAATATATAAAACATATTTAAACTTTTAAGAAAAACACACATTCACTGGATGATGTCATCAGTGATGTCATCAGTGATGTCATTTGAGATGTCATCAGTGATGTCATCAGTGATGTCACTGACCATGTCCAGGATATGGATCCCCTGTGTGTGTGTGACAGTTTGCGGGTACGTGTCATTTGTTTGTGTGGTGGGTGTCTGACTTACCGTCTGCGCCGTCCGCGTCTGTTCCTGATCCGGTCATAGATGTAGAGTACTGGTAAGACCTGCGCGATGGGATTCATGATGTGTTTATCTGGTACACGCTGCTTGTTGCTCCGTCTCATACCAGTTGCAAGCTGGTCCGTCTCGTAGCTGTGGATTGAGTTGTGTCGCGAATCGGAACTGATATTTTTCTTTTCCGGATGCTGTGACATGCCATACGTGGCGACCCGTCCGGCACGTAGGAAGTACGCATCGTACTTATCTGGGTGGAAACTGCTATGGATACTGCTTCCGGACGACTCGGTTCGGTGTTAGGAGTTACGGCTCGGACGGAGAATGGAGCTTGAATCACAGCCTACGTGTTGGTCGGATCTTTGGCAGTTATGCGCATCATACTACATCAACTGGACGGACCGTCTCCGGGTACGGGTTGGTCGCAAGGTAAGGCTACGAACTGCTCTCGGAAAGCTGTCCGACCCGGATCGGAATCGACCCCTTAGTGGAGTGGAAATAGTAAAATAATATGTGTTAAGCGTCCAGCATCTACCCTGATTTACAAGTAAATGGAATGGGAATAGTAACTTATCTATGTGCATAGTTTTGTGACTTAAAAAAATTAATATAGTGTGTAGTGGGAATGTGTATAAATAATAACATAGTTTACAATGAAAAATAATAAAGTTAAAAATATATATTTAGTAAAGACATTATTTCATACAGTACATTGAAATAAAATATATTATTGTCAATGAAATAGTAATGGTAAAATAATATATATTTTATTAAGTGCATAAAAACTAAATTAATAGACATACAGTAAAACAAATTCATCTTTATTTTTCAGACAATAAAGAATTTGTATATATGCATAGTTTTATATATATTATTTTTTGCACACAAATGTTTTCAATATTGGTAAAGTTTTTAATTCAATTATGTACATTTTGTCGCATGAAATAATGTAGTTTTACATTGCTTTACAAAAATGTGTTTAAAAAATATAATTTTTATTAACAGTTGCACACTTCTTATTTGGTTCCATATACTGTAAATTTTTAGCAATGTAATTTTTTTATTTTTTTTTAAATACAAATATGTTTTTTAAATTGTATACTTTTTTTAACATATACTACTACTTTTTAATTAATATTATTGATATATAAAAATAATAATATTAATTATTATATGGTTTAATTTTATATAAACATTTTCTATTACAAGTATACATTTTTTTAACATTTTTCAGATTCAGTACATATTTGTAATAAATGTATATAACATGCATACATGTGGAATTACAATAATAGTTATGATATGGTTTATAATATTTATTATTATAATTTCAGAATGCAGAAAAAATGTTACATAATTTAAAACATAAAAGTTATAAATTGTTATATTTTTAGAAAACATTTCAGCAATGTATTAGTTATGTTATCACATGTTTTTAAAGATATACATCAATTTTTTAATGTTTAAAGAAGCCATATTTGTATACTGTTTGTATTTTGTAACCACTCACACATTTGTTTTGGGTCATTTCTGAGGGGAGAAGCTCGCGTTTGGAAGCTTTGTCTCACTGAGGAAGGTAAGTTTAATTTTCTTTATTTAATCTATACTTTTTCTTTAATTTGAAGGTGTTTGCAATAGTATTATGTTATAGTCTATGTGTATGTTTGTGTGGGTGGGATTTGTTTGAGTTTTTTTACAGGTTTCGGTCATGAAAAGTGTCCGTTACGAGAAGAATGGGTTTTTTTTTATTAGGAAAGTGTGTATTAGTTTAATCAACTAATAATGATTTTACACATCCTTAATTATTTGGGATTTTATGGAGAATCCCCCTGTTATAGTTAGTTCAGCTAACTATAACTCGCGCCCCCGCAATGATGCTATATGTGACATCATCAGCAGTGCGTGAGTTATAGTTAGCAGAGCTAACTATAACGGAGGAATTTCTATGGTTTTGTACGAGTGAAATGGGCAGCTAACTATAACACCCCTGAAACTTATGTCTTTTTCTGTGAATTTCTAAGGTTTTTTAAATGCTAATTTCTAACTATAACGTCTCTGATTCCTATGTTTTTTTTCAGTGAATTTCAAAGGTTTTTTAAATGCTAACTTTTAAGTGTGATAGTAGTTATATCTATTTTTTTGTACTGATTTTCTACAGTTTTTAACTGTTTATTTATAAATATTTTATTCATTAAATAACATTATATATTTTTCTGAAAATTGCATAAAAACATTTTTTAATTAAAACTGAAATATTGAATAATTTTCTTGTTTTCATTTTTTATTTTAATATATTTATATCATTTTTTTTTTTTAATTCCAATTTTTTTCGCAGTCGCGCACTCAAAGTGTACACAGCACGGTGGGTGCGCGCATTCTAGCCGCCATTTTAGAAAAGTCAAGAAGGATCTGCGTATGGTGTGCGGCAGCTGCGTGTTTTTCAGTTACATCATATACATTTAATATCACGTGATATGCGCGATTGGTATGCGCCCAGTCTGCGACTCCTGCTCCCGCGCATTCGCGACACATGCGCATTACGGTACGAGATGTTTGCGCGCTTGCGGGTCCCGCGTGACATCATATACGTGCTGGGGCGCGCTGGGTGCACGACTCCCGCAAAAAAAATGTATGTTCCAAAATGATATGTATGTGTCTTTAATATACATATTAAGGCAAGAGATTATGTAAGATATTCATCGCAATAATATATTTGTACTTATAAGAAACGTATATTATTTTTAAATATATTTTCGCGAAGTCGGGTGCGTGCGTCGTGAGTGCAGAAAACCAGGTCAGCAGAGCTGCTGTGGAGCCAGAGAACCAGGTCAGCAGAGCTGCTCTAGAGCCTAAGAACTAGGTCAGCAGAGCTGCTCTAGAGTCAGAGAACCAGGTCAGTAGAGCTGCTGTAGAGCCAGAGAAACCAGGTCAGCAGAGCTGCTTTATAGGGAGAGAACTAGGTCAGCAGAGCTGCTTTAGAGCCAGAGAACCAGGCCAGCAGAGCCGCTTTAGAGCCAGAGAACCAGGTTAGCAGAGCTGCTTTAGAGCCAGAGAACCAGGTCAGCAGAGCTACTCTAGAGCCAGAGAACCAAATCAGCAGAGCTGCTTTAGAGCCATAGAACCAGGTCAGCAGAGCTGCTTTAGAGCCAGAGAACCAGGTCAGTAGAGCTGCTCTAGAGCCTAAGAACCAGGTCAACTGAGCTGCTCTAGAGCCAGAGAACCAGGTCAGCAGAGCTGCTGCAGAGCCAGAGAAACCAGGTCAGCAGAGCTTCTATAGAGCCAGAGAACCATGTCAGCAGAACTGCTTCAGAGCCATAGAACTGGGTAAACAGAGCTGCTTTAGAGCCAGAGAACCAGGTCTGCAGAGCTGTTGTAGAGCCAGAGAACTAGATCAGCAGAGCTGCTCCGTAGCATAAGAACTAGGTCAGCAGAGCTGCTCTAGAGCCAGAGAACCAGGTCAGCAGACCTGCTGTAGAGCCAGAGAAACCAGGTCAGCAGAGCTGCTTTAGAGAGAGAGAACCAGGTCAGCAGAGCTGCTTTAGAGCAAGAGAACCAGGTCAGCAGAGCTGCTCTAGCTGACCCTGACTGACTGACACTGATTGACACTGACTGACACTCATTGACTGACACTGACTGACTGACACTCATTGACTGACACTGACTGACTGACACTGATTGACTGACACTGATTGACACTGATTGACTGACACTGACAGACTGACTGACACTGACTGACTGACATTGACTGACACTGACTGACACTGACTGACTACTCTCTACTACTCTACTACTGACTCTCTACTACTCTCTACTATTCACTCTCTACTACTCACGCTCTACTACTCACTCTACTACTTTCTACTACTCTCTACCACTCACTCTCTACTACTCTACTACTCACTCTCTACTACTCTCTACTACTCACTCACTACTACACTCTCTACTACTCTCTCTCTACTACTCTCTACTACTACTCTCTACTATTCACTCTCTACTACTCACTCTCTACTACTCTCTACTACTCACTCTACTACTCTCTGCTGCTCTCTAGCACTCACTCTCTACTACTCTACTACTCTCTCTCTACTACTCACTCTCTACTACTCTCTCTCTACTACTCTCTACTACTCACTCTCTACTACTCACTCTACTACTCTCTACTATTCACTCTCTACTACTCTCTCTCTACTACTCACTCTCTACTATTCACTCTCTACTACTCACTCTCTACTACTCGCTCTCTACTACTCACTCTCCACTACTCACTCTCTACTACTCGCTCTCTACTCTCTACTACTCACTCTCTACTACTCTCTCTGCTACTCACTCTCTACTACTCACTCTCTACTACTCTACTACTCTCTACTACTCACTTTACTACTCACTCTCTACTATTCTCTACTACTCACTCTACTACTCTCTCCTACTCTCTACCACTCACTCTCTACTACTCTACTACTCACTCTCTACTACTCTCTCTCTACTACTCACTCTCTACTACTCACTCTACTACTCTCTACTACTCTCTACTACTCACTCTGTACTACTCTCTACTACTCACTCTGTACTACTCACTCTCTACTACTCACTATCTATTACTCTCTACTGCTCACTCTCCACTACTGATTCTCTACTACTCGCTCTCAACTACTCTCTACTACTCACTCTACTACTCATTCTCTACTACTCTACTACTCTCTCTACTACTCACTCTCTACTACTCACTCTCTACTACACACTCTCTACTACTTGCTCTCTGCTACTCACTCTCTACTACTTTCTAGTACTCACTCTAATACTCACTCTCTACTACTCCCTACTACTCACTCTCTACTACTCCACTACTCTCTACTACTCACTCTCTACTACTCATGCTCTACTACTCTACTACTCTCTACTACTCTCTCTCTACTACTCACTCTCTATTACTCTCTCTCTACTACTCTCTAGCACTCACTCTCTACTACTCTACTACTCTCTCTCTACTACTCACTCTCTACTACTCCCTCTATACTATTCTCTACTACTCACTCTCTACTACTCTCTACTACTCACTCTCTACTACTCTCTCTACCACTCTCTACCACTCACTCTCTACTACTCTCTATTACTCACTCTCTACTACTCTCTCTCTACTACTCTCTACTACTCACTCTACTACTCACTCCCTACTACTCACTCTCTACTACTCTCTACTACTCACTCTTCACTACTCTCTACTACTTTCTACTACTCACTCTACTACTCACTCTCTACTACTCACTCTCTAATACTCACTCTCTACTACTCACTCTCTACTACTCACTCTACTACTCTCTACTACTCACTCTGATACTTTCTCTACTACTCTCTACTACTCACTCTCTACTCTCTATTACTCGCTCTTTACTCTCTACCTCTCTACCTCTCTCTCTACTACTCTCTACCTCTCTACCTCTACCTCTCTACCTCTCTACCTCTACACCTCTACCTATACACCTCTACCTCTCTACCTCTCTGTACATGCACACATATGCACATATTTATATGCATATATATGCATATGTGTTGGAAACCGGGCAACCGGGTTAGCAGTCACCAGGTTCCCAGCACAATGGTAGCTTGGCTCGAGCGGTTGGGGTCAGGCACCGTGCTAAGCGTACGTCACACCCTCACAATAACCATGCGTTCATCCGTTTCAAAAACGACACTACACCGTAAAAATAATGCAAGTCAAATTGAAAATATATATGTCTTTATCTTATTTTCTCTTAGTTGCAGGTTTCATAAAATAAATACAATACAATAAGATTTTCCTTAGAAGAGCAGGTCAAATAAATAATACTACATTGGAATTTCAATAAATAGGTTCAGGTCATAAATAAGCACAGAATAAATAGATGGGCAATAAATACAGATGGCAAATAAATACAGTCAGACAATAAATATAGTGCAGGAATAAATTAGTGAATGGCAATAAATAAAGCACCTCAAATAAATAAGGTAACACAATCAATGACAGTTACAGTTCAAATCATTTACATGAGGTCACTGGGTCTTACTTTGCCCATACACAACTTAAGGACACTTGGATGGCATGGGGGTGTCCCACCTAGATTGATCAAGGCTGGGGCCTAAGCTGAGGCAGAACAAGAGTAATCTACAGATCTGGCCCTCCAAACTGCACAGCTCTTTAGGTAGGTCACTGTACCAGTCTCAGTTCACCCCTGGCACTCTCAGGCTGGTTCTAACACCCCTTTTTAACCTCTAGGATGGTCTTTTAGGACTCCACAGGGCCTCAGATGCCCCCTCTACCACTTACTGCCCTTTTTAAGATGATCGGCTCCGCTCGGCCCCGTGTCGACGCTGTGAGGCGGCTCCGGGTCGATGTCGTTGGGCGGCCTTGACTCGATGTCGCTGGGCGGTCTCGACTCGATGTCGCTGGGCGGTCTCGACTCGATGTTGCTGGGCGGCCTCGGCTCGATGTCGCTGGGCGGCCTCGGCTCGATGTCGCTGGACGGCCTCGTCTCAATGTCGCCTTCCGGCATCGCAGGGACTCGGACTCCCCACTTCCTGGTGTCTCTGGAGTGCGATCTCCACTCCCGACCTCCGGCGCGCTTCACCTCAGTTTCCGGCGACTCCGGAGTGCGATCTCCACTCCCGACCTCCGGCGCGCTTCACCTCAGTCTCCGGCGACTCCGGTGGGCGGACTTCACTCCCCCGTCGACGCCTCACCTCGACCTCATGTGATTCCCGACTCGACCTCCGGCGCCTCTCCATGACTTCCGTCGGCGCCCTCACTCGACCTCGGGTGACTCCTTACTCGGCCTCCGGTGCCTCTCCATGACCTCCGTCGGCGCCCTCACTCGACCTCTGGCGGCTCCGGGTACGACGTCTGCTTTCTGTCAGCACCGCTTCTCTACCTCCAGCCCCAGGTCTCCAGGCTTCTCGACGTCAGGACTCCAGGAGGACACTGCTGAACAGGTCAGGAACTTGCTGTTCTTCTTCTTTAAGGCCTGTTCCAAATATTCAGTCCTTTAAGATGGTTCTTCTGGTCTTGATCCCACACAGGGCTCTAGGTTGGGCTTGGTCAGTAGAGACTAGCATCAAGGGTGGGTTTCTGGACCCCACTCCAAGCACTGGTTTCCACCTCTGCTGCCTTACTCCGACCTCCTTCTCTCTCTGTCCTTCCTCTTCTCCCGTCAGTTGCCAACTGCCACTCTGAGATGGCCTCCCAACATTCTAAACTGCCTCTCACTGTCACAGGGTTCCAGAATGTTACGGAAGGTTCTAGAAATCTCCAGTGGGTTCTGATGATGTCACAGGTGACAATGCGTGGCCACCATTTTGTGTCTCAGGCCCTCAGACAGAAGTTCCAGGGGTAGGGAAAATGGCTCCCTGACCCTGCATCAACACTAAAAAGTCTGGTGGTTCCCAAAAAGGAAAAATTATAACAGGGTTTGAGGCAAAAGTGGGACAAAATAAATAATGATGAGGAGGGACAACCCAAAGGGCTGACAGGTCTAACACGCGTCCCCCCCAGCTGAAAGTGGGGAGAGCTATCCAACCCCTTGGGAGTTCTCATCACTAAGGCGGAAATACCTTGAGAGACCGTCTGCATTGGCGTGGTCCACTCCAGGCCGATGTTCCACCTGAAAGTCCATTCCCTGTAGGGAGATAGACCACCTTAGCAACTTGGGATTCTCCCCCTTCATCTGCATCAGCCAACGAAGGGGTCTGAACTAGGAAGTGCGAGCCAAACAGGTATGGCCGCAACTTCTTCAGAGCCCATACCACTGCAAAGGCTTCACGCTCTATTGCACTCCACTTCTGTTCCCTGGGAAGTAGTCTCCGGGATAGGAAGACCACGGGTTGATCCAGACCCTCTTCATTGAGTTGCGATAACACTGCCCCAATGCCATGTTCCGATGCATCCGTCTGGACAATGAACTCCTTGGAAAAGTCTGGGGCCTTAAGACCGGGGCCTCGCACATGGCTTGCTTCAGTTTCACAAAGGCCTGCTGGCAAGCCTCCGTCCAGACTACCCGTCGAGGTTGCTTCTTGGACGTAAGCTCCGTGAGGGGGGCCACAATGGTACCGTACCCCTTCACGAAGCGGCGGTAATATCCTGTGAGGCCCAGAAAAGCTCGGACCTCAGTCTGAGTCTTGGGGGGTTCCCAGGCCATGATTGCCTCGATTTTTGCCTGGAGGGGTTGCACCGCTCCCCTACCCACCAAGTGTCCAAGGTACACTACCGACCCCTGCCCGATCTGGCATTTACTGGCCTTGATCGTTAACCCAGCGTGTTTCAGGGCCTGGAGAACAGCTTGCAGGTGATGCAAGTGATCCTCCCAGCTGTTACTGAAGACGGCAATGTCGTCCAGATAAGCAGCAGAGAAACTCTCCATTCCGGCGAGGATCTGGTTCACCAGACGCTGAAACGTGGCAGGTGCGTACTTGAGCCCAAAGGGCATCACGCAGAACTGGTAGTGGCCCTTGGGCGTGGAGAAGGCTGACCTTTCCTTAGCTCCATCAGTCACAGAGATCTGCCAGTACCCGGAAGTAAGGTCAAAGGTACTCAAATATTGGGCAGCTGCCAGCCGGTCAATCAATTCATCCGCCCTTGGGATCGGATGAGCATCAGTCTTGGTTACTGAGTTCAGTCCCCGGTAGTCCACACAGAACCTCAGTTCCGGTTGGGCACCCGGTGGTACAGCTTTTGGTACTAGTACCACCGGACTGGACCAGGGGCTGCTGGAAGGTTCAATCACTCCTAGCTCCAGCATCTTAGTGACTTCACTGTGAATGCTGGCCTTCACCTTGTCTGTCATCCGGTAGATCTTTGACTTCACAGGTGGGCTGTCTCCTGTGTCCACGTCATGGACGCACAGGTGAGTCCTACCCGGAACAAGGGAGAACAATGAAGAGTACTGCCCCAGGACCTGGCGGCAGTCCTCCTGCTGTTCAGGAGTTAGGGACGGGGAGAGAATCACTCCCTCCACCAACCCATCCTTCTCTTGAGACGCAAATAAGTCGGGGAGAGGCTCGCTTTCCACGTCCTCTGCTCCGTCAGTCACCATTTACAATATGACTTCGGGCCTCTCATGGTGGGGTTTGAGGCAGTTGGCATGCAGCACCCGTAGGGGCTGACGAGGGGTCTTCAGATCCACCAAGTAGGTAGCCTTACCCTTCTTCTCCAACACCTCAAAGGGTCCTGACCAGCGATCCTGGAGGGCGCTAAGCTCTCCTGGTTCGATCACCCACACCTTCTGGCCAGGCTCCAACTCCACCGGGTGAGCATTGTGGTCATACCACGCCTTCATCACTGCTTGGCTGGCTTCCAAGTTGTCAGAAGCTTGCTTCCACAACTTAGCCATTTGGCTCCGGAAGGCCAGCATGTAGCTCACCACGTCCTGGGGAAGCTTTCTGGGAGTTCTTTCCCATCCGTCTCTCACCAGGCTGAGAGGTCCACGCACAGGGTGCCCATACAAAAGTTCGAAGGGGCTGAAGCCCACTCCCTTCTGTGGCACTTCCCTGTAAGAAAACAATAGACAGGGTAGGAGGACGTCCCATTTCCTCCGCAGGCTTTCAGGCAGACTTCTGATCATGCCTTTCAAGGTTTTATTGAACCTCTCCACCAGACCATTGGTCTGGGGGTGGTAAGGAGTGGTGAACCGGTAGGTCACTCCACACTCCTTCCACATGGCCCGCATGTATGCTGACATGAAGTTGGTCCCCCTGTCGGACACAACTTCCTTGGGAAAACCCACTCGGGTAAAGATTCCCATCAGGGCCCTAGCCACAACAGGTGCAGTAATGGTCCTCAGAGGTATGGCCTCTGGGTACCGTGTGGCATGATCCACCAGAACCAGGATAAACCTGTGACAAGCTGTAGTAGGCGGATCTAACGGACCCACAATGTCGATGCCCACCCTTTCAAAGGGGGTGCTAACGACAGGAAGTGGTTCTAGGGGAGCTTTCAGCTTCACCCCTGTTTTCCCACTGGCTTGACAAGACACACACGTCCGGCAGTAGGTGTCGGACGACACTTTCATCTGAGGCCAATAAAAGTGTGGGACAAGCCGGGCAAAGGTCTTGTCTTGCCCCAGGTGTCCTGCCAAGGGGATCTCATGAGCCAATTCCAGAAGGAAGGCTCGGTAACGTTGAGGGACAACCAAGGCCCGTGACGATCCGTGCATGGGTGCCTTGGGTTCACTGTAGAGGAGGCCATCCTCCCAGTAAATATTGTAGTTCCCCTCAACGTTCCCTGCTGCCTGGGCTTCGGCCTGTCGCCTCAGTCCCTCAAGGGTAGGACACTCCCTCTGGCCCTTGCAGAATTCCTCCCTGGTCGGCCCTCCCTCCACGTGCCACTCGGCCGGGATGGGTAGGTTCTCCAGTTTGGTAACATCCCCCTCCGCGGACTCCTGGTCCACCTCCTCCGGTGGCCTATCCGTCACACGGGGCGCGGATGCCGAGGCAGGCTCCTCCTGCCTTCGGTTCTTCCCTTGATTGGCAGCCGGCGGTGCCTTTGTTCCAGGCTCCCGCCTAAACGAACTCCCCCTCCGGGTAGTCGCAGACCTTGTGCTGACACAGGCCCAGTCAGGTGTACCCAGCATCTCAGCATGAGTCCGGTATTCCACCTCCTTCCAAGCATTATGCTCCATGTCATTCCCCAGCAGACAATCGACTGGCACGGCAGGGCTTACGGCAACTCGAAGTAACCCTGCAACCCCTTCCCATTCAAATGGAACCTCGGCCACCGGATAGTGGCCCATTCTGCCGTCAGCCATCGCGGCAGGGTGGAGTACATGGGGAATCACCTGCTCTGGAGACACCAGTTGGCTACGTACCATAGTCATACTGGCTCCTGTGTCTCTCAGAGCCTCCCCTCTTTGGCCGTTGATGGTGACCCACTGCCCATACTTTGTGGTATTTGCGGGCACCTGGATCTTAGGAACCATCTCCCGTTCTCCCAGGGACACTAAAGTGACACCCACCCACTCCCTTCCCTTATCTAAAGGCATCTCCTCCCCGAGCACTACACTAGCTACTCCGGTGGCCTTTCCTCCGATGGGAGGGGGTGGTCTTTTCGGGCACTTCACATCTCCCTTATAGTGTCCGACACCCCCGCACTCGTAGCAATGGACAACCCTTGGCTGCTGACTCTGGCCAGGATTAGGGTTTCTGGGTGGGTTAGCCCTAGGGGTGAATCCCGTTCCCTTCCCTTGGGAACTATTTTGGGGGCCTTTAGAGAACTCCGTTTTCTTTTCCCCTCCCTCTTTCTTCTGGGGGGCGCCCTGTCCGGTCTTTTGAGAGTCCCCTCCAGTCCCCCTTGTGGACACCCGGGTACTAGCCCAAATGTCCGCCTCCTCAGCAAGCTTCCGGGGATTGGTCAGCTTGCTATCCACCAGGTGTTGACGCAGTTCAGGGAAACATTTTTCGAGCAGGTGTTCCTTCAATATCAAATCAAACAACCCCTCGTAGTCCCTCACCTCGCTGCCTTGTATCCAACCCTCTAATGCCTTCTTCGCATAGTCCAGGAAATCCACCCAATTCTGTGTGCCCAGTTTGTGGCTACCACGGAACTTCTGTCTATACTTCTCGGGTGTTAGTCCAAACTTCCTCACGAGCGCCACTTTCATGGTGGGGTAGTGGGTCTGCTCATCCTGCTCTAGGGCCAATAATGTATCCCTACCAGCTGGAGGCATGTATTTATACAATCCCCCTCCCCAATATTTCTCTGGAACCCCATGGACTCTTAATGAGATCTCATAGGCCACTAGCCACTTGGCGATATCATCTCCTGCACTATAGCTGGCTACTATGTCTTTCGGCAAATAGGGTTTGGGTTCCCTGGTGATTTCTCTTTCTTCGCTGCCACCATTAGGAACAGGGTGGGCCCCGACCCGTAGGATCTGGAGATCTATCTCCCTGAGCCTCAACTCGTGAGCCATCCTCCGTTCCTCTTTTTCGTTCTCCAGCTTCGCCAAATCCCATGTGAGTTGTCTTTTCTCCCTCCGGTCAATCAATACTGCTTCTGATAAGCCGCCACTAGAGGCACTGCTGCCCTTCCTTGAAAGTGTTCTGGGCCCCTCCACTAGGTTTCCCACCTCAGGTTGGTACAAACCAGCCCCTTCGCTGTCAGGCTCTCCATCCCTATCCTCCTTCTCATCCTTACTTTCTCGTCGTGCCTCCCCCCAAGCCCTCAAGCTGGTCTGGAGTTCACCCTTCTTTGCACCTTGGGGACAAAACACCTCCTCTCTCTGACAAAACTCTCTGAGTTGGGTCACAGTGTAAGTTTCCAGATCCTCCAACACAAACTCCATTTTGCCCACTCAGGATAGAAGACAGTTGCTTACAGAAGCTATGCAGGGGGGTACCTTTTGTAATACCTCCTCCCACCACCAGAAGTAAATTTGGAAAAAACAAAACTCAAAATTAGGAAGTCCGCTTGGAGAAAACTCCCGGTGTAGGCCTATGGACTACCCACAGTTATTGTCGAGTAGACGCAAGCACAGCTCAATCCCACCGCTGAACACCAATTTTATGTTGGAAACCGGGCAACCGGGTTAGCACTAGCAGTCACCAGGTTCCCAGCACAATGGTAGCTTGGCTCGAGCGGTTGGGGTTAGGCACCGTGCTAAGCGTACGTCACACCCTCACAATAACCATGCGTTCATCCGTTCCAAAAACAACACTACACCGTAAAAATAATGCAAGTCAAATTGAAAATATATATGTCTTTATCTTATTTTCTCTTAGTTGCAGGTTTCATAAAATAAATACAATACAATAAGATTTTCCTTAGAAGAGCAGGTCAAATAAATAATACTACATTGGAATTTCAATAAATAGGTTCAGGTCATAAATAAGCACAGAATAAATAGATGGGCAATAAATACAGATGGCAAATAAATACAGTAAGACAATAAATATAGTGCAGGAATAAATTAGTGGATGGCAATAAATAAAGCACCTCAAATAAATAAGGTAACACAATCAATGACAGTTACAGTTCAAATCATTTACATGAGGTCACTGGGTCTTACTTTGCCCATACACAACTTAAGGACACTTGGATGGCATGGGGGTGTCCCACCTAGATTGATCAAGGCTGGGGCCTAAGCTGAGGCAGAACAAGAGTAATCTACAGATCTGGCCCTCCAAACTGCACAGCTCTTTAGGTAGGTCACTGCACCAGTCTCAGTTCACCCCTGGCACTCTCAGGCTGGTTCTAACACCCCTTTTTAACCTCTAGGATGGTCTTTTAGGACTCCACAGGGCCTCAGATGCCCCCTCTACCACTTACTGCCCTTTTTAAGCTGATCGGCTCCGCTCGGCACCGTGTCGACGCTGTGAGGCGGCTCCGGGTCGATGTCGTTGGGCGGCCTCGACTCGATGTCGCTGGGCGGTCTCGACTCGATGTCGCTGGGCGGTCTCGACTCGATGTCGCTGGGCGGCCTCGGCTCGATGTCGCTGGGCGGCCTCGGCTCGATGTCGCTGGACGGCCTCGTCTCGATGTCGCCTTCCGGCGTCGCAGGGACTCGGACTCCCCACTTCCTGGTGTCTCCGGAGTGCGATCTCCACTCCCGACCTCTGGCGCGCTTCACCTCAGTTTCCAGCGACTCCGGAGTGCGATCTCCACTCCCGACCTCCGGCGCGCTTCACCTCAGTCTCCGGCGACTCCGGTGGGCGGACTTCACTCCCCCGTTGATGCCTCACCTCGATCTCAGGTGATTCCCGACTCGACCTCCGGCGCCTCTCCACGACTTCCGTCAGCGCCCTCACTCGACCTCGGGTGACTCCTTACTCGACCTCCGGTGCCTCTCCACGACCTCCGTCGGCGCCCTCACTCGACCTCTGGCGGCTCCGGGTATGACGTCTGCTTTCTGTCAGCGCCGCTTCTCTACCTCCAGCCCCAGGTCTCCAGGCTTCTCGACGTCAGGACTCCAGGACGACACTGCTGAACAGGTCAGGAACTTGCTGTTCTTCTTCTTTAAGGCCTGTTCCAAATATTCAGTCCTTTAAGATGGTTCTTCTGGTCTTGATCCCACACAGGGCTCTAGGTTGGGTTGGTCAGTAGAGACTAGCATCAAGGGTGGGTTTCTGGACCCCACTCCAAGCACTGGTTTCCACCTCTGCTGCCTTACTCCGACCTCCTTCTATCTCTGTCCTTCCTCTTCTCCCGTCAGTTGCCAACTGCCACTCTGAGATGGCCTCCCAACATTCTAAACTGCCTCTCACTGTCACAGGGTTCCAGAATGTTACGGAAGGTTCTAGAAATCTCCAGTGGGTTCTGATGATGTCACAGGTGACAATGGGTGGCCACCATTTTGTGTCTCAGGCCCTCAGACAGAAGTTCCAGGGGTAGGGAAAATGGCTCCCTGACCCTGCATCAACACTAAAAAGTCTGGTGGTTCCCAAAAAGGGAAAAATATAACAGGGTTTGAGGCAAAAGTGGGACAAAATAAATAATGATGAGGAGGGACCACCCAAAGGGCTGACAGGTCTAACAATATGCATTTATATATATGTATGTGTATATATATATATACATATATAAACATATAAATATAATCTGCATATCTATATCAATAATAATTCATGCAAACATATACATATACATATATGCATACATATGCATGGTATGTACATGAAAGTTTGAAAAACTCTAATACAAGCAAAGCTAAAAAGCCACCTAATTACAAACAGAATTGCTTTTACTTAAACGAGGGCGAGACCTATTGCATTTTCAATGCTTGTTTACTTTGATTCCATCAAGAAGGCATACAGATGTGTCACACATTTTCTATAAATTCTGAATGGTAGCACTCTAGTTGCTCATTATATCACTGTAGTAAAGCTACTGCTCACCAGGGAAGTCTGCTGCTGGTATTGAAAGTGCATGTTTCAGTCTGCATGTCAGAATTTTTTAATGAAATAGAAGAGGATTTGAGAAGTCACTCAGAATGTGCCCTCATTTTTCTTTTTTCCTCACTAATCATAATTTCTATGGCAAAATGAACCTCCTCATTGTGTTCCTTTTAAATTAAACTACTCACTCTCTACTACTCACTCGCTGCTACTTTCTACTACTCACTCTCTACTACTCACTTTATACTACTCTCTACTACTCTACTACTCTCTACTACTACTCTCTACTACTCACTCTCTACTACTCACTCTCTACTACTCTCTACTACTCACTCTCTACTACTCACTCTCTACTACTCTCTACTACTCTCTCTCTACTACTCTCTCTCTACTACTCCCTCTCTACTACTCACTTTCTACTACTCACTCTCTACTACTCTACTACTCTCTACTACTCTCTACTACTCACTCTCTACTACTCACTCTCAACTACTCACTCTACTACTCTCTCTACTACTCACTCTCTACTACTCTCTACTACTCTCTACCACTCGCTCTCTACTACTCTCTCTCTCTACTACTCACTCTCTACTACTCACTCTACTACTCTCTCTGCTACTCACTCTCTACTACTCACTCTCTACTACTCACTCTCTACTACTCTACTACTCTCTACTACTCTCTCTACTACTCATTCTCTACTACTCACTCTCTACTACTCTCTACTACTCTCTCTCTACTACACACTCTCTACTACTTGCTCTCTACTACTCACTCTACTACTCACTCTACTATTCACTCTCTACTACTCCCTACTACTCACTCTACTACTCACTCTCTACTACTCTCTACTACTCACTCTCTACTACTCCACTACTCTCTACTAATCACTCTCTACTACTCACTCTGTACTACTCTCTACTACTCACTCTCTAGTACTCACTCTCTACTACTCACTTTCTACTACTCTCTACTACTCTACTACTCTCTACTACTACTCTCTACTACTCACTCTCTACTACTCACTCTCTACTACTCTCTACTACTCTCTACCACTCACTCTACTACTCATTCTCTACTACTCATTCTCTTCTACTCTCTCTCTGCTACTCAGTCTCCACTACTCACTCTCTACTACTCTCTACTACTCACTCTCTAATACTCACTCTCTACTACTCACTCTCTACTACTCTCTACCACTCCCTCTACTACTCACTCTCTACTACTCTCTACTACTTTCTACTTCTCACTCTCTACTACTCTCTACTACTCACTCTCTAATACTCACTCTACTACTCTCTCCTACTCACTCTCTGCTACTCTCTCTACTACTCTCTACTACTCTCTCTCTACTCTCTATTACTCATCCTCTACTCTCTACCTCTCTACCTTTCACTACCTCTCTCTCTACTACTCTCTACCTCTCTACCTCTACCTCTCTACCTCTACCTCTCTACCTCTACGTCTCTACCTCTACACCTTTACCTCTCTACCTCTCTCTACACCCACACATATGCACATATATGCATTTATGTATATGTATGTGTATATATATATACATACATATATAAACATATATATAATCTGCATATCTATATAAATACAAATATAAATGCATGCATACATATACATATATGCATGTTATGTACATGAAATTTTGAAAAACACTCATAAAAGCAAAGCTAAAAAGCCACCAAATTAGAAACAGAATTGCTTTAACTTAAACGAGGGCGAGACCTATTGCATTTTCAATGCTTGTTTACTTTGGTTCCATCAAGAAGGCATTCAGATGTGGCACATTTGCCATAAATTCTGAATGGTAGCACTCTAGTTCCTCATTAGATCACTGTAGTAAAGCTACTGCTCACCAGGGAAGTCTGCTGCTGGTATTCAAAGTGCATGTTTCAGTCTGCATGTCAGAACTTTTTAATGAAATAGAAGAGGATTTGAGAAGTTAAAATGTGCCCTAATTTTTCTTTCTGCAGCACTAATCATAATTTCTATGGCAAAATGAACCCCCTCATTTTGTTCCTTTGCAAATTAAATTTTTTAAGTGTTACCACTTTATTCCAATCAAGATGACTTCAGGTGTGCCATACTTTTGTCATAATTAAGACTGTTAGCGCTCTAGTTGTTCTTTAAAACACTCTGGGATTTGGGCTATACTTGGGCTACATCTCGGTGATGTTTGTGCTACATTTGGGCTCTTTTGTCTCAGGTGGCCATCTTGGGAGACTTGTTATGAGGTTTCCTAATTTCATCATTTACTACCGTCTCCTCAGTAGGCATACTGTCAGTTTTTTACTTTGATTCAATGAAGAAGGCATTCAGATGTGTCACACATTTGCCATCAATTCAGAATGTTAGCACTCTAGTTGCTCATTAGATCACTGTAGTAAAGCTACTGCTCACCAGGGAAGTCTGCTGCCGGTATTGAAAGTGCATGTTTCAGTCTGCATGTCAGAATTCTTTAATGAAATAGATGAGGATTTGAGAAGTCACTCAAAATGTGCCCTAATTTTTCTTTCTGCAGCACTAACCATACATTCCATGGCAAAATGAACTCTCTCATTTTGTTCCTTTTTAAATTAAATGTTTTAAGATTTACCACTTTATTCCAATCAAGATGGCTTCAGGTGTGCCATACGTTTATCATAAGTAGGAGTGGTAGCGCTCTAGTTGTTCTTTGGAACACTCTGGGAAGCTGCAGTAGAACACAAAGGAATTAACTGACAGTCTCTGCCCTTGTTGGATGTACATGTTTTACTGAGAATGTCAGACTTCATTCTCACATGACTGAGAAAGATAATGTGAATTTACAGAAAATATGCTCTCAGTTTAGCTTATAGATCACCTTCCAAACCTCTGTGGGAAAAGCATGTGAAAATAGTTTTCTATCAAACATGATCCATGATATCCCAGCAGAAGGCTTTTTCACATGGTAAAATCACCTTAGAACATACCACAATTCCTAAAATGAGTATGGTACCATCAACAAATGATTTATAATGTAACTAAAGTCTTAAAACCTTCTATTAACTGCAATGCTTTTTAATGAGGTGCTATCATGTATATTGGTCCCAAGATGGCTGCCAACACTTCTTGGATGAAGTGCTGACAGCCAATCAGATCTCACAATGAGATGTGTGGTTAGGCTCCGCCCAGATATATATATGTGAATTTACTTTTGATTTTCTCAGGAACTACTGAACGGATTTACACCGTATATGCAAAAGGCACATGCCTGACCCGAGGACTACCTCTTTGCCAAATTTCAAGTAATTCTGTTCAGCCGTTCGGGCTGTACCTTCGACTAAAGGTCCTATGGGAAAATGCATGGGGAAAAGGTGTTTTGGGACCCCCCTTTTTTCTCAGCCCCCGCTTGACGAATCACCCCGAGACTTTCAGGGTAGGAGCTGAGCGGAGAGCCCCATTAGTTTTGAACATTTCACAAAGATAAGTCAACCGGTGCCAAAGTTATTCAAAATAGAATTTTCAGATTTCCTATGGGAACTCGCTCCTATATATAACTATCTACTGGCGACCGCCAGTAGATAATATATATATATATATTATTTTTTTCACTGAGCAAAGCAAACATTGACATTTTACAAACAATTATCATCAAGATATTATACTAATCATTTTACATTCACTTAGCCAACCTTAAATTAGCTATAAACCAACAGGGATCAATCTGTTTCAACAGTTAAATGGCCACATCTTAAACTTCTTCCAACTATATAAGTTTTGCTATTAAAATGCTAAAGTGTTTAGTGCTACAGTACTCAGGTAAAATCTCCCTACTCTATTTGAAAAAAGTGCAAAAGTGCCAAAGTGCTATAGTGCTTTTTAAGTGTGCTGTTACAGCACACAAAAAGTGCTACGTGCTGAACTGTCAAAGTGTTATAGTGTAAAATCTATAATATTTCTATTTAACCATAATTTCTAAATTACTAAAATATTTCCAAACAGCCTCAAATTTTCTTGTGGTGCCTACCCTCATAGCATATGCTTCTTCAAATACCATTGTTGCTTTCATATTATTTGTTCACTTCAAGTGGGAGGGGACATCCTCCGATCTCCAGTTCTGGAGAATTAAGAAGCGGGCAACCAAAAAATTGATCGCAATTAAAGTCTCCTCTGATTTTGTCAAGTCTCCCATTACTCTAGAAATGCCAAAGAGGGCTACCACATCCTCAGGGTCTACCCTCTTTTGAATTTCCTGGCTTATTGCCGAGAAGATTTTCCCCTAGAAAAGCTCTAATTTTGTACGTGTGAAAAAAGTATGGAGCCAATCTCCTCTCCCCTCTAATTAGCATCGGAAACATTTATTTTCTACTTCTGGGTATATTTTACTGAGGGATTGAGGGGTGTAGTATGCCAGCCAACGAGACAGGAAGGCCATCCTTTTAAAGTTGGCAACTCTTAATGCCTTACTGCCCAACTAGGATATTAACTGCCACTCCTGACTAGACAACGTACAATTAGTTTCACGTGCTACTCTTCCTAAAAACTCTCGACCACTGGGGACACATTGAGTTTTGTCAACTGCGCATTCCAGTTGCCTACCCGCCGTAATTTGGCTCGAATAAGGGCACATACCTGGCTTGTTGGGGTGCCACTTGATGTAAGCTTATATGTTTTTATAAAGTTTGTAATCTGTATATACAAAAAAAAACAAGCTTATTATGAGCGCCACGTCTATTTTACCCCTCTTGTCATGTAATTATTTTGTTATTCGTAAAAAAATTCCCAACTCCTCTAGCCCACAATCGTTCCAGTTTTTCAAACGACTAGAATGAATTTGGAGACCCAAACTTTTGCATTTCATCAGCTTTAAATAGTGGAAACCGGAGGAGCTGGCTTGATTAAAAAATGATTTAAATCTAGAAACAAAATCCTGTAGCGTCCTTAGCTATTTTTAAGAATGTTGGTATCTGCGAACCTGATTCCTGAACCATTTTAGCAAAGAAAAAAATGTGTCTATTAATCCCTTTGGTGCCAGCAAGCGCGCTGTAAGATCTTAAATCGCTGCTTTATAATAAGTCTGTATTTTAGGCAGTGCTAGTCCACCCTGCATAATTTCTAGCAGAAGTATTGTCTGCTTAATCCTGGAGGCTTTTTTGTTCCAGACAAATTCTCTAAACATTGATTCCAGCTCTTTAAAAAATGTAACATTAATTTTCAAAGGTACGTTAATAAAAAGAAATACTAATAAAGGAAGAATGGACATTTTAATTAGGGCAACACGGCCTATTAAAGTTAATGTTAAAATCGACCATTTATCGAGCAATATTTAGATTTTGTTCTGCATCTGTAGATAGTTTAAACTAAATAAACCAAATTTAAGGTTGGTGGGGAGAAATTCCACGTCTGTATATAATGTTAAAATCTCGGTCTTGTTTTGATTTATTTTATATCCCACAATCATTTCAAACTGACTAAATTCTAGTAGCACACGATCCAAATTCAATCTCTCTGGACTTAAATATAGAATAATATCATCAGCGAAGAGTTTTAATTTCGTCTTACCTGGTATTGGTGCTCTAATTTCCACATTGTCACGAATGCTCACAGCCAGGGGTTCAATAAAGAAGGTAAACAACAAGGGGCCATCGGGCACCATTGTCTGGTCCCACGATTAATGCTCACTGTCCCTATTTGATTTGCGTTGATGACCACCTGAGCCTGGGCACCCTGATAGATGTTCTTAAACATATCAATCACTTGGGCAGGACGCAAAATTTGCCCAGACCAAAAAACAGAGCATCCCAATTCACCAGATCAAACGCCTTTTCAGCATCTACCATCATAATAAGTGAGGGTGTTGTATTTTTCTTAGGAAAGTCAAGCGCTTGAATTAAAAACTCCAGTATTCGAGGACATTGACCTTCCGGTGACAAATCCTGACTGATCTTTAAGTATCAGTTTCTGCGTGAGTGGAATGAAACGTTGGGCCCAGACTTTCATAAGAATTTTATAATCGGCGATTAGGGGACTAATCGGCCTATAAGAATTAACGTCTTTGTGATTTTTACCCTTTTTAACACAGCTTAAAGTCAAAGATTCTTTAAAACTAGAGGGGACACAGCCCCCCTTCTTAATATAATTAAATACCTGTGTCAAGAGGGGATCAGTTCCTTTGAGAAGGTCTATAAAATTCTATTAGGAGCCCATCGTTACCACACGCTTTTGCAGCGGGAATAGATTTCAGAACATTTAAAATATTCTCTTTTGTTATGTCTAGTTGAATTTGTTGCCTGCAAACCTCAGATAATCCTCCATAAAAATTTGAGCTATGCAATCCTTATCTGTTTTTATATCACTGGTCTTGGGATCTATGATCTCAGAATTAAGGGCAGCTTCCTTTTTGTTTTTAGTGGCCCCAGCTATCAATTACCCCACCATTGACTGTCCTCGTATACCCGCTGTTGGTAGGTCCTAGAGCTATTTATCTCCTCTAATAAAAAGAATTTCCTTAGTGCCTGTTTTGCTTTTTAAATCTGAGCCCCACCTTCCCCCTCCCCTTTATATGGGTATTCCGCATCCTCAATGCCCTATCCACTGCCTGCTGAAGTGTTGAAACTTCAGCCCATCGTTTTTTGGACTGGGCAGCAGAAAAATCAATCATCCACCCCCGAAATGTTGCCTTGAAACCCCCCTCAAACAGAAAATAATTCTGCTGTTCCTTCATTGATCTTAAAATACTCTACAATCCATTCTCTTGTCTCCGTTATCCACTGGGCATCTTTTGGAGGAGACGGTCCATCTGCCACCTAGATCTCGTCCTCCTGCCCTCCTCTATTACTAGCTCAAGTTTTACAAAGGAGTGGTCCGAGAATGCATTAGCCCCTATTTCAGTATCCATATAATTCAGTGCTCGTGAAATAGGGAAATAATCAATACGAGAGGCCGATTGGAAATGGCAAGAGTAACATGTATAATTACTCGCTAGCTCATTACTTTGACGCCAGGGGTCTAGCAAATGAAACTCCCGTTTTATAGTTTCTAGGAATTTTTTGGTCTTAGGTTTTAATTGCTTTTTATTTTTATTAGAAGTGTCTTTCCTCAAATCTTGAATAAAATTAAAATCCCCTCCCAAAATAATCTGCCCCGGTATTCCCCTGAGTAATTCACTGATTTTCACTAATGGTAGGGGATTGTCTACTACTGGACCATAGTAATTTACAAAGTTTAGCATAGACCCGTTTAATTTTACCGCAACTCAAATTCATCTACCCATTGGGACTCTCCGGATTTGACCAAATTTCCAAGGCACACCTCTACCAAAATAGATGGCTACGCTTCTTTTGGCCAGCCCAGCGGAGGCATAGAAAGCATGGGAAAAAGATCTTGGAAGAAAAAGGTTTGGGGACTTCGTTTTTTAATGAGTTTCCTGAAGAAATACCACTTGAGGTGCAAAAGAAGCCAGCCACCTTATAAGCCCTCCATACTTCTGATTGTTTAGAATTCCATTTACAGTAACCGAAATGGTGCAGCACTTACTGGTCATCTCTAAAATGTTTCGAATAAAAAAAAAAGACTCAAAATCCTGCTTACTTTACTCCATTTGCTATTGCTCTTTTTACTGCTATACCCTTCCCAACACCCCCCCACTCAGAAACCCCTCCCCTCGAGAAATGTGGACAACCACGCTAGCCACCTCTAACCTCCCTGATTCTTTGTTGGGTGTCATTAAATTACACCCTTGGAGACCCCTCCCCCCAGCAATGGGAACATCAACAGTATAGGTGTAGATCCCTTCAATTTGAGGGTGAAATATCCTTCAAAAGATCCTGCGCATCTTCTAAATTTGAAAACATATGGAATTTGCCCTTGACCAATACACAAAACTTTGATTGTTGGGCTATTGACGCCTGAGTCCCCTGCGCTTTAAAAAGGTACAGAAGCTTAACAAATTCTTTGCGCCTGTGCGCAGCTACTGCTGACATGTCCGAAAATATACGACAGTTCGAGGTTTCATTTACGGGAAACTGTCTCTATTGTATTGCTTTTGCCAATATTCTTTCTTTAATACAGAAGTCGGCAAAATTGACCAGAATAGTGCTTGGTATTTTTGAGTTAGGAAGAGGATGTGAGGGAACTCTATGTGCCCTTGTTATTGTCAGATCTTCCGTATATTCAGGCAGAACCTTCTGCTTGATAAACAATTCCACCCAATGCAGTGTTTGAGATCTCTCACTTCCCTCGGGAACCCCTACTAGTCGTAGATATGACCATCGCGAGCGATATTTGAGTTCCTCCAGATTATTCTCTAGATTCCTCTTATCCTTTGTGACTTCATTAACTTTCACAAGCATAGAGTTAATTTGGTCCCCCAACTGAGAAATTCTGGTCTCTGCCTCTTGGATTCTTTCAGGGAAGCAAGACACTGCTTCTTTAACCTTCCTGAGGCGCTGATGGGGAGAGGCAATCTCCTTTTCATGAGATCTCTTCATCCCTCTTATTTCTTCTAGAATCAGATTTAACCTTGTTTTAATATTTATTTGTTTAGTGAGGGCGCCATCCACAGGGTCTGATATCTCCTGTTGTGCCTTCTCTTCCCCTTCCTGTTCCCCCAAGAGCTGGCTGGAAGACCCGGATGTCCTGTCTCGTCCCCTTCAGACCACGAAAGCTGGCTCTGGGGCTATTCCTGGTTTCCCAGTTGCCTTTCCGACAGTTATAATGCTGGGGTCTGTTCATGCTGTTCATGCTGGATCTGCCGTCGAGGTGAGGTGTCTGTTAGAGTCAAGGATGTATCCTTTACCACCTGGTTTTGACTGGGATCTTGTTCAACGCTCTTTGGCTGTGATAGAGACAACCCAGAACGAGTCTGAGGGGGGCTATTATGGATGGCTAATGCCCCTAATTCCACCGGTCGAGGGAGTTCCACTGTTGCTTTAAGCAGTATTGCCTGTGGTTTCTTTAAAAATAGTGGCCTCATCTTTGTTGCACCTCATCTTTGTTGGATCCTGCTGTGGGCTCCGCTATCCATTTTTTCTCTGCATTCTGTGCGCCATTTATTTGCTTCTGCATCTCCACTACTCCATTTTCCAAGAGAGGCTCCGGAGGCTCCTCTTTGAAGCTTTCAAAGCTTGAGTTGAGGCCTGGATTATTGAATGACTGCTCTGCTCTCATCACAGAAGATAGTGCTTTAGCCTGGGGCTCTGCGCGTTTTTGCCTTCAGCCCAGTCGCTGAATCAACTTTAGCCACCAGGTTCATTTGTTTAAGATGATTCCCCATATATTTTTTTTCTCTCTACCACCTCTTTCTTCTTTTGCCTCAGTTCCTCCTACTTGTTTTCAATTTCTGTGCCTCTTCACCTCCCTCAGCCTGCAGCCTGCAGCCTGCAGCATGTGTTTCTACCACCACTTCTAATTGAGCAGCAAAAATGTCCTGAGTGCATTAATTAGTTCAAATTTCTTAGCAGAACAACATCCTTCTACCTCCTGGGCTCCGAGCTTCACAGCCAGTCTGCGACCCCTTCACCTCCTTCACCTTCCGTTCACCCCATCTTGCAGGCTGCCTCTGCGAAGGCTCCAGACGGTTTTCCAGGCATTTTCCTGTCACTGAAGTACACCATTCACGATTCTAGCGCCACGTCTCCTGTTTTACTATAATGCCGGATCGTAGGAGAAAGCTGCCAGCTGAGGCAATATTCAGGCGCTGCAGACTTCACCCGCCTCCATCTCAGCCGCTGTTAAGAAACCAGCAATCCAGCAGCAATACTCATTACCACCCGGCTGGAAGCTTCAGAAGGAAGGAAAGCAATTTTGCCGCGTTTTGTTATGGCATTTAGCGTTTAGCCGCGTGCTTTCCATGCTTTTTTTACGCTTTAGGAGGGGCTGATGTCCTAACCTTCGCGCCTACACCGCCGTGGCTCGGGGACACCGAAACTCCATTACTTGGGTGTAGGGCAGCATCACCTGAGTTTATCCGGAGACGTGGTACTCAGCAGCCATCCCTACCGGACCCAAAATATATTTGACAAATTATTTATCTTTGTGAAAAAAAAAAAATTATAAGTATATATTTGTATTGATTTTGGAGAAAAGTATTAAAATATATTGTGCATTTAAAAATTAAAGTAGGCTTTTGGCAATCGTTTCTAGGTATTTTAGGCCTCTTGTTGTTGGATATAGTCTGACCTTATATTGCAGATATTCAAAAATTTGTCTAGTTTGTTTTGTTAGCTTGGGTCCTATTTGTGTTACAGATTGCTCTATTCTTACCTGTTGGTAACTCTGTTCTTTTTGGAGAGATAGTAGGGGGTCTATTAGTATAGCGGGCGGAGGCATCACCACGGTGCTGGCGGTGGCGGAAAATGCTTTTGTCCGCACACCAGCAGCGATCCTCATGCCCGCCATATTAGTATGGTCAAACATAGCCTATTTCCCGTCTGCCGTGGTGCGATGTGAACCGCCGTCAAAGTGCGCCCGCCACCGTGGCAGTGGAAGCCAATGGAGACTCACCGCCGTGCGGAATGACGTCCCGTCCGCTAAACAAATCAGGATGCCCCAAACATCCAGTCGCACCGCAGCGGAGAAACCACCACACAGCGAGACGGCAGAAGCACGACAGCGGAGCGCAAAACCAGACTGCCGGTCCCTTCCACCCAGTCCCGACCGCAATGGACCAAGATCTACACATCTTCCCGGTGCTGTACCTGATACATTACCAGCAACTCATGGACCATCGCAGAAAACGCTGCAGGTATGCAAACACACAGTCCCACACACAACAACAACACACAACTTATGGGCTGATATAGGGTGCCTGTCCACACCAGACTCCCTGTTTGGGACAGGAACACATCCACAAGTGTACCCACACATCCTACCTGTCACAAAATCACCCCTCTGCATCCAGGTCACCCATCTACCGCGATCAGGAAGTAATGTCCCGGTCACGTCACCGCAGCGGTGAAGATGCGGGAAAACATGCGCACAATGCAGAAGGCAGGGCCAGTGCCAGGCATGGGCAGTGCACAAAGACCACAGAGCCACACCTCTACCCTCCATACACTAGGCCCCCCCAACATGAAGGGACATGCCATATGCCCCTCCTGTGCTCTCCCATGCACAATAACCAGCCAGGTGAACCCACACCCTGCACCACACAACAAACAACTAGGGAGATAGCCACAGCAGGTGTGGCTGCGGAGGAACGCATAGCACAGAAGCACAGGGCCAGGGCAACCCACACACCACAACACCACACTAATGGCAAGAAAACTGAGTACAAGCAAAAAATGAACACACACAGATAATGAACAATCACTCTACTGGACACACAGCCTGCCAAGTCACAAAGACATACCCCACACTGACACACAGCCACATACACAGACCACATGCCAGCAGCAATGGAGTACAACATATAGGAAAGCTAAAGTGAGGTGCACACAAATGGAAGGCCAAGGTCTCTAACCATCAAGCATGTGTACATCACATGCAAGACAAGGAACATATAACAACACACTCAGCCCATCAAATCACACATGGCTGGCACAGTGAGTGAAGTCAAACACAGTCACCTCAGTGCAACAACTCAGAGAGACAGCAAGGCAAACCATGTATAGGCTAGGGGTGGGCGGAATTTGCGGAATTAACCTTCGCAAATTATCGCGAGAATGTTTAAAATTATCGCAAACAAGCAGAAATATCGCGAAGATGCGGAAGTTTTTTTCCGGCATGTTCGCGAGATTTTCTGCATGGTTGCGGGTCGCCAACTTACCCATGTGGTTGCTTGCGGGCGCGGCCATCTTGTTTTGAGTTGTTCTCGCGGTGCATGATCGCGAGAAGAAAGACGTGATCGCGCGACGCATGACGTCACTGCGGGCGCGAACTGTCGCGAGACAGCGCAAATGGCTAAAAACAATACAACATCTCATGGAGAACGCGACCGGATCAAGAAAACTTGTCGGCGAACGCAGGGATTCAGGTAAGGCGATCGCGCGCGCGCGAGAATGTATAATTTTACAGCGCGAGCAAGAAACAAATTATCGCCAAGCTGCGGAAACCGGAATTTTTGACATTTTCGCGCTCTCCGCGGAACGCAAAAATGTCAAATTATCGCAATTTCCGCGAACGGAACGACATTTTTGCCCAGGCCTAGTATAGGCACAGGGATGAAAGGAAGGGTATGAAGTCAAACAGTGAACAACCACACATCTGTATCCAACTACTTGACAGGAGTATGTCAGCAGCACAACACACAGGGCCCAATGCAACACTCCATGACTGTCAAACACAAGGTGGAATCTTCACACATACCCCCAATCACACCTGCAGCACACAACACCAGTGTCAAACACACAGAAGGGTGCCAATAATGTCCAGTCAATACACTGACAAACGATCACACTCCCTGGGAGGTATCCACAAACATCACACACACACAGGGATGCCTGAACCAATGATTGTACAAAAACAACAGACAAACACATAACTCAGCAAAAACACACACAGAACCACAACAAGGTCAGACATGACCTGTGCAGCAAAACAGTGGAAAGGCAATGGGAGCACAGACAGAAAAGGAGTGCACAACCCCATCAGTCAGGAACAATGCACAGACAACATACCACAACACAGACAAGAAGTGCACCATCACAAAACAATCATGGACACAAACTAGGAGAAATTGGCCTACAATGCCACGCAGACAGACATACCACACCACCCATCAAGTCAACATAGCATCATAGTATACCACATGCCTGCACATGCACAAGAATGAAAAGAGACAGCTCAAATATGAGAGGGGTAAACACCAAGGTCGCACCTAACACATGCACAGGAACTAGAACAGACCTAAGTTCATGTGACAGACACACAAGTAAGGCACACCACACTGGCAACACACATCTGAATGAAACACACCACACCAACAAAACACACACACTGACAGAGGGGATCGGTGCGGAGCAGTTGTTACCTGTGCAGTGTTGAGGAGTTCGTCGGTGTCTGGCCGGCTCATTGGGGCGGACGCTCCCTCTTCCCCTAACGCTGCTGCTGGCGCTCGCAGGGAGTGCAGGACTACGCCTCCCAGGATTCCCTCATCGTTACCGCCCCCACCCATCGGCACTTCCGCGCCTGGAGGCGCTAAATTCAACCAGCTCCCTCGGTGGAGCGGGAGACCTTGCAGAGGGGATCGGTGCGGAGCAGTTGTTACCTGGGCAGTGTTGAGGAGTTCGGCCTTGTCTGGCCGGATCGTTGGGGCGGACGCTCCCTCTTCCCCTAACGCTGCTGTTGGCGCTCGCAGGGAGTGCAGGACTACGCCTCCCAGGATTCCCTCATCGTTACCGCCCCCACCCATCGGCACTTCCGCGCCTGGAGGCGCTAAATTCAAACGGCTCCCTCGGTGGAGCGGGAGACCTTGCAGAGGGGATCGGTGCGGAGCAGTTGTTACCTTGGCAGTGTTGAGGAGTTCGGCGGTGTCTGGCCAGCTCCTTGGGGCGGACGCTCCCTCTTCCCCTAACACTGCTGCTGGCGCTCACAGGGAGTGCAGGACTACGCCTCCCAGGATTCCCGCATCGTTACCGCCCCCACCCATCGGCACTTCCGCGCCTGGAGGCGCTAAATTCAAACGGCTCCCTCAGTGGAGCGGGAGACCTTGCAGAGGGGATCGGTGCGGAGCAGTTGTTACCTGGGCAGTGTTGAGGAGTTCGGCGGTGTCTGGCCGGCTCGTTGGGGCGGACGCTCCCTCTTCCCCTAACGCTGCTGCTGGGGCTCGCAGGGAGTGCAGGACTACGCCTCCCAGGATTCCCTCATCGTTACCGCCCCCACCCATCGGCACTTCCGCGCCTGGAGGCGCTAAATTCAAATGGCTCCCTCCACATCGCGGGACGTGCGCGGGCGGCACCGGGCCAAGCCCGGGCAAAGGGCGGGCCCTCTGAGGCCCTCAGAGGCACAAGGAGGCCAGGCCTGGCCACGTCTCTTGGCGTCAGGTACTTGCTGCTGTCTCCCGTTTGTTCGGACATGGCGAGTTCTTTGTCCCATAGAGCTTGAGTGACGATTTATAGGTCAAGGAGCTGATTTCTCTCTTTTGTTAATTTGATTCGTTATTATCTGTTTGTTTAGGCACCTTTTATAGTCTGTAATTTTAAATATTAAACATCCCGTGGTACCTTTGAAAATGTCGAAACCCACAACTGGCAAAACACCTTCTGCTGCTGCAACACTAGATAACTATCTGGTGAAAGTTGTAACTAAAATTAATAGTGAAAGACGCAAATCCCTGGGCCAGAGTTCTAATTCTTCTTTACTGACCAGTTTGCCCTTTACATTGTCTCCTCCTATTCAGGGTGTTAGCTGCAGTATTGAACAACACGATCTGGTAAACATGGCAGATCTAGCTTTCCTACCCTCTGAATCAGCGCAGATTCAGGTTAATATGGCCGACCCAACAGATATTAATGAGGCTCCACTAGAGGGTTCTTCGGCCCGGTAACTCAGAGAGTGTTGAGACCTCGTAAGCATACACAAATTAAACGGGGGGTGGCCGAAATTCTAACAGAAAAATTGGCCCCCCACCCTCTAATGGGGATAGTTTAAATGAGGTTCTGCCTAACAATTCCATAATTAAAATAGATCCAGAACAAATAGACTGCCTGATTGGCATTTTGGAGGCCAAAATTACCCAGATAGTTAAACCCTTAGTGATCAAAATTGACATGCTGTCTGCGGAAATTGAAAGACTACGAAACATTCTGGGACCCCGTAGTGATAAAACTGAAACTGTTAGCACTGCCGTAAAGGGCCCGAGGGGTAACAATGAGCTACTTAAGCCACTTAAGGAAGGCCCCAGTTTAGTAGCACCAGCAGATGCTGTGTCCCTGACAACTGTGAATAAAACTCCACCCTTAGAAACAGGCCCAGGGAGTAAGAGGGGGCCGGCCGAAGTAAAGCCCAGTTGCACGGTTAGTGCACAACCAGACTTACCTCCTGAATTTGCCCCTTTTGTGGCAGTGTTGACCAATGTTCCACCTCTAATAGAGGGTGGTCTGTTAAACAAGCCAGAATCCCACGAATATTAGGGGGGACTGTGTCATTATAAACTTTAGTAACCCACTTTTAGTTAATAATGCCCTGTTAAGAGCATCCTCGCTGCCACATACTGATCAGGGTATCACACTTTGCTCACTGGGATATTTCTATAGACATCTTATACAGCAGCCCAATAATGACTTACGCAGGGGCAGAGGAATTGGTACTGAAGGGTGTATTGCCCATGGGGTTGCCACATTCAATCGTTATCAACCCCTTAGTGACCTAGACTCAAACGATTGACTTGAATATGGCCGGGACCACCTTACACCTGCTATAGAAGCCCCCATATTGATTATGGAGGAGGAACGTGGGTCAAATGGAAACTCAGTGAGCCTTAGTGAGGGTGGCACCCTGAGTATTATGAATTCAGAGGAGGATGCCCATGGCGGTACCACTGATGGCTCGGGGGTAGTGACGGCCCTACGTCTAGGTACGAGGGTCCTCAGTTGGAATATCGCTGGGCTGAATAGTAAAGCAAATGATCTACAGTGGAGGAACTGTTTAACAGATTGTGAAATTATTGGGTTACAAGAAACCTGGGACACGGAGAACACCTTTTTGTTGGATGGGTATGCGGCTTTCTGGTCGGCTGCAGCTGTCTCCTCCATGGGGAGGGCAAAGGGCGGACTTTTAACCCTTATTTCATTAAAACTTGAAGGGATCTATACTAAAGTGGAGACAGGTTCGCCATATTGCCTTGCAGTGGAAATTCAAAATAACTCAATTGGGAATTGGCTTATTGTCAATTTTTATAATTCTTTTGTTAAGAGGACGCCTAACGAACATTTAGTCAGTCTACACGATTTTTTGAAATTGTATAATGTTAATAGTATGAATCATTATTCGGTTATTGTGCTTGGAGATTTTAATGTTCATTGTTGTAAAGGTAATTGTTTTGTTTAGGACAGCTTAGGCCCACCAATCCAAGATAATATTCATTTTGAACACACCCCGCAGGGAATGTATTTAGAAGATCTGATCGTAGGTAATGACTTGATCTACCCCACCAAATTTACAGGAGATGTCCCAACCTTTAAAGGAAGAGGCTTGGGGTCTACTATTGATTATATCTTTGTGAGTGTAAACTTAGAAAGAAGGGTTAGTCAGTATAATGTTAGCTGGACTTCTTATGGAGATCATAACCCTGTTCAGGTGACCCTGTCAGATGACTTAAGGAAAAAAGTGAATCCCATCCTGACTGCTGGAATCCTTGATATAAGGCCCACGGATCAAACGCGCTGCCTGAAATGGTGTTGTGTGGTACCGAAGGATTTCAAGGAAAATCTGATGGGAAAGGTTGGGGATGACATGTCTACTTGTTTGAAAGATGGTATTATAGGGGATGAGGTCCTAGTAGCCTACGGCAGAATCTGTTCCCAGGTCGATAGTGACCTTAAAAAAGTATGGAAGGGGCAACCCAGGATTGGGGAAAAATGGTTTGATCATAATTGCTCAATAACCCAACGGAAGTTGACGGTAGCATTGAAAGCCGTCCCGCCTGACAAAGCGGAAATTGCTGTCCTCAGGAATGTTTACAAAAAGGCACAAAGTAAGCGAAAAAATTAAATTAGGGAGGAAGCCTGGAATGAGCTTTTGTCAATAGACGTAATTAAGAATAGTGCTAAATTCTGGACTGTGGTTAATAAGCCTTTTTTCCAGGATAAAAGCAACAGTGAGCTTGACTGTGGTATCCAGGAAAAAAAATGGCATAGTCATTTTAAACAGGTGTATGACGGAAATGGGATGTTGGAAGACCCAGTTTTAAATATGGAGAAATATTCTTTGACCTTCACAGAATTAGAAGTTACACATGCCATTATGCAAATGACAAGTAATAAGGCTCCGGGACCCGATGGAGTCCCGGTAGACCTTTTTAAATCAGACGTAAAAACCTGGTCTAAGATCTTATTCAATGTCTTTGTTAATGCCTGTCAGTTGGGCCTGCCCTCCACTTGGGCACGATCGGTTATTATACCCATATATAAAAAGGGCAATAGAGGTGACCCGAGTTGTTACCACCCAATATCCTTAATAGACTCTTCCGTGAAAGTATTGGGTAGGGTCGTCCTTGGCCAACTGACTGGCTGGCTGGAGGATTCTGGAACACTCTCTATGGCCCAGTACGGCTTCAGAAAAGGGATGGGTACCATAGACCAATGCCTGAACCTGCAACTATTAATAGGTAAATATACGGTGGCTAAGAATGGAGCATTATTTGTAGCTTTTATGGACCTGTCCTCGGACTTTGATCGTGTAAACAGGTCAAAGCTGTGGTCCTTGCTCCTAACCTATGGAGTAGACAAAAACATCGTCTATTTCTTAGCCGACCTGCATAGGGATTTATCTGCAACGGTTAGGTATGATCAACAGGGCAATTGTACGGAAGATATACCCATATCAAATGGAGTTAGACAGGGGTGCATTTTGGCACCCCTGCTTTTCACACTATATATTAATAATCTAGACAATGCCCTAATTGCCTCATGTAAAGATATTCCCCATGCAGGGAAATGCCTGATTCCTGCACTTTTATGTGCGGATGACGCCGCCCTCCTTGCAAGAACGGCAGTGGGTCTCCAATTATTGTTAGACTCTTTTGCTGGTTTTATGAAGGCATTGGACCTAAGCGTAAACTTTTCAAAATCGCACGTAATGGCCATTGGACAGAAATATTTAAAGGCTAAAACCTTTTACTGTGAGGGGCATATACTAACTAGGGTCTCGTCATTCCCATACTTGGGCGTACTTTTTGACGACCAAGGATCCTGGGTAACCCAAATTACAGCGAAAAAATTTGTACTAACTAGAGCAACTCCGGCTGTATTGGGTTTTGCCAGAAAGCTAGGAGCCAGGCCAATGAAGGCCCTTATTCAAATATACAGGGCCAAGTGTATCTCGCTAGCCATGTATGGTGCCGAGTTATGGGGCATAAAAAATGTAAAGAACATACAAATTGTTGAAGATAGGTTTTTAAAGAACCTCCTATCTGTCCCGAAAACAACAGCCAATTACAATACCCATCAGGAGCTTGGAATTGGCTTTGTGGAAGATTCTATTGCTGTGGCACCATTACTGAAATGGATAGGCATTTGGTTAAATCCTGACCTACTGCATAACCATATCATCATGAAAGATTGCATGTCACTTGACCATGGGCTGTGTATACCCTGGCTTAAATATATCCAGAGACTGGCAATAAAGTTGGGCCGCCCAGAATTATATCATTCACCAGAAGTCCTAGTGAAGGGAGATATAAAATGGTGCAAGAAAATGTATTTGCGCATAGCCACCATGGATAGGGAAGAGAGTGAGTTGTTAAAGGTGACAGTAAGGGCTCACCAGCTATGTAAAACAACACCATCCATGGAACCATATTTAGGATATGTCACAAATAATAACCATCGTTTTTTATTGACCAGATTCAGACTTAATCAATTGCACCTACTCATTGGAGAACAGAAAGGATGGAAAAGGGTAGTGGATCTTGGCCCTTGTACTTGTGATAATTTTTCACAACAAGATGTCATACATTTCCTTTTTTTCTGTGAACACCTCATTGCTATCAGGAAACGTTTTATTCTCCCTATCTTAAAAAACAAAGGCTTTGTGCAGGTGAGACCTGCCCTCCTCTACCTCCAAATGCTAACTGACGTTTGGGAAACTTTTAACATTGCTAATTTTTTATCAGCAGCCATTAGAATCTTGAGGAAATGAACTTATAATTATTTATGTATATCCTCTTTTTATCGTGTTAAAAATGGAATTGTATTTATTGGTCTTATTGTATGTTTTTTATAGGTTTTTATGAGCTATGATTGTGCAAAATGAATTATGTACCTTCAATTGTTTTTATATATTATGCTTGTAGTAAGTATGCTTTTATGGTTTGCACTTAAACCGAATAAAGATATTTTGACTGACTGACAAACACACTGACATGCAAATATAACACCACATACAGAGTGTCTGTCAGCTGCAAGAGACAACATAACCCAAACACTGCACACAGCCACATCAAACACACAACAGATGCAAACACAGCAGGACATCAGGGGATGCACACCAGGCAAGGACAAGGCAACATACACTCACAGCACTGCATTCACAACAAGCAGTGTGTGCACACCAAACATACCAGTACCACACAGATATGAGTGACACACCATGAACACCCACTACAAAAATCAAAACAGCACACAGACAACATCACACTCAGGAAGTGAAGCAGTACCTCGCAAACACACATACAGCTGACCCAACACCCACAAATGCACATGTCTGGGACCCCAAAGTGGACACAACATGACCAGAGGACTGTGCAGCACAAACAGTTGAACTGCATATGAGCAACCATGACTGCTAAACAGTATAAGAAAATCACATTTAACCAATTGGGAACATTTCCTGAGTGGCACATTGCTCCTGTGTACAGATCTGCAACACAAAGCACAGTGATACAAATGAAATGATGGGGAGGCACACACACAGGCAACCCAAGGGGACAGCAGACATGAAAGTGAAGTGTTGTGTACCTCAGTATTGGACATGGCGGGAGTGTATCATACACAAATAGATGGAGTGATCAATCACAATGGGTAGGCATCTGAAGCACAGATAGGGGATGGTATGACACCACACACCACATGCCATACTGGAGGCAATAAAACCCCATGTGACAGCAATGCATGAGAAAACACACCAACAATGTCAGTGTGGCTGAGCAGGGCTGCACAGTGACCACAAACAATATCAAGACACATGGCTCATCAACAAACACAACACTGACTTGCTAGTCACACACTCTGCATACTCACAATTGCCAAGAACAAGAAGTAGGAGTCAGCCGGAACTGTAAGGACACACCAACACACTGCACAACACACACATTTGCACACAATCACAATAACAGGGCTGAATAATCACACAAACAGGCACTCTACTCCTGGGAGACACATGTGTGTAGTTGACATTGCAGGGGCACACACACATCAATACTCCCGACAAAGTTACCCCTTCACACTGCACACTTCGTGACCACCCAAGTGCACACATTGAAAGTAACTCACGTGACTAGGATGACTGCCCATCACAAGATGACTATACACCTACACTGCTGGGCACACGAAAAGTAAGATCACACATACATGATGACCCTGGCCAGCCTGCCTGCAATCCTGTGTATGGAATTCCACTCTGTGCTGGCAGTGCCCCCACACCTGAAATGTGTACAATATAGCTAACAGGAACAAAGAATGATAATGATAAAGGTATTTTTTCGAAAACCACCATAATTGCACCCACAAGCATCAGAATCAGGAGGAACGGAAGTCCCTGTCACCCCTGTAAAAACTAGAAAAAGTGAGACAAGCCATTGGCAATGTTGAAGTGGCATACAAAGCATGTGTCACAGTAAAACATACCCACACAGAAAACACTATAATCAGATAAGGACACTGACAAAACAGACAACAGGAGCAACAGTCTTCACATATTGCACAGCTAGGCACCAAACTCAGACAAGAGCAAGGCCAGTGGCCAGCACAAAGTGCAGAGTAGTTACATGAGAAGCTGCACAGGCAAGTGGCAAACAGCTGTGAAGAACAAGCCCACTGGCCAGCACAAAGTGCAGAGTAGTTACATGAGAAGCTGCACAGGCACGTGGCAAACAGCAGTGAACAACAAGGCCAGTGGCCAGCACATAGTGCAGAGTAGTTACATGAGAGCTGCACAGGCAGGTGGCAAACAGCAGTGAACAACAAGGCCAGTGGCCAGCACAAAGTGCAGAGTAAGTCCATGAGAAGCTGCACAGGCAAGAGGCAAACAGCAGTGAACAACAAGGCCAGTAGCCAGTCCAATGTGCAGAGTAAGTCCAGAAGAAGCTGCACAGGCAAGGGGCAAACAGCAGTGAACAATAAGGCCAGTGGCCAGTCCAATGTGCAGAGTAAGTCCATGAGAAGCTGCACAGGCAAGGGGCAAACAGCAGTGAACAACAAGGCCAGTGGCCAGTCCAATGTGCAGAGTAAGTCCATGAGAAGCTGCACATGCAAGGGGAAAACAGCAGTGAACAAAAAGGCCAGTGGCCAGTCCAATGTGCAGAGTAAGTCCATGAGAAGCTGCACAGGCAAGGGGCAAACAGCAGTGAACAACAAGGTCAGTGGCCAGACCAAAGTGCAGAGAAGTTACATGAGAAGCTGCACAGGCAAGAGGCAAACAGCAGTGAACAACAAGGCTAGTGGCCAGCACAAAGTGCAGAGTAGGTACATGAGAAGCTGCACAGGCAAGTGGCACACTGCAGTGAACAACAACGCCAATGGCCAGCACAAAGTGCAGAGTAAGTCCATGAGAAGCTGCACAGGCAAGGGGCAAACAGCAGTGAACAACAAGGCAAGTGGCCAGTCCAATGTGCAGAGTAAGTCCATGAGAAGCTGCACAGGCAAGGGGCAAACAGCAGTGAACAACAAGGCCAGTGACCAGTCCAATGTGCAGAGTAAGTCCATGAGAAGCTGCACAGGCAAGGGGCAAACAGCAGTGAACAACAAGGCCAGTGGCCAGCACAAAGTGCAGACTAAGTCCATGAGAAGCTGCACAGGGAATGTGTGTGACTGTACCCTGCCATGGTCAACAACACAGTCCAGGGGGTAACAATGGGCAGTGCAGGCACCGCTGTGGGCGAGACACGTTTGTGAGGGAGACTACCACTCAGACTTGGCTGTCAGAAGGACCGGGAGCTGGTTGTGTTTCGAGGACAGTTGGAGGACTTGACCGGGGAGAGAGAGGACCAGCTGAGGTAGATGCATCAGTGGCATGGGAAGCCGGAGGGTTGCTTGGACCAGGTAGTCTAGTGGCACGTGGAGGTGGAGTCATGCTGCCGTGAGACACAGTGTGGGTGGGAGATTGTGGAGGGGTGCCTTTCCACTTCTTGGGAAGTCGAAATGGCTTTCCTGTCTTGGGATTAATGGCAAGTGATGTTGACACAGCAGGCACACTCACCACCAAAGCTGCATCAAGTGCAGACAGTGGCCCTCCTTCTGGGGACATGCTGGATCCAGCTGTTCGCTTGACCTGGCCTTACCTTTGCCCCTCCATCCCCTGTTTACCAGGTTTACCCCCTACAGTGCCCTCCTTTCCCTGCTTCACAGGGCTTTGGATGGGAGTTGAGGTTGTGGTTGAATCTGCCTTGGAGCTATTCTTATGTGTACTCTTAGCAGGCACCACCTTCTCAGAGGGCAAAGAAACTGTCTGCTTGTCTTTGCGATATGCTTTAGGGACAGAAGAGTCCTTGGTTGGGGATGCCTCTGAGGCATGTGACCCTGAGGTCTGCTTCTTGGCTTTGTGGCCCTTGGTGTTGCCTGACGGGCTTTTGTCTTTGCGCTCTGGGGTGGCTTTAGTTTTCTGTGGGGATGGTGTCTGCACCCTGGACTGCTTGGGCTGCTGCTGCTGTGTGCTGCGTGTGCTGTATCTTACCCTTGATGTCTGTGTTGCGTGGTCACTAACATCAGATATGGCCATGGCAGGGGGGTGGACAAAGGGACTGGAGCTGGACTCAGAGATTGTGCCGGTTGAAGGGCTGCTGTCACTGCGGAGGACAAAGACTTGACAGTCCGGTGTAGCCTACCCACATCTAAATGTATGCCCTCCATGAAAGCAACCACCTGTGCCAACTTTTTGTCATGGTCTATGAAGGCATTGAGGAGAGCTGTCTGGCCCACACACAGCTGGCGCAAAAGGTCCACAGATTCAGCACTGATGGCATCAGGGGGGACAGGGGCAGGGGTAGCGGTGCCTGGGGTGAAGTACTATCTTCCCTTCTTACTATTGTGAACACGGGCAGCACTACTGGAAGTAGCTGGGAGGTTTGGCAATGTACGCTGTATGGTGGAAGAGGAGGCAGACTCCCTGTTCCCTGTGCCTTCCCTAATGGATGTGTCACCGCTGGCGTCAGATGATGTTGAGGTTTGCGACTCTGGCTGTGATTCCTCAAGCAGACTTCAGTCCCCCTCCGAGGCACTGGTCACATCTGTGTCACTGTGCTCGTGTCCAGCTGCTGTGCTTGATGTCTCACCACTGGTGTCCGTCCCCTGTCCTGCCGTGCCCACGGGAGATGCTGCATGAGAGAGAGAGATGTAGGGTCAGTTCAGTGGCATCAACAGAACAATCATATGCAAACAAAGCATCACTGAAGATGTTGAAATCTACATGTTGCACACCACCCTGTGCAATAACATTGTGCGACCTCAATTTTAACCTCGAACATTGAGTGTCAACAAGCAAACCAGGCATAAGTGAGCCATGTGATAACCACACAGCACAATATTCCGCCAGTGGCTCCATCCAACCAGACACACAAATAGCTCTGAGCACACCTTGGGCCCTGATGGGGACAAAGATGAACCCCACGACATGTTGCCACTGTCATATCTGGATAAAGCAGAAGGGGACAACACAGATGCAGACTACAACATAACAGTCCACAATGGCCATGAGCTCATGCCATCCACCATGTTGTACTGTGGGGCACAACTACTGTTGCACATTGGTGTCAGATGTCCAAACCTCACAGATCTGAGGGCAGTCAATTGATGCCTGTCGCATTGATAAAAGCACACTCAGATTATGCATTCTGCCGATCCCTTCCATGTGAGTTCCCGGACTACCACAATGCAGACGACACCTGAAGCCCACGACTCAGAATGCAATGTTAATGCCCATTTCTCCAATTATATTAGGAAGTACAGGTAGGGCAAATGCATGACAACTGCACCCAACACAGAGGCCACTTACAAGCCACGCATCACACTACCAACATCACATAGCCCAGCGCTGGCCCAGCCTGCAAACACATGCAGCCACTCGCAGCCAAAGTCACCCTTACAAGGATACTCACCCCTAGCTTGCTGCTGATCCTCCTTCAAATGTGCATCCAGCTCAGGCTGTGTCACGGCCAAGATGTGGGCCATTATGATGTCATGCTCCGCCGAGCCAACCTGCCAGTCCGAGGAAGCAGCCCCAGCATCATCGCCGCCAGGTTCTTGCGCAGCCTGCAGATGTCATCCCACCTCTTGTGGCAGTGAGTGCGCCGTCGGTTTGAGACACCCAAATCCCACACCTTGCTTGCAATGGCCCTCCACGCGGCCTTATGCTGGTGGACTTTGAGCTGCTGGCATGGGAGGCAAGAGGGGGAAAACATCAGTGATACAGTGTTATGTACCAATATCTCTCAGTACAGGAGCATGATACTAACTCAGCCCAAATCTACAGATATGTATAAAAGTGACAAGAATGTATCTCACATGGAACAGCAGCATGGGAGAATCACACATAAATGCATGCAGGTATGAGGGTGGACACAGTACCTGTCCATCTCATACGCATGCAGGATGCCAGCACAAAAAGCCATGTGTAGCCTGCCCACATCTACTGTCCATTTTTAGGTAGAGCAAGACATACCTTACATATTAATATATGTTTGGGGGTAGAAGCACTGTGTACAATACTGCGCAGCCCTCTTTATCCTTGCCCAGTGAATAACTCACTGTGTCATGGATGTCACATTGAGGGACATGATCTCACAAACTCACACCCTTCTCCCAAGGCCTGTCGTGTGCAATCTATAGGAATGAGATGGCTCATTGATGGAGAGTAAGGAAAAAAAAGAAAAACATGACACTCTGTACATTCAGTGATGTGTCCTTGTCAGATTGGGCGGTGACTGTGCAGGCCAGGTGGGCTCACACTGAGGGGAACAACAGGGACCCACACAGCCATTCACACAAGCAATCACTGTCCTGACTCCTGCAGTACCAACTTGCTGCATCACTGTATGGCTGACAAGACAATACATGTCCCTTAAATCCTGATGTGCAGGCAGGTAAACGTGTGAACTAGGCTACACACTAAGCTGCTGCAATTGGTGTTCCAGGTCAGCCTTTTCAAAAGCATCCAATGATCGGCTCCCCGGTGGCGGAGCACGCCTACCGCGATTTTCAAAATTGCATTAGGCCAACACGATTTTGGTTCCCATTGGCTGTAAGGGCATGGTCCATGGCGGTGACACATCGCAGGGGCCAGGCGGGTGCTACCGCGGTGGTGCATCTTTCAAATGCATCCAATGACCGGCTCTGCAGTGGCGGAGCACGCCTACAGTGATTTTCAAAATTGCATTAGGCCACTGCGATTGCGGTTCCCATTGGCTGCAAGGGCATGGTCAATGGCTGTGACACACAGCAGGGGCTAGGTGGTAGCTACCGCGATTTGGGTGCCATACATTAACATGAGTGACCATGATATGGGTGGTGGAGCATGCCAACCGCCATTTGAGCATGTGTATATGCCTATCGCTAATGCGATTTTGTCTTGGGCATTGGGGGTGACACACCAGTGGTGCCAGGCGGTAGCTACTGCGATTTGGGTACCATACATTAACATGAGTGACCGTGATTTGGGTGGCGGAGAATGCCAACTGCCATTTGGCAATACTCAAATGTCTATCACTACCAAACTTGCGTTTTGGGGATTGGTGGTGACACACCGCTGGTGCCAGGTGGTAGCTGCTGTTATTTGGGTGCCATACATTAACATGAGTGACCGTGATTTGGGTGGCAGAGCATGCCAACCGCCATTTGAGCATGTGTTATGCCTGTCACTATCGCAATTGTGTTTTGTGCATTGGTGGTGACACACTGCAGGGGCCAAGCGGTAGCTATCGTGATTTGGGTGCCATAAATTGATATGAGTGACTGTGATCAAGGGTGGCGGAGCACTGTGACAGCACCTATGGACACACCAAGCTGTGTCAATGGACAATCTGCAGTTATCAACAGTCCACAGTGGCAACATGATTAATTTCACATCATTGTGCAGAAAATGCCAATGTAACATTTACCCCACTGATGCCTACACATGTCATGTTTGTGTATGTGATTTTGGACATTGGCATGTACTCCCTCACATGTAACTTGTGATATTGATGGGCATGTACACAGAACAGTGTTGTGATGGACTCTCCAATGTGTACACATGTCAATGTGTGAAAGTGCTGGGAAAATCACAGTGATGTATGTCTTAATGAACAATGTGCAGATTTGATGGTCTACATTTCTTGGCTCATACACTCACTTGTTTACGCCCAATCTGCAGTTATCAACAGTCCACAGTGGCAACATGATTAATTTCACATCATTGTGCAGACAATGCCAATGTAACATTTACCCCACTGATGACTACACATGTCATGTTTGTGTATGTGATTTTGGACATTGGCATGTACTCCCTCACATGTAACTTGAGATATTGATGGGCATGTACACAGAACAGTGTTGTGATGGACTCTATAATGTGTACACATGTCAATGTGTGAAAGTGCTGGGAAAATCACAGTGATGTATGTCTTAATGAACAATGTACAGATTTGACGGTCTACATTTCTTGGCTCGTGCACTCACTTTTTTACGCCCAGCCTGTGGTCAATGTGTTGTTGATGTATGCCAAGTTCAACTTACGCCTGAATGTGTGGCAGGTACAGCAGCTAGGTATGAGGCAGTAGTGTTGCAGTTTCACACATATGCTGTATGAAATACTCCCAGGCCGGATCATGCTAGATGTGCCCATATCCCTTTGTGCAATCTCATAGTCAGATGTTGTTTCGGAAGTACTTGCTGTGTGAAAGGGGACAAGTGTGCGAGTAGTGTAGCTGAAGGTGTCCCTACATGCTGAAGAGGGGTAAAACCCCGAATCCGGTCCTAGGATGCTTGTTTCCAGTCCAGGGAGGACCTGGCTTGGCAGTTCGGGTGGGACTGTTTTGATTTGTTCTGCATTCCGTCCATCAATTGTGGGTCTTTTGCTTTGTCGCCCTATGTGCACCAGATATGCCCAGACGTGGGTCCTGGGCTCACTGTGCCACTGGAATCAGGCTATCCTGGCTGAAGAGGGGTGAAACCCCGAAACCGGTACTAGGATGCTTGTTTCCAGTCCAGGGAGGACCTGGCTTGGCAGTTCGGGCTGGACTGTTCCCATGAGGCACAGGGTCAAGACTGATTTGCATATGGCCAGGTCTAAACTGGGGTTTCATGGTGAGCAAAATAATGATGGATTTAACCCAGATCTCTTGACTGGTGGTGAATGTTTTGATTTGTTCTGCATGCCGTCCATCAATTGTGAGTCTTTTGCTTTCTCGCCCTAAGTGTGCCAGGTATGCCCAGACGTGGGTCCTGGGCTCACTGTGCCACTGGAATCAAGCTATCATGGCTGAAGAGGGGTGAAACCCTGAAACTGGTGCTAGGATGCTTTTTTCCGGTCCAGGGAGGACCTGGATTGGCAGTTCGGGCTGGACTGTTCCCATGAGGCACAGGGTCAAGACTGATTTGCATATGGCCAGTTCAAAACTGGGGAGGCATGGTGAGCAAAAGAATGATGGATTTAACCCAGATCTCTTGACTGGGGGTGAATGTTTTGATTTGTTCTGCATTCCGTCCATCAATTGTGTGTCTTTTGCTTTCTCGCCCTAAGTGTGCCAGGTATGCCCAGACGTGGGTCCTGGGCTCACTGTGCCACTGGAATCAAGCTATCATGGCTGAAGAGGGGTGAAACCCTGAAACTGGTGCTAGGATGCTTTTTTCCGGTCCAGGGAGGACCTGGATTGGCAGTTCGGGCTGGACTGTTCCCATGAGGCACAGGGTCAAGACTGATTTGCATATGGCCAGGTCTAAACTGGGGTGGCACGGTGAGCAAAAGAATGATGCATTTAACCCAGATCTCTTGACTGGGGGGGTGAATGTTTTGATTTTTTCTGCATTCCGTCCATCAATTGTGTGTCTTTTGCTTTCTCACCCTAAGTGTGCCAGGTATGCCCAGACTTGGGTCCTGGGCTCACTGTGCCACTGGAATCAAGCTATCCTGGCTGAAGAGGGGTGAAACCCCGAAACCGGTCCTAGGATGCTTGTTTCCGGTCCAGGGAGGACCTGGCTTGGCAGTTCGGGCTGGACTGTTCCCATGAGGCACAGGGTCGAGACTGATTTGCATATGACCAGGTCTAAACTAGGGTGGCACGGTGAGCAAAAGAATGATGCATTTAACCCAGATCTCTTGACTGAGTGTGAATGTTTTGATTTGTTCTGCATTCTGTCCATCAAGTGTGTGTCTTTTGCTTTCTTGCCCTAAGTGCGCCAGGTATGCCCAGACGTGGGTCCTGGGCTCATTGTGCCACTGGAATCAAGCTATCCTGGCTGAAGAGGGGTGAAACCCCGAAACTGGTCCTAGGATGCTTGTTTCCGGTCCAGGGAGGACCTGGCTTGGCAGTTTGGGCTGGACTGTTCCCATGAGACACAGGGTCAAGACTAATTTGCATATGGCCAGGTCTAAACTGGGGTGGCATGGTGAGCAAAATAATGATGGATTTAACCCCGATCTCTTGACTGGGAGTGAATGTTTTGATTTGTTCTGCATTCTGTCCATTAATTGTGTGTCTTTTGCTTTCTCACCCTAAGTACGCCAGGTATGCCCAGACGTGGGTCCTGGGCTCATTGTGCCACTGGAATCAAGCTATCCTGGCTGAAGAGGGGTGAAACCTCAAAACCGGTCCTAGGATGCTTGTTTCCGGTCCAGGGAGGACCTGGCTTGGCAGTTCGGGCTGGACTGTTCCCATGAGGCACAGGGTCAAGACTGATTTGCATATGGCCAGGTCTAAACTGGGGTGGCATGGTGAGCAAAAGAATGATGGATTTAACCCATATCTCTTGACTGGGGGTGAATGTTGTATTTGTTCTGCATTCCGTCCATCAATTATGTGTCTTTTGCTTACATGTAAGCTGGTCTGTAGCTCAAATGTGATGACAGTTATTGTTGGCATTGTGTCTGTCAAAATTTAAGATGTTGTACACATCTCATGGTGTATTGCATTGACATGTGTCCACTTTCATCTCACCTAGGAGGAGACCAAATCTGCATCGTCCCTTCACAGTGCTGGCAGACATAGAGAATGAGGAGGTCATCTGGAAATTCCGTCTGGATAGAGCCACCCCAAAAAACCTATGTGCTATGTTGGAGCCCCACCTGCAGCCTCACAGAACATATCCAACTTTTTTCACCCACACGTCTAAGTTGATGGCGGCCCTGCATTTCTTTGCCATTGGATCATTCCAGATCACGGTGCCCAGTGCAGGTGGGATGTCACAACCTATGTTCAGCATGGTGCTGCGTGATGTCCTGTCCGCTATGATAATCTACAATGTCAGATAAATCCATTTCCCCAGGGGGCATGAATTGGTGGCTGCGAAGGGAGATTTTTATGCCCTTGGACACATACCCCATGTTGTTGGTGCCATTGATTGCACCCATGTTGGGCTTGTTCCACCACAGGCACATGAGTACATCTACAGGAATCGTAAACATTTCCACTCCATAAATGTGCAAGTGGTGTGCCAGGAGGATATGATCATCTTGCACGTGTGTGCCAAATTTCCAGGCTCAGCCCTTGACTCATACATCATGCGTAACAGCATTGTAGAACAGCTGATGGCTAATCTGCTTCCTGAGCGTGCATGGATTGTGGGTGAGTATGCATTGTCAAATCGTGTGCTTTGTGTGTGACATGCTGTCCTCTGCCACAGTAACATTACAAGGTTTCTCCGTGTTTATCACTCCTAGGTGGCTCTGCATATCCCAACCACCTTGGTTGTTGAGCCCACTGCGGAATCCCAGGACACCAGCTGATTTCCGCTACAATGATGCCTATGGGAGGACACGTTGTGTGGTGGAGCGTACTTTTGGTCTCCTGAAGTCACGTTTTCGCTGCCTAGACAAGACCGGAGGTGCACTGATATACTCGCCCAGGAAGGTGTGTCAGATTGTAGTGGCATGCTGCATGCTCCACAACCTGGTTGAGAAAGAGAGGGAGCGCACTCTGTGGTTCAAGCAAGGTAATCCAGATAGAGCAGTGAATGGGTGCAGACGAGTAGATCCCCCTGAGTAGGGATAAAATCCAGCGAAAGCACGTTCTAAACAAGAGCGTGTCACTCGAATTGCACTCCAATAAAGAAATTAATCATGCGAATTCACCTTCGCATGATTAATTTCTTTATTGGAGTGCAATTCGAGTGACACGCTCTTGTTTAGAACGTGCTTTCGCTGCTCCACAACCTGGCCATTCGCAAGGAGATCCCCCTGATCCTGGATGATGATGAGCAGCCAAGGCCCCCACCTGCAAACCAGCCCATGTCCAGTGATGAGGATAGTGGAGAGGAGGAAGATGTCGACCTGCGTCAACAGCTCATCAACCGCCGATGTACAACGGACCTATTTACTGATGATGTTGCTGTTGTTGTGAAGGTGTATGTGAGCTTTGTGACTGCAGCCGGCTGTTGACTCAGTGGTGGCTGACAATCTTTCTGGGACAGGGTATTTTAGAACATCTACCAGATGTGTATGTTGGCCCTGTTGCTCATTGTGATGTGTGCATGACGGATGTGCATGATGGTAAGTGTTGTGTGATGTGTGTTATGCCACACCCAGACTAGTGACATATGATTTCAAACAAGCTGTTCAAGCCCTAGTAATCCCAAGAGTGGAATATGGGGCGGTAACCTAATGCGGCCTCCCAAGGTCATCGACAGCCCCGCTAAGAGCCGCCGTCAACTCAGCCGCGAGACTCATCACAGGTTCAAAGAGAACCTCTCACATCTCCTCAGACCTGAGAGCCCTCAACTAGCTACCGTTTAAAGGTAGAATTCATCTGAAAATCACCTGTATGACGCATAAGGTCCTACACCACAACTCCCCGCACTACTTAGCCCAGAAACTGGTGCTCTCTGTGGGCATCAGAGCCACCAGGAGTGCCAAGACTCTTTGACTAAAACCACAAAGATTTGGCAAGAAAAAAACGTATAACCGATCCTTCTCGGGTATGGCTCCTACGATCTGGAACGCTTTGCCCAGTGAAACAAGAATGAACCCTTCCATTGCCTCCTTCAAAAAAGAAGTGAAAGCGATCCTCATGGCTAAATTCACGTGAATGCTCTGACTTATTACTTTATTTTATAACTTGTTCTGTTTTTGTGCTACATACTGTTTTCTTTCCTTTTTTTCGCTAGTTTTTTACGTTTATTATTACGTTTATTGTCCCACTTATATCTTGGTGTGCTATGTCTTCCCTCATTTTCTACATAAGACTTGTAAAGCGCTCTGATACTCGCAAGGGTCTTGTTCGTGCTATATAAAACCTTCAAAATAAAATAAAATAAATAGTGAATATATTGTTCTGTTCTGTTTTCCTAGGTCCCTTCAGCCTCTCCTTGCCTACATACATTCCATACTCCTGGTACATTGTGATCATGGTGACAACTGTACATCCAGGATTAAACATGGAGCAGAAACAACGACGTGTGTAAGGTGTATTTATTTACAATGGTGACATGTGAGGGGGTGAGCATTTACATTGAGGTGATTAGTGAAGCAGTGAATTGACAGTTATGGTAAATGAGAGAATCGAGTAGTCACCACATTGATGTGGTGACCCAGTCCAACAGATAGATGCCATTCACAAGACAGTGTGGGGAAGGATAGTCCAAAAAGTCAATGCAGTAGTGAAGTGGGTTGCCATCATGGCTGGCTCCGTGACTGATATTTGGCAGGTGCTTTGCCATGGAATACGCCCAGGGATTTCTTGAGACGGCCCCTTCGTCGCTTATCAGGGGGGCCTCTGCTGTACGGCCATTGGGGTCTGAGGACTCACCCCTCTCTGTGGCCGCAGGGGAGGATGATGAACTGTGATCCTGCAGCCCACCAGGGGGAGGTGGAGGTGTTGTTTGTGGCGCAGGCCGGTCCCTCAGTAATGCCACTAGCTGGCCCAAGAGGTCCACAATCTGGCCCAGGAGGGTGTCCATGGACCTCATCAGCAGGAGGAGCTCGCGGGAATCTTCTTCTGACCGGCCCGTTTGTCCCTGGACCCGTTCATAGGCCCCAAGGACTCTCTTTATGTTGTCCAGGGCTTCGGTCCCAGGGTCTGGTTGTCTGTGACTGACCCTGTCCCTCCCACCTGCCCTGCTGCAACGGACCTGTTGCCTCACCACAGTGGGCCCCCACATACTCTCCCTGCCCTCCTCAGTTGGTGGTGTGGGGTGGTCATCCTCTGGGACAGGGAGAGTGTTGCAGGCAGCACTGGTGGTGGTGGTGGTAGAGGACGCACAGGCCGTAACAGCAGGGGTCTGCAGAGAGGTTGGTGTTGCTGCAGATGTGGTGGGGGGGACGATGTAGTCTTGGGACCTGTTGTGCCCTGGCACACCAGATGGGCTGTCTCTGAGCTCCTGGTCCTCTGAATCCTGGGAGTCAACATCCGAGAGTCCATGTTCTGGGGTGGGGGGGAGACTGGCTCTGCAGGTTGCTGGTGTTGTCCTCTGCAATCAGTTATTGGTCACCTGTGGGTCAGATGGGAAATGATCATTGCAGTGCACCCCGCAAGCTTTGTGTTACTGTTTGTACACTGTACACTGTTTGTGAATACTGTTGTGTTCACTGTTTGTACACCACACAGTTGATTAATCATCACATTGTTTGTATGCACACTACTGTGCCTCCTGAGATGATGTTGAGATACATGCATTACTTGTCCATGGTGTGAGGTGTCAAAATATACCATGCACCACATGCATATTTTGTGATTACAGGGACATGCTGCCATCTGGGGACTAGCGCAACAAATATTTTCTGTGAAGCGTCTTTGCTGATTACTCTGCCCTGGCAGACTTTACATCTGAGCATGAACTGGCCATTGTCCTCTCAGGCATACCTTTGTCATGTCATGTGCATATCTGAATTTGTACCACCAACCATGCTTTCTTTGTTTTCATATGGTCCTTGCTGCTCTGGCCCCATGGAACTCAGTGCTGTGCATGATTGTGCACAGACTTTCTTCTACATGTGAATTTGTGTGTCACACTTTGGTTGCTGTGAAAGTTTCATTTGCTTGCTGTCTGCACACTGTGAGTGGCAATAGAATCAGTGTGTAAGTTTGTGCAATGAGAGGGCTGGTGTTGTCATATGGCACCATGCTTTTTGAGAGGAATGGCTGGGTGCATGTGTTGGCTACTTAACTGTTATGTTTTCAAATTTGGCTCGGATTTGTGGCACGTCTGTGTGTGTGTGTGGTGGAGGCTTCCATCCTGCTCAGGGGTGGGACAAAAAGCATGATATGTCTACCTACCTGTTAGTTTGAAGTGGACAGTGCAATGACTGACACATGCATCTGGGTGGGAGGGAGTTCTCCTTCTTGATGAGCTGGGAAACAAGGGGTCATGGTGGGAGTAATACTGCAGTCTTCCCACCCCCAAGCCCTCCTCCCTGTGAAGATGGCTACCCACCTGTAATTTTATTTGTAGTGTTACAATGGCTTCCAACTGCTTCTGGGTGGGGGAGTGCTCCATCCTGCTTAGGTGTGGGAAAGGGGGCATGGTGGGAGTTGTTTTGCAGTCATCCCACCCCCAAACAGCCCTCCCTGTGAAGATGGCTACCTACCTGTTAGTTTGTTTGTAGTGAGACAATGGCTTCCAATTGCTTCGGGGAGTGCTTCTTCGTGCTCAGGTGTGGGACAGGGGGGCTGGTGGGAGTTGTTATGTAGGCCTCCCACCCCCAAACAGTCCTCCCTGTGAAGATGGCTACCTACCTGTTAGTTTGTTTGTAGTGAGACATTGGCTTCCAACTGCTTTGGGGGGGAGTACTCCATCCTGCTCAGGTGTGGGACAGGGGGGCTGGTGGGAGTTGTTGTGTAGTCATCCCACCCCCAAACAGCCCTCCCTGTGAAGATGGCTACCTACCTGTTAGTTTGTTTGTAGTGAGACAATGACCGGCAAATGCTTCTGGGGGGGAGTGCTCCATCCTGCTCAGGTGTGGGACAGGGGGGCTGGTGGGAGTTGTGGTGAAGGCCTCCCACCCTCAGACTGCCCTCCCTGGGAAGATGGCTACCTACCTGTGAGTTTGGTTGATGAGATACAATGGCTGCCACATGCTTCTGGGTGGGGGGAAGTGCTCCATCCAAATCAGGGGTGGAACAGGGGGACATGGTGGGAGTTGTATTGCAGGCCTCTCACCCCCACACAGTCCTCCCTGGGAAGATGGCTACCTATCTGTTGGTTTATTTGGAGTGATCTAATGCCTGCCACATGCTTCTGGGTGGGAGGGAGTGCTCCATCTTGCTCAGGGGTGGGACAGGGGTACCTGGTGGGAGTTGTGGTGCATGCCTCCCACCCCAAAACAGCCCTCCCTGGGAAGATGGCTGCCTACCTGTGAGTTTGGTTGATGAGATACAATGGCTGCTGCATGCTTCTGAGTGGGGGGGAGTGCTCCATCCAAATTAGTGGTGGGACAGGGGTACATGGTGGGAGTTGTAATGCAGGCCTCTCACCCCCAGACAGCCTTCCCTGGGAAGATGGCTACCTACCTGTTGGTTTGTTTGTAGTGATATAATGGCTGCCACATGCTTCTGGGTGGGAGGGAGTGCTCCATCCTGCTCAGGGGTGTGACAGGGGTGCCTGGTGGGAGTTGCGGTGCTGGTTGCCTGGACACATGCCACCCTGTAAATGTTGTGTAGCTTTGGGGTGATTCAGAAGGAGTGAATGTTACATCTGTGAGACCTGTGTTGGGTATTGTGGTGCAGATGGATGGACTTGGGCCTAGGAGGTGTAGCTTTGTAGTTGAGCAAGACAGTACATGGCAATGTGATGGTATACATTTGCTTGTACTGACCAGCCTGCACTCCCCCGGCTATTCCTGTGAGACTCTCTGGATGCAGTATGGAAAGCACCTTCTCCTCCCATGAAGTGAATGTTTTTAGTGATATGGGAGGGCCACCACCAGTCCTCTGAGCCAGATCGTGGTTCTTTCCCCTCTTCTTCTTCACTACTGTCTTCAGATCATGCCACCGCTTCATGATTTCATTTCTGTTGCGCGGGATGGTCCCTATTGCATTGACCTTGTCAACTATCCTTACCCACATTTGTGTTCTGGTGGCTAATGGTGTCTGTTGGACCAGGTTGCCAAACAATTGTGGTTCAACTCTGATTATCTCATCTACCATAACCTTCAATTCACTCTCTGTAAATTTAGTCATTTTCTGTGGTGCCATGGCGTTTAATGTGCCAAGGTGCAGGTCTGGAAGTGGTGGTTGTGGTGGTGATGTGTATGGTGTGTGATGTGCAAAGGGGTTAGAGGTGCAGGTGTGGAAGTGGTGGTGGTGGTGGTGATGTGTGTGTGGTGTGATGATTTGCCTCTCCTTTCAGCTGCGGTGTTTGTCCCTTCACTTCTGAGGTATTGCAAAGGATTCTGGTCAGGGAAGGGACTGGTTTTATACTCAGCTATGTGGGTGTGTAAAAATGGGGTATTGCTGTCAGGTGTGTTGTGTGGGTTGTCCTGGGATTTGTACTTTTTGAATTTGCAATAGGGGTGTGTCTTTGGGATGTGTTAGGTGTTTTTGGGGGCAGGACTAGTTTGCTGGGTGCACTTGGTGGCCCTGTTGTGTATTTTCATTTCGACCGCCATTTTTTTCATGGTGCGTCCGCAGCGGTGTTTATGCTACAGCCCTTCCACTGTCTCTCCCATTTATCACTGTTTGTGACCGTGGCGGTCGGAAACAGTGGAACGTACTGCGCTCACATCGGGGATATACTCATTTTCCGGCCGGTGTCTCTGCTGTCCTGGCGGTGGGTTGGTGTGTTTCCGCCGCGAATCCGAATGTCGCGGACGGGTTTTCGCCTTCTCCGCCCGCTACGGGCATTTTTTGGTGGCTTTTATTGCCGTGGTAGATCCTAATAGGACCGCCGGTTTTGCCGTGGTACCGGCAGGCGGTTGTTTTCTGCTACCACGGCGGTCGGGGTAGGTTTCCGACCGCCATACTAATGAGCCCCAAAGAGTTTGTGTAGAGTAGGTGGAACTCTGCCTGTTTTTGCTTGGAAGTCATTATGACATTCTTCAACAGCATTGTTTGTTTTTGCCTCTTTATTTAGTGTGCTGTGTATAAATTCCACCATAGAATGTGGTATTTAGGTCGCCTTCTGTGACCTGATCTGTGGAGTCTTCCCACACGGGTAGCCTCAAAATAGTCTAGAAGGGCACTTAATTTTTTTGATAGTATGGACTTTCTATCAATAAGTTGTAGTGTTCGGCAATGTCAGTAACTTGCACGTAGGCCAGTGCTATAAGTTTTTTAATTTGATATGCGAAGGAGCTATTTGTTGCATATGCAACACTTATGGGCCGATTCCGATGTCGGACAGAAGGGCTCCGACCTACGGTCAGAGCCCTTCCGCCTGCATCTGAACGTGCCGTTCAGATTCCTTTCTGACCGAGCGATTTCGATGGGCTCAGTTGGAAAGGAATACAACTCGGATTTCCGGATGGCTTACGACAGTCCCCATCTGGAAACCCTTCCTGCCTCTTTCTGACCTAGGGAGTACGATGGCAGTTTCCCACTGCCTTTTCATGCCGGTCTTTCCGGCACAAAACTGTCTCGGAAACTGTCTTTGGGGCCCCCAATAGGGCCCCCATGGATGCGAGACCACCAAATGGTGGCCTGGGGGGCACCTACGGTGCCTCCCTGTTGATCCCTTTTTTTTTTTTTTGAGCCAAAAAGAGTTTCTGTTTCTCAATATCAAATCTCCACGTACTCCCGTGATTTACACTTTGCCCAAGATCCACAAATATGAAACCACACCCCCCGGACGCCCCATAGTGTGGGGTTGTGGGTCCATTCTAGAGCCTCTTGGCCAATATGTCAATTTGTTTATTAAAGAATGTGTTCCCATTACTGAATGCTATATCAGAGACAGTATGGCCATGATCAATCTGGTGGAACACCACCCTTACAACATTGAGACTGACATTCTTTGTACCTTAGATGTAGAATCCCTCTACACAAATATTCCACAAATAGAGGCAATGCTGATCATTGAACACATCCTGGACCAAAGACCCCGGCCACATAATGTACCAACCACTTTCATATTACAACTGTTGGAATTGTGCCTCACTAGGAATTTTTTCTCTTTCGAAAACAAATTTTATCAGCAGGTGAAGGGCACATCCATGGGGGCTGTTTTTGCACCAAATTTGGCCATATTGTTCATGGACCATTTGGAAACATCTAGAATCCTCACACCACATAATCCCTTCCAGGCAGGGATCACCTTGTGGAAACGATATATTGACAATATTTTTTTAATTTGGCACTTCACTGAAGAGATTCTTAAACAATTCCTACATTGGCTCAATAACAACTGCCAAGGACTTAACTTCACTCTTACACATAACAAAACTTCCATCCCATTTTTGTACCTCACAATCCATCATTTTAATGGGGAACTGATCACCAGCCTATATAGGAAACCAACTGAGAGAAATGCTTTACTCAAATACAGTAGCAACCATCCCCGTGCCTTAAGAGACTCTCTCCCCTACTCGCAATTTCTCCGGATTAGGAGAAACTGCTTTCACAAAGAAGACTACTTTCATCAGGCAGCAGTCCTTTCATCTAAACTTCAAGCCCGTGGATATCCCAGATGGCTGGTGCGCAATGCACGCAAAAGAGCCTGGTATTGTCCAAGAGAAATCCTTCTATCTCCCAAACCCAAGACTGACCAAATCCGTATGGTTTGTGTAACTACCTTTTCACCTGTTTCTAACGCCATACGCAAATCCATTCTCAAACATTGGACGATACTAAATGCTGGAACCATGAGCATTGATCGCCCGTTGTTTGCTTTCCGTAAAAGTAAAAACATTAAAGATCACCTAGTCAGGGCAGCCCTCCCTATATATAAACCACCAGCTACCTTAGCTGAATTATGGGGACTGAATCCCTTACTAGGGCACGCAAAATGTGGTAATTGCAGTGTATGTGAGTTTACTATTGAAGGACAAGAGTTCATTTTCAATAATGTCAAGATCACACCCAAAAACTTTACCAACTGTGAATCATGCAATGTTATCTATGTAATTATATGTCCTTGCGCAAAAATATATATAGGACAAACAACCCAGAAAGCTCGCATCAGGATTTGCCAACATCGCAGCCGAATCCGATGTAAGACGCCCAATGCACCATTCGTGGAACACTTCTCAAGCATTGAACACAGTGAAAACGACATTAAATGGACAATTATTTCCCTGATCAAACCACCTCCAAGAGGCGATGACATTGGGAGTCTGTTGAACAAAGAAGAACTAAAGTGGATTTTGCACACCCAAAGTATAAAAAACGGTCTGAATAGGACCGAGGACTGGACCACTTTATTATGAACTCAATTGAAATAATCCATTGCTATGTAACTCTGTCCTTTTTTAATCTGAATTGCTGAAAATGACTCGCCTTGATTATCCGTCACAATTTTAAGGAATTCTGCAATTTACCAAATGTTGCCAGGTATTAGTTGCATAATTGCATTTTAACCCACGATCATCACAATTCACTCACAGCACTTCACCCTTCCCTTCGTAATCCGCCATATACCCTCACCTAAAATGGCTGCCACAGTCACCTTACTAGTTTTTTTATCATGGCGGCTCCGCGCGCTATTTAAATTAATTGCAGCTGCCTCACGCCCGAGACCTCACATCGAGCCACCGCACTCCACAACCGTCCATCGATTTTCTTGGACTCCCTGCTAACCTTCTATACTATGGTACGACTCCTATCTCTCTGTGTGTTTTCTCCGAGTGACAAGCAATCCGGTTACTAGCTGATGCTACCCCCTTCCTTTCAGATCGATTCAGGTCCTCGGTTCAAGTGCCCCACAATTTATTACAAAACTGGGGCATGGAATTCAAGCGCTGCTGACAATTCTCTAAATTAAGGTAATCGCGACTGGATCCTTAGCCCAATTCTGATCATATCACCAATCCTTAGACTAAATTTACCACTACCCCCCCCCCCCTTGTAGTGCCCGCTTCTAGATGACCCGTGTGGCTTTGGACAAACTCCGGATATACAATTCCAGACACATATTAAGGTATTACCCTTTTCCTGCCCCCCACCGTGGTTTTAGCACGTTGTTTCACTGCCTCATTGTACTCGCGCTTTTATTCCTCCGTGTTTTTTCAATCTTTATCTTCACTAAGTCGGCTGCAGTGTTTTACACTGTTCAGAAGCCTCTGCACCACCACCAATCTGTACGGCCTAATTGCAATTCAAGCGCGGCTGCACAAGTCACAACGTTGCTTTCCTTAATCTGCACGGCATATTAGTGCATGGTTTTTCACTTCGCATCAACTAGCTAGCAATATATTTCGACCGCTTCAATCGCATTACTTGATTACACAGCAATTGTTTTAGTCTTTGTCTACATTAATGCTCCTTGTGTGTAAATTCTTGTAAATTGTGATGTTTTGTTCTGCCATCATTACGGTCACTGGGAAGCTCTTTTAATAAGCTATGTTATTTTTCCTCCCCCTTTTTCCTCCATCATGTATTTGTTTAATTAGTTGTCTAATTGTTTAGGCCAACAATATCACTGTCCTGATGATGATCCCAATGATTCTTTACTAGGGATCGAAACGTCGCCGACACTTTAAGGCACCGTACACACCAACAATTTTGTTATTATGTGTTACGGCTGTAGCCACTTATCATGCTTGTCTTATCCTTTACATTCAAGTACAAGCAACTCTTTCTGTTTCGCCTGTTTGCTTTATGTTTTTTGTAAATTGTTAATTGTCACCTTCTGTGTATCTATGTGATTTTGGATACAGGACTGTATCCCACTGTTCATTAATTCTGTCCTTTGACAATAATTAATTATTCTTATTAAATTGTACTATCCGGCTGGATAGGAAATATATAGAATTGATTTCTTTCTATATTCATTTAGTGTTTCCTGAATTATCTTCAACAAGGACCACTGTCTTTCCAAAAAATTGATACCCTAGGTCCCTGGTTACCTTGTAGGGTTCCCTTGTCTTTAATCAAAAATCCCTGTTCATCCCTGCACCCGGTGGCAGGCATCTTGGGGTGCCTGACACAGGGTGCAGGGATGAACTGCACCCCTGCATTTCACATTGCAAGCATGCATTCCATCCGGAATGCATGCTCCCATTGTGAAGTATACGAGTGCGACCGGACAGGGTTCGGTCGCATTGTATTTGTAGGTCCGTAACTGACGACAGTAGGTCGGTTGGTTACAGTTCCTGACCAATGTCGGACAGACTACGGTCGGCGCGACATCGTAATCGGCCCCTTGGTGTTGATTTCTGAAGATGTCTCTATATACATTGATTAAAATGATAGTAGCAACCCTGAATTGCTGTGTGTGGGTAGGTTTTTAGGATTGCATTTATCATTGCTTGTTTAAAATCAATAATTATTTTTGGGGGGAAATAATTGTTGGTTAATTTTTTTAAGTGGTTCCATATATGTGGAGTTTTGTTTATTAGGTAGTAAGGCGTAGAGAAAAGGGATGTTAGGGGCTGATTACGATGGCATAACCATCACCACCACTGTGCTGCCAGTGGCGACCGTCATGCCATCGGACCGTGAATTACCCACCGCCATATTACGATGGCGGTGGGTATCGCTGCAGACGGAAATCTGTCCACAGCTTTTCTGGCGGTCGGCAATCATTACGATTGCCGGTCGGGCGGAGCTGGGGCTCAAATATGATGGCAGGCCCCTGAGGGGTGGGGGTTGGGGGGGGCTTATGGTACCCCCTACATATCCATGCACAAGGTGGCAGGCACCGTGTGGTGCCTGCCACGTTGTGCATGGAAATGCACAACATGCCATTTTAACATTGTGGCGGCTGCTGCAGCCAGCAGCACCCACCGCAATAATAAAATGTCAGATGAGACCGTCGCGGTGGTGGTCGCATCATGATCAGGTGTGCGGGACCGCCATATGGCAGGGAGGCAGTCCCGTTCCCGCTAGGATGGCAGTAGGACTCAGGTTCGCCCACCATCCTAATAGGCCCTTACCTTAGTTTTTTGGTATTGTGCATGGACAGTATATAGTTGATAGAATGGTTTTGGACATATTTTGAAAGTCCCATCCATCATCCAAGTTTCTGACTGTTGGAGTTTTATTAAATTATTTACAACGTAGGGGATGTTCACGATTGCGGGCGGACTAGGTCCCACCATCTGCGATTTGAATGCGCCCGCCAAACTGGCGGGTGCATCCAGGGCTTTTAACATTGTGGGCGGTGCTGCTGTCTGCAGCACCGTAAGCAATGTTAAAAGTGCTTGCACTGCATTTTCCTGCACTACGTGGCTGGCACCATGTGGTGCCTGCCACATGGTGCATGGAAATGCAGGGGGTACCATGGGTACCCCCCAGTGCAGCAACACCCCCAAACAAGAGAGGCCCTCAACAGGCTCCCAAACCCAATCACCGCCAGCCTTTCCATGGTGACATCGCCACCAAGGAAAGGCCTTTCCTATACCCACATCCTAATTTGGTGGACAGTCCCTGCTAGGCACCGCCACCATTTTAGGGGCCCTGCACCATCCGCCAGGTAATCGGTGCGATTGCCTTTGGCAGTGAAACAGCAGACGGACAATGCGTCAACCGTGGTACCCACGGCCATCCTAACTTGGTGGTGGGTAATACGCTTGGTGATAGCGGAAGGACCTCCAACGCCGGCCCAGCTTTGGCAGTCATTCCGCCATCATAATGACCCCCAAAATTATTCCTTTATCTTTAGATTTGTTATCATAAAGAAGAAATGTTTTTTCATTATGTGCAATTGATACTTCTGGGAGAATTTCTACTTCTTCAAATGTTTTTGGGGCAGCTGTGATTGTGGTAGTGGCTTTTGACATTCAAGCTATAGTTCTTTTCAAAGAAGCAATAGATACTTTGGGCAGCAATTCCTTCAGTAATACAGTGGTAGATTTCTGTGAGCTAGTGGTAAATTCTTTTAGATTGTCTAGAGAAGTTCTAACCTCTATGTCAGTAACATTTGGGGGATGGTTTTGCTCCCTAACATACAGAACAGTTGTTTCTTTAGTTGTAGCCCTCCCATAACACTTATTAGAATAGTATTTCCTACATTTCCAGTTTACTTTCAGTCCACTTTGCTTTTCTTGGGTAAACACATACCCCATGTAACATAGTCAAAACTTTCCTTTCTTTAAAGTTATGAATTGGTCGCCTTCAGTCATTATGATGTTTCAAATGCTAAGAAAAATGTATGTACAAATTACTAAAAAGAATACTGTAAAGGTTTTTTTTAATACATATACATTGTTATTTATATACTTACAATGTTGACTTTGAGGTCGTTTTCTATGCTGATGCCTTTTCTTTGTTGTTTGATTTCAGTTTTGTTGCTAATATTTCTGTTGGCAGAAAACATTTTTTTTAAATAATTTTGTTCAATTGTGCTCGAGGTGGGGGGCTTTGGGATAAAGTTGGGCTCTGGTTGGTTATTTTTGCTAATTGTTTTAATAGAATTTTCTTTAACAATTACTTTATTTCACAGTCAATTTTTCACACTGTTCTGTAACTGTTTGGATGTTTTGGGAACTATCTGTAGAGGAGAGATACATTTAAAATATATATATTAATTATTTATCCATTTTAAGAAGTTGCTGTTGAACATTAGCAGTAGTGTTAGATTATAAATGGCATTCTAATTACTTTCTGAAGTAGGAAATAGAATTTTTCTTTAATGAAATCCTGTGTTCTGGCAGCAATCCAGCAGAGCTCCGCCCTCTTGTTTCTTTTTTGTTTGAGGTGTAAAATAATGATTACATTTTGTTCTTTATATAGTATTTAATTAATTGTTTGTTTAGTGTGATCTGTTTATTTTAATAGTGTGTGTGTTTCATTGTTGAGTTAATTGTTTTGGTCGTTTTGTTCCATATATGGAAACCGCTAATTAAGAATCAGTTATTGGGTTTTTTTCTCACAGATTTAGGGGCCCATTAGCATGGCGGGTGGATCGCCACCGCCCAACCGGCAGTGGCGATCCGTCCGCAAAAATGCCCCACCGGATGGCCATCTACCCCCGCCACATTAGCATGGCGGGGTTACCGTGGCGGATGGAAAGACCGTCCCCCGCTTTTCCGCCGGTAGGCAATCGTCACGATTGCCTGGAGGGCAGAAAAGGCCCATAACATGGTGGCAGTGCCTTGCAGGCACCGCCATCCATATTATGCTGATGGCGGTGGAATGCTTTTCCATGGCAGAGACTCCGCCATGGAAAGGTATGCGGCGTTTACTTTGGGGGCCTGTTGGGGTCCCACGTTTTGGGCAGCACTTGGGGGATACCCATGGTACCCCCCTACATTGGCATTCACAAGGTGGCAGGCACCGCACGGTGTCTGTCACGTTGTGCATGCCAATGCACAACATGCATATATTGCATTGCGGCGGGTGCTGCTTGCAGCACACCCTCCACAATGCGATATATGCGGGATGCGACCGCCAGGGTGGCGGTCACATCCTTACTTCCATATGCGGCGGTCAGTCCCGTGTACCGTTACGGTGGCGGGCGGACTTAATGGACCCCTTAGTTCGGTAAATGTGTATTATATTGTATATTTTATTAAATAATGTGTGCATATTTTTGAATTATAATGTTGATATAGTTATTAATAGTGTATTTATGATTTATTTTAGGATTATATATTTTAATATTTTTAAAATAGGTTGTATTTGATTTATTTTGCGTGCAATGTATGTTTATTGATGAAAATATATTTGGGGTTTTAAGTTTCGTATATTTTAACTGTTTTTAAGATGTCGATAAATTTTTAAGAACAATATTATTGCTGACTATAATATTGTCATCGATATTTTTCACACGTATATTTTTAGACTTTGTTCGATATTTTAGATAACGATATTTTAGTGTTCGATAATACTGATATTGATATCAATGTTTGACGATATTGTGGTGTCGATAGTGTATTTTTTTAAATTATGTGCAGGTTGTTGATATTAGTGTAATCGATATTTTTGTGTCGATAATCTGGTAGGTTGATACTATGTCTGTCAGTATTATGTCAGTGATTCCCGCACACCCTTTAAAAAAAAATGGAATCCTACAGTGCAAGCACCGGAGGATCCTTTTAATGTTTCCCCAGTGTTGGCAAGTGCCGACAGATGCACTAGGGAAGTAGTACGGGTGTCGCTCATTGGTCGATTCCCACACTTAAAGGGATGAAATCAGCATCAGTTTCTTTACTCCCTAATTAATCTTCATCAGGCAGGTTGTTCTGCGATTCTTTGCAACTGGAGATTTTATATTGCGATTATTAGTACATAGTTTGCATTGATAGATCTGAGATAGGTCACAAAAAGTCAGTGCGCAATTTGCAACCACTTTTTGCAACCTGTCTTTTAATATATTGGGCCCTTAGTGCACAACAGGTATAAAAGTATGATGCATTTTTGGCTTTCTTTTTTGTCAGAGACTTTTGCACATTTTTATTTTTTTTCCTGTTTTCAGCGAGTATTAAGTGTTGATGGGAAGAAAATTGAAAAATGAATTTTGAACATTTGTCAGAAAGCAGCTGCCAAGGTAGCAAATGTTTTCCTCTGCGTGCTCATGGCATTTGACTCAACTAGGTACAGCATGCTGAAAAACCGATATAAAACAGTGCATGATAGACATCCCTGCCCCAATAATCAATTGTCAAAGTGATACTGTTGGACTTGGCCCTATTTTCATGTGTATCCCCAAACCTTTTACCTTTTGCCTCCCATTTTCCTGGGCTGTTTTTGTTGGCTTTAGGACTCTAAGCACCCTACCAGTGCTGATCAGTGCTAAAGTGCATATTCTCTGTGTGTAAATTATAATTCTGATTGGTTATCCATGATTGGCATATCTGATTTACTAGTAACTTCCTAGTAAAGTGTACAGTGTGTTCCCACATCTATAAATCAAATGCTCTACTAGTGGACCTTCAGCACTGGTTGTGCCACCCACACAAGTAGCTATGTAAACATGTCTCAAGCCTGTCATTGCAGTGACTGCAAGTGCAGTTTTTAACTGCCTTGTCGACCTGACAATCTGGCCCACTTGTCAAGCCCAAACCTTCCCTTTTACTATTTGTAATGTGCCCCTAAGGTAGACCCAAGGTGCCCCCTTGGCAGGGTTCAGTGTACATATTGGTAGGACAGGTACGGGTGTGTTTTACATGTCCTGATAGGGAAATACTACCAATTTCCGTTTTCCGCTACTAAGGACTAGCAATCCCATAGATTATCAGTGGAGCTTCCTTGTAAAATTTTACAAGTGTAACTTTCAATTGGGAAAAGCTAGAGATTTAGAGTTTGGGCTCTCAGAGTTCAGAATTTAAAAACACATATTTTAGTGAAGGTGGTTTTTAAATTGTGTGTTTGAAAATGCCACTTTTAGAAAGTGGGTAATTTCTTGCTTTAGCATCCTGTGCCTTTTCCTGCCTGTGGAATTAACGCCTGGTTTTGACCGACAGGGGCCTGTTTATTCATTCACTCTAGAAAGCCACGCAAAGGAAGTTGAGGTGTGCTCTGCATATCCTGATGGCCCATCACCAGGCTGATGGGCATTTCTGAGCTAGAGTGGTGGGAGGTGTTGCACCTATCCCTGAATAGGGTTGTGCCTGGCCTCTAAAAATGCTGTCTCCACCCCCCCTGGAGTCTGTCTGGAGCCAAGACTCGGCAAGATAATAACTTGTGCACTACAAAGACAATCCATTGAAGAATGCTTACTTCAAAGGGCAAAAAGGGTATACATACTGAACTTTAAAACCCCAGACTGTTAAAACACTTCTGTATTGAGGACTCTGCAAGAAGTGCTGAAGAGCTGTCAGGAGGAGTACTGCTCTTTTGCTGTGTGTTGCTTTGCTGGGTTGGCCTGCAGTTGCTGCTTCTGTCTGTGAGCAGGGAAGGAACTGGACTATGCTGTTTTGATCCTGCTTTGCAAGTTTCTCCAATGGCCTGTGTGTGCATGCCTCCTGTTGGAAGTCAAAGGGCCATCAAATACTTCATCTACAGCACCTGCTCTCCATTGCTGGGAGGTCTGAACCTGCCAAGTGGTGCCAAAAACCAGTTCTGGGCCCTTGGAGGTGTTTGCTGAGCTATGACTTCAAGAAAAGCATTTCCAATGCTGTCACTGACACCGCTGCCTTTCACTGACATGGAGGTCACCACTCGCTGGGTGAGCGCAGCACCAACCTTAACGATACCGCAGCCCTGGTCTCACCAATGATGACTCTGCTCCATGACATCGATGCTGCTGCTTGCACCATGGCTGTGGGCACCGCCTTGTTGTACCTTGAGCCCCACCCTCTACATGGCCCCTCTTGCAGCCATTATCAGAAGCCACAGACTCAACATTGTTTCCTATGTAGAGGACACCCACCTGATTCTCTCCCTCACAGACGAACCCTCACTTGCCAAGAGCAATTTCCATGATGGGATGAAGGCAGTCACCACCTGGATGAAGAACATCTGCCACAAGCTTAACTCAGACAAGACCAAAGTCCTCATCCTGGCTCCTCCCCCTCTGCCTGGGACGACTCTTGGTGTCCGCAGTGCTTGGAATCCCCCACACCCGCAGACCATACACAAAGATCCTGGACTCCTTGCACTCAATGAATTGCCAAATCAGTGCTGTCTCGTCCTCCTGCTTCTACATGCTTCGCCTCCATTGTAAGATCTTCATGTGGTTCCCCACAGAGTCCAGGAAAGCAGTCACCCATGCTCTTGTCAGTACAAACTCAAGTACGACAACCCACTCTATACTGGCACCACCCAGAAACTAAAAAAAAAAACTGTAGGCCGTCCAGAACACCTCTGCCAGACTAATCCTGAGCATCCCATACCGCAACCACATCACTGCCCACCTGAGAGACCTTCACTGGCTACCTATCCACAAGAGCATCACCTTCAAGCTTCTCAGGCATGCCTACAAAGCCCTCCACAATGCTGGACCTGCATACCTCAACCACCACCTCTCCTTCTACACTCCCACCAAACATCTCTGCTCCATCCAATTGGCCCTGGCCACCGTCCCATGGATCCTCAAGACCACAGCTGAAGGAAGATCTTTCTCCTACCTTGCTGGAAAGATCTGGAACTCCCTGTCTCTGCACCTCAGGAAATCACCATTGCTGCCACAATTTTAGGAAGGACCTCAAGACCTGACCCAGGCTCCCCTCCCCCTGTGCCTTGAAACCCTCACGGGTGAGTAATCATGCTTTTTAAGACCCTAATTCATTGGCTGCACTGACTGCGACGGCACATCATGTTGGTCTCACCGACGACGACGCTTAAGACCATCACTGACTCCACTGCTTGCACAGCAGTCATGGACACCACCTCGCTGCACCGCTCTCTATGACACCAGAGTCTCGGGCTACCCATGACAGCATTATTGACTCTGAGTGCTCCACACCTATGCCAAGCCGCTGCCTGCACCGAAGCCATGGACACTGCATAATGAACTGCATGACGCACTGCCCGCAATGACACCACAGCCCTGGCACTGCCGATGACAGCGCTTCTGACTTTGATCTCACCAATTCCAATCTGCAACGTATGTGACTTCAAGGACTCCCTGATGTCTGCACCGACTTGGAGCACTGAAGCCCACAATGCCTCATCACTGCACATCATCGCAAGGTCCTCGAAGCCTCTTTAGCATCGAGGTACTGGTTGCAGGTCTTCCCCGACGCCGTAACCAGCCCTCAACACCATCGATGTCAGACTGAACTGTGGGATTTGTTGGTCACAACATTGAAATAACCCCGGTTGGCACTATCGACTTCAAGTAACAGTATTTTTGATGCATTCTTAAGAAATTCATATCTTCGCTTGTGTATGTTTTATTTTTGTTGTTTTGATCTTGTTTTGATTAGATAAATATTGCCTATTTTTTAAATTTGTGTGTTGTGCATTTTGTAGTGTTTTCACTGTGTTACTGTGCGTGTTTATGTACAAATGCTTTACACATTGCCTCTGAGATAAATAAGCCTGACTCCTTTTTCGTGCTACCAAGAGGGTGAGCAGGGGTTGTCTTAGCTGTGTAATTTCCTTATCCTGACTAGAAGGAAGAGTCACTACTTGGTCAGGGTGTGTACCACTGCCAACTAGAGACCCTCATTTCTAACATATACTAAAATATTCTTAAGCCTATTTTCCATTTATATGGTCCTTGATGTATACTTTAATAAAGTTTTGCTTTTCTACTTGCAACGAAATCTCAGTCACCAGCCGCTGCCATAAATCACCCAAACACAAGGCCTCATAAAGTCATTTGTAAATCATTACACACATATTCTCCTCCGGATTCCAAGAAATTAGTCTCCGCTTTCCATCAATTTAAACATCCTCTTACAGTGACTCATTAAAATGTCTCCAAATGCTCCCACGCGGTTTTGACACACTTATGTGAATTCCAATAACTTAAAATGTTTCCTTGTATAATATGTAGCTGTTTAGAAACATAATTATGTCTATTTTATTATCTCTGCGAAAACGTAGATTTAACTTTAACATCAACATCGTTTGAAGCAGCTTTAAGAATGTTGCTGTTGACTTCAGGCAAATAGTTTTTGAAGCAGAATAAGAAAGAAAAAAAATCCTTGCTTAATTTTTACACGATACACAAGATCTGAATCAGCTTCAGGCTGCTCGCTTTGCATATGGTTCATGTTTAAAATTATAACACTCAGGGAATTCTATTAGCATTTTTTCTCCTTACCAAGCAATACAACAACCACAAAGACAGAAACCAGACCGAAATGTTTTCTTTAGGAAAAGGAAAATCGAATATGAATTTGTAAAATATCTCTCACTGAAATAAAATCCTTGTTGTGCCAATGTGAATGAATTCACGATAAGCAGGGCATGTTATCAATGTGAAGGCTGGGACTTACAGTATAACAATGTGAGGCCCCGCTGCCGTGGCTGCGGCATCAATCCCGCAGAACAGCATTACTCTCTTCCTGCCAGCTTGGTTGTGCAACAGACAAAAGACTTACATGAAAGGGGAAGACAGATATGCCACTTAAATTAAACAGGAAATGAATTGGCGAACAAGTTGGCATGTCTGCTGAGACAAATCATGGGCAACATGTCTCTCAACAACAGGGGCTTATTAGTTTTGTCTTGCCAACAGATTCATCACTGCCCGGGCAAAACAGGCAAAATACATTAGTGTCATGGTAAACTGATAAAGAGAGGTGGGTCCATCCACCATCCTCAATAGCTAAAGTCTCAGGGCCGTATTGATCGGTGTTGTATAAATCTTGTTTTCTGTCTGCAGAAGTGAATCAACAGTGACCTGGAAGGTTAACAAACATTTTAATGTCTTTCAGCTGGGGCAGGAGCTTGTGAGCCCGGCACAATATATTTGGCCGAGTCCCATGCCGTTGCGTTACTGCCAAGAAGCTTAACTAATTGCTGGCAATCATGAAGCAGTTTGACGGAGGGCTGGGATTTCTGCAGCGCGTTGTCCAGGCTTTCTTGAGGTTTAACGAGCTCTCAACCCCATGTAGCTTGCAAACAATCAGCGGCGAATTAGTCAGCGGCAGTCCTTGGCTGAGCGGCTGTAACTTTTTGTAATTGTCATGGCATGCCCTTGCAGAAAGCCGTGGATGGGATTAATCAATGTGATATCCCTCACAACACGTTTACCAATAAGGTTCGGCCCTGTAAATATTGTTTATTTAATAGGATTATGCTCACGGGGCTAAAGTGAGGCTTCAAACGCGAATATGCACAAAGCTGGCAGGTGTAAAATCTACCAGGGAACGACAAAGGTCTGGTTTGGGGGAGGGCAGTTTTAAGGACCTGACTATAAAAAGATCCCTTGTCAGATTGTCATCAGTCAGATCACCCCATAGGAATAGCCTCTGTGGCAGAACCCCTGCCAACTCAGACACATTTGTCCCTATGGTGCAGTGCTTGCCCCACCATGCATGGCTGGCGTTCCTGTGCACCATCTAACTCTGCCACTTTGTTTGGCACGGTTAGCCTTAGAGAAAGTGTGATGGTTTTTCACTGTAAGCTAAGTACTGGTTTCCTAACATATTGAGAAAAGCCCCCCCAGCATGCAAGGGTGATAAGATATGTGGGTGTTGACAATGCACCCTCTTTGATGGAGTACGGGTCTAGGGCTCAATCTGGTGCAGGGAAATTCCCCATTGAGCTAGGGTGGGTTGACCACCTCTCTTCAGGTCAGTACAGATGCTGTCTTCAGTCCAGAACTTTTCACCTAGAAAATATTGATTTCAGATGTGCTAGTCTAATTATATCTATGAAAGTAAGACAAGACTACGATACCCAGAATACCTTAGGATATCACATAATGGTTTGATACTGCAAACAGTCATCAAAATGACTTGAAAGGAGATGGTCACCATACATGTATTAAAAGCATTGTCAGATCTCCCACCAGAGGTTGAACCCCTCAAACGACTCCTCCCGTGGCAGAGACAGCTACTTTGAAACAGAAGCCACATCCATGGGGGCTAGCTTAAAATGACTTTAACAACCATCACATTGATGGATGGCAATGCAGTTACAAATCCTGTAAATTTGCCAATGCATGGCAAAGCCTGATTCAGTTAAAATCATTATATAGTCAAAAGCTACATTTATTGCATATGTCCAGCCTGCTTGTATTCATATAATTTAATATCTAGATATTCAAGTGCAGGTTACATTAACGTCTTGAGTGATTCTACTGTGTATGTCAATCAATCAATCATTGGCTTGTAAAGCGCGACTACTCAACTGTAAGGGTCTCAAGGTGCTGGGGGTGCGGAGGGGAGCAGCTGGTACGTCGAAGGTCATTGTCAAATTTTATTGTGTGTCATAATTAGCTTAGCAAACTATAAAGCTTAAAAGTAGATTATATGAATAGATAACACTACAGGGATGAAAACTTTAAGACATACATTTGGTATGAAAAATAAAATTGAGCAAGAAATGTGAATGTTTTATGCACTCCTTATCGATCCTGAGCAACTAGGAAGATGGGGTGAAGAAAAGTTATATAACATAAATCACAGCATGCATTTATGACTCCTTCTGTTGAACGGGTGACAATTAATTTATTCCTGCCCTCCCATAAAGCGTATCACCGAAACAAAAAGTAGGCCAAGTCTTCTTTGTGATCGTGTCTAGCACTTGTATTGACAAAAGTCTGCCTGTTTTAGGGGGGACATGCTAGGTGTTTCCTTGTAATGTTTTTTCAGTTTTATATAGTGCTAACACGGCCCACGGGCATTGGAGTACTACACATGAGCACCGGTTACTTGCATGTTTTGTAGCAGCATGCAATAAGGGGTCATGTTTCAATTTATACCCGTAAGGAAAACCTCAAATATCTCCATCTGTTAGAGTCTAAATGCATTTTTTTTCCAAAAGTCTCCAAACGTTTCAATCATACGAAAAATTCCACCAACTTTGCTATGCAATCACAATTCTTATGCTGGTAAGTGCCATCTTCCACACACTCCCTTCCAAATAGGATTCCATGCTGTTTTGTCTCTGATTACCTTTCCTCAATAAGGAAACTATCTTACCTCTATGAAAATTGCTCTCATCTCAATAGGTTTCGTGCATTTTTGAATTTTTGGTTTACAAACACCATTATTTTGGACATTTCAATTTTGGTCTTAACTTATTATTTCTATAATTTATCTCCATTGCTTTAAACCTTATTGGTAAACCATTTTGTGTGAATGCAATCGGAGTGATTATCATCAAAGAAGACTATTTGGGCAGTAGGTGTTGAATCTTTGGGCAATCTCCTGACACATTTCTTATTCCATCAGCTCATTCATGAATCAGTGCCTCATCTTCTTGTCTACAACTTGCAAGTAGCATATCACTAAGAAGCGATGCCCCATTGAATTGGAATCAACCGATGTGGTCAGCACAGGAAGCTCCAATGGAATGCAACTAAGTCACACAGTCCTCTTTAAAATGTGTGGATAGTTACTGGACCTTGACATTTAGTTAAGTGAAACTAGGGATATCAAGGGTGCTAAACCTAAAAAGGCACTAACGTATGGTTGGAGAGGAGGTGGAATTTAATTATGGTCTTTGTGGAAAGTGTTTTAGTTTTGTGCATGAGTGACAGAGGTTGCCCATTTTGGGGATTTTGGTTACTGGTTGATGGGAATGAATACATGGGAATGAATCAATTAAATGGACCAACTCTATTGTGAATATTTTTTCATGACACCATATTCTTTACCAAGATTTCCAAAGTTCATAATAAGTAACATCGAGATTCTGAAATCAAACGTCACAAATAATTGCTCAGCTATGATTACTGAGAGCCATGGCAACAAGGTAATTTTAATTTTGGAAGAACACCTCTGTTTTTAAAAATTGGTGAGGTTTGAGTCACAAATTGACAAACTGGTATTACACTTCAGATTGGCTGTGCAGTGAAGTTTCAATAGAAATGTTATCTTTTAATAATTCAAAATATTGGTTGTGCATTGAAGGTGATCTTAATGCTGAAAGTCTAACACTGTGGAATATTTCCCATCTTACAGTAAATTGATACCTAACATGGTGCAATGGCTATGAGAGCAATTAGAAGATTTACTAGACAGTTTTCCTCTCTTTGTTTTGTACAAAAACACCATAGTGAGGCTAGAAATTCTGCCACTGATACATATACTTGCTTTTAATTTACAGTGCCTTACATGGATAAGAGAATGATTATAATACATCTAGCTTAATGCATAAACAAGTTCTAGTGGGTCATTAGGAGTTTGGCCCGTGATCTGAAATCGGTGGATATCCTGCCTCTGCCCACTTACTGCAACTCAGCCTTCCCAATAGAGAAATCTGCATCAGACGGATGGATTAATTTGTTGTCAGTGATACCACTGATTATGAGGACTGGGAGAAGTTCAATTTATGTCGGTGGTATCCTCACAATTACATGAATTTTGCAGTAGGCCAGGTGTGCGAAATTTCCCAAAATATGCTGTTACACCAATTTGCACAACTACCCACCATTCATGGTAAAACTGTACAGTGCAATGCATGTGAACAACTGAAAATGAGTTGCTGTTATTTGCAGTAGTTGCTCCTTATTTGAATATATATACCGTTACTCCGCAGGTATTTACTTCGAAGTTTTTACTTCGCAAATACTTTTACTAGGCATGATTTTTGTGCTCATGCTTTTACTTTGCAAATATATACAAATACATTAACAATGCGCTTACTTCCCAGTTAATTATTACGCATACCGTTACAACACGTTATTGGTACTTTAAAACAAAAAATGTATCCTAATAGTAACCTATCTCTTGGCACGCACCCTGAACCCTAAAAATACCCCCAAAACCCCATCTCACCCTAACCCCTAAAAATATCCCAGTACCCCAAAACCTAAACGTACCCTGAACCCTAAAATTACCCCTACACCCCAAAACTCTAACTCACCCTGACACCTAAAATTACCCCAAAACCTAAATGCACCCTGAACCCCAAAAATACCCTAGCACCCCAAAACCTTAAATGCACCATGAACCCTCAAAATACCCCATGCACCCCAAAACCCTAACCAACCATGACCTCTAAAATTACCCCAGCACCCCAAAACCTAAATGCACCCTGAACCCCCAAAATACCCCAGCACCCCTAAACCTTAAACGCACCCTGAACCCTCAACCCTCAAAATACCCCATGATACCCCATACATCCCAAAACCCTAACCCACCCTGACACCTAAAATTATCCCAGCACCCCATAACCTAAACGCACCCTGAACAGCAAAAATACCCCAGCACCCCAAAACCTTAAATGCACCCTAAACCCTGAATTTACCCCCTACACCCCAAAACCCTAACCCACCTTGACACCTAAAATTACCCCAAAACCTAAATGTACCCTAAACCCCAAAAATACCCCAGGACCCCAAAACCTTAAATGCACCTTGAACCCTAAAAATACCCCCTACACCCCAAAACCCTAACCAACCATGACCCCTAAAATTACCCCAACACCCCAAAACCTAAATGTACCCTGAACCCCAAAAATACCTCAGCACCCCAAAACCTTAAATGCACCCTGAACCCTCAAAATAGCCCATCTACCCCAAAACCTAAATGCACCCTGAACTCTAAAATTACCCCCCACACCTCAAAACCCTAACCAACCCGACCCCTAAAATTACCCTGGCACACCAAAACCTAAAAGCACCCTGAACCCCAAAAATACCCCAGCACCCCAAAACCTTAAATGCACCCTATACCCCTACACCCCAAACCCTAACCCACCCTGAGCCCTAAAATTACCCCAGCACCCCAAAACCTAAATGTACCCTGAACCCTAAAAATACCCCCTGCACCTCAAAACCCTAACCCAGCCTGACCCCTAAAAATACCCCTGTACCCCAAAACCTAAACGCACCCTGAACCACAAAAATACCCCAGCACCCCAAAACCTTAAACGCACCCTGAACCCTCAAAATACCCCATGTACCCCAAAACCCTAACGCACCCTGACCCCTAAAAATACCCCAGTACCGCAAAACCTAAACACACCCTGAACCCTAAAAATACCTGCACACCTCAAAAACCCTAACCAACCCTGACCCCTAAAATTACCCCGGCACACCAAAACCTAAACGCACCCTGAACCCCAAAAACACCCCAAAACCTTAAATGCACCCTAAACCCTAAAAATACCCCCTAAACCCCAAAACCCTAACCCACCCTGACCCCTAAAAATACCCCTGTACCCCAAAACTTTAATTTGCACAGTAACTCCATTGTGTGTAGTAAGTGCATGCTAAGTAATGGAACATGCTTTGTAAATGCATGCTAAAGTAAATGGATGCTAAGTAATGGCATCTGCGAACTAAAATGTGTGTAGTAATGGTAATACAAAGTAATGACCGCATAGTAAAGGTAGAATACCGTTTTGGTCGGCCTGAGAAAGTCTGCAAAAGCACGTATGCACACTAAAGACGATAGGCAAAGCACCGTGCCAGCCAAGGAGATGGTTCAGTGAAAAATATGTAAACTGACCCAAAACTCAATTTTATATTTAGTTACAACTGCTCATGACAAATGTAGCATTTTCATCCCTTCCTGAGAAGGAATGTATAAACCTCATCAAGAGAGGAGAGTATTTGCAGCAGATGTAAAAATAGCAACCAAACAATTACTGTTGCACAACCTATGGCTATAAAATCAAGCAAAAATATGGATTAATAGCCATGTGAAGTACTATTGAAAACAACAACTGAACTGCAATATTCAACACTTATGTCAGCAACAGATATAGCCACATCATCAGGAATCCATCAAAGCAGTATGCCTAGGCAAGCAGTACAAATTATGTTCTGTGTAATGCAAGTGAAGTGCAAACATAACTAACCTAAATGAGTAACACGGTATGCTCATGCGCACAGAGAAACATTGTTCAGTTACAAACCCATCATCAAATGCCATATATAATGGTACACAATGGCATGCATAAATAGTATGATCATAGTCCTAACATACACCACAAAAAACAAATGGCACTTGTTTTCCCATAATTACATATTCTCTATCAATTAACGGAAGAAAAGCCACTGAGAGTAGACCATGGTGTTCTAATGAGTAGCTCAGATTCTACCGATGACTCCCCAACACCCTTGAAGTAGGTCTCCAAAGTGAATCCCAACTCAATACATTACTCAAAGGGTTTATGCACATTAAAGAAGATGACATTACTTATCTCAAGACCCTTTGAGTGATAGTAAACCAAACCAATGACAGGGTCTCATAGTAACACAGAAACACACTGGGCCTGATTTAGATTTAGGTGGACCGGTTACTCCACCACAACAGTGATGGATATCCTGTCTGCTGAAATGTAAATCTAATAGTATATTATGGTATTTATATTTAAGCAGACAGGATATCTGTCACCATTGCAAAAGAGTAACCCGCCCGCCAAAATCTATCAGGCCCTCAATGTTGACCTGCAAGGCCTGCAATGTGACCATTTGTATCCACCCTCAATCTAGCAAACTAATAAGGTGATTGTACATGTTGTAGGCTCCACACTATCAGTAACGCTGTGTGTGTGAGCAACTGGCTAGTAAGAAGATTTGCAGCAATAGTCACAGCAGAAAGTCGAGCAGAGCCGCTTGAGTGTGGGTTGGCAGGAGCCAGGGATGCGTGTGAATCGGGTGTATGATTAGCCCAGGAGATGAAGAGAGCAGGGGCTAGATCCAAAGTTTAAAGACACTTCCTCGCTGTCTGTTAGATCTGTCAGCCTTCGGGTGGTCTTCCCCTCCATTTTGCTGAGCTTATTTTTGTTGGCCTTAGGACTCTGTGCCCTTTAACTAACCCTGGGCGTAGTTTGCGAAGTAGCACTTCGCGAAGCTACGCAAAGTGCAGGTCGCACTACGTGAGCTACGCGTAGCACTTCGCGAACTGCGTAGTACTTTGTTCGCACTGTGCCAGATGTCGTTTTCAATGACTGCACAGTGCGGACAAGCAACCGGCACTGTGCAATCATTGAAAATGGCATCTTGCACAGTGCGAGCTGTAGTTTTCTGCTGCTCGAGTAGATTTTTACTCGAGCGGCAGCTTTCTCAACGCGAACTGGTAGTTTCTCATCACGAGCGGTCGCGAGCATATGCGACCACTCGCAATGAGAAACCTGACCTCCTCGCATTGGGAATCTCGCCGGGAGGTTTATTTTCCATGCTCGCGATCGCCAACTTGATGTTGCTGATCGCGAACAAGGAAAAAGTCTCGCCGGGATGTCATTTTGCTTTCTCGCAGTCGCCAACTTGACGTTGAGGACCGCGAGCAAGCAAAAAATGACCGCAGCACTACGCAACACTATGCTACGCGTGTTCGCACTGTGCTACGTGCAATTCGCGTAGTGCGAAGTAGCGCCAACTTCGCAAACTACGCGAGCGTAGCGTAGTGCTTTGCCCAGGCTTACCTTTAACACTGCTAACTAGTGCTAAAGTGCTTGTGTGCACTCCCCTAAAACATGGTTAATTTGGCTTATACCCAACTGGCATATTTAATTCACTTGTAAGTCCCTTGTAGAGTGGTGTACTATGTACCCAGGCCCTCTAAATTAAATGCTACCAGTGAGCCTGCAGCATGTATTGTGCCACCCTTCTTAAGTACTGCAAAAACAAACTGGACAAACCCACTAGTAAAGTCGACTCACTGAAAGTTAGATGAGTGCCAGAAACCCATTAGGTTTATAAAAAGACCCCTCACCCACCAACCTGGTTGGTGGCATGCTTCATCATTGGGGTCCCAACTGGGTAGCCGAATGCCACCCAGTTGTGCTACAATGCCTGATTACAGCGGCGCTGGATTTGTGTTATTGTGGGAAGGGAAAGTGCCAATAACGTCGTGCAAGTTAAAATTGACTCTGGGAATCCTGACTGACCAATTCTTTTATTCTCAGTGGCCCAGGACAAGGTTAAAATAAAGGAGATGGACAACCTCAAGAAAAAATCAATCTAAGTTGTCACTATGGTCTACATGTTTCAGCCTCATAAAAAAATTGGAGAGGCTTTCTTCAGGCCCGCCAAAGATAAGTGAAGTGATGGCGAAAAGGATGTCACGTGTATAGTTATACAACACATGCGCTAAGGTTTGTTGTGTGCGCAGTGGTGTCAGTGTACTTACAGACTCACTGGAGGAACCTGTAAAGGAAAGAAGAGGAAAACCAAACAACAGGTAACATAAAATGCAATCTTATATACTGTGTTGTGCCTTCTTCTTTGACTGAATCAGTCTCTATTGCGATCCAGCACATCTGTGAGTTGATCAATTCTTGTCAACCAGATGGTCGAGTGCAGAATATTATGGTATATTCTGCTCACAGCGCATTCACTACTAGGCTAGTAACTGGTTTGTGGTGAAGTATTCGATGCATGCTGTGGTGATGCAGTATATAGTGCCTAGAATTTGAAAAATGTTGCAGCACTGAAGGGTGCCGCACGTGTACTATATTGTGCTATTTAGCTACGGATATAGATTGTAAATCATCTTTTAGTTATGTTAGAAGTAATAAAAGATGTCAGAAAAATGAAATTGGAAAAAACACTTATTTACAATGGCTACAAGTTTATGGTAGCCTTTAGCAGAACTCGGAAAGGGTGCTCGTCAGTAGTCTCACTCTGGGGGATGAAGAAACCAAGAGCATGATGAAAGACAGATATACGGGTTTAAAAAGTGAGCTGACGTATTTAAAAAAAATATGATATGGGGTGCGGAGGAGCTGACCAAGCCTCAGAGTGCATGGCCGGATTAGTAAAGGAACCTTACTTCGTCATGACACAGCGCACGCCATACACCTTTTCTGTATCTTCTTGTGGTTCCGGGGAGTACCGGTGAATGCCGACCGGCGTCTATTTGAAGTAGATGGACGCAGAAGTTAGAACTGGCCGTGGCGCTCTGACGTCAATGACGTCTGCGTCTAATGCATGCCCAGGGAAACTAGAACGCTAACCTCGGACTGGGAGGGCGCTCTAACGTAGTTAACATCAGCGTGTTACATATGAGGAAGGAATCGTGTATAATGCTGGTGTGCTGACCTCATTGATTATTAAGATTAGGAAAGTAATCATAAAAGATGTGGAACATGACTGAACATGTCCATCAGGGTTGGAGACCAGTGCAGTTGCAACGTGATTGGCTATTCAATAATAATAGGTCCATAATGTGAGACATAAGGAGATAACAGTGTTTGCATCCACTGGAGTAGGGTGAATACAATATGTGCGATTTGTGTGTATCTACTCTGTTGATAGGCAGTGCCGGGGGCAATGGAAAAACACCTAGAGGTATCAGTGCTAACTCATTGTGTGTCATCGGTAAGGGTAGTTTGTGCCTCCACAGCATCCAGAGTGGGTGTCCATAATCGGTTTGATATAAGGTCCTATGTAGATTTATTGTGGGCATTCCACAGAATATTGTCATTTAGGCTATGTAGATGAGTGGACACATGGTAAATCCACTGCTGTTCTTTCTCAAAGAGGTGGGCCTGGATGTTCGGCAAGCTAGTGTCCAAAGTTTCGATCACCACCCATTTAATATCATTAGTGGTGTGCCTGGCTTCCAAATAATGGTTAGTCATGGGTGTAGTGTGTCTTTTGCATCGTATGTTACTACGATGTTCGCATATTTGGGTCTTGATTTTGCGACTAGTCATGCTGATGTATGTCAATCCGCATGGGCAGGGGATACGGTAAACTGCATTCATGGTGTTACAATTTGTGTGTTGTCGTAGGTGCCATATTTTACCCGGTTCCAGATTTAGGCTTTTGGTGGGTTCTGTTAAATGACACACACTACAGTTCCCACATGGAAAATGGCCTGTGATTTTAGGAAGGCCACAGGCATTCAATACAGTATTCGTCGTTCTGGGGGGTTGTGTTGGACGTGTGGCCACTAGGGTGTCCTTTAGGCTTCTAGCTCGTTTGTAGGAAAAAAGGGGTTTCTCCCAACTTAATTTCCCGGTGTTAAGTATACGCCAATTTTTTTGTATAATTCGAGAGACTTTGTTTGAGATGGAATTATACATAGTGACGCATGTCATAGGAATGTTAGTTGTGATACGGGGTGATTGTTCAAGCAGCCCATCATGATTCTGATTGCGGTCACGTTTGTTTGCTTTGCTGATGGTCTTGTCCGGGTAGCCTCGTTCTTGTAGTTTCTTGGTTGAGGATTGGGCTTGTTCCTTGAAGTCCTTGATTTCACTGCAGTTTCTACGTAGGCGTCAATATTGGCCAAACTGTAGGTTTTCCCATAATGTTCTTGGGAGAAAACTTGTGTAATGCAAGATGGAATTTGTTGCTGTTCGCTTAAAGTGTGTCTTGGTTTTAAGTTTGCCGTTGAGAGCGTGTATGTCCAAATCCAGAAAGGTGATGCTATCCCTGTGAATATTGTGGGTGAACTTTAAATTGGGGTCACAGCCATGAATCCACTGGAGAAAAGTGAGGAGAGAGTCATTATTCCCTTTCCAAATGAGAACTATATCATCGATATATCATTTGTAAAATTTCACATTGGGTACAAGAGACGTATTGGTGTTGAATAAATGTGCTTTCTCAAAGTTATAAACATATAGACCCGCCACTCTGGGGGCAAAAATGCTCCCCATTGACGTCCCATACGTCTGTAGGTAAATCTCGCCATCAAATTTAAAGAAGTTTTCTTTGAGAGCCAGTTCAGCACATTGCAGTACAAATGTCTTAGGAGTGTTGTAATTCCATGTGGTTGTATCCAGTGCCAGTTGTACTACTTCCATGGTGTCATCTTGTGGCAGACTGGTATATAGACTCTTGATGTCTAAGCTAACTAGGAATGACGTCTATGTAGCAAGTTAAAACATCTCCCAGGCCTGCCATTGCAACCTGAATGCAGTTTTAAACTGTCATGTTGACTTGGCAATGCAGGGGGTAGCGGAAGCAATTGATAATATCCCACCCGTGAACATAGGAGACAGCAGTGCGGGGGTGGGCGGGGGTTAGTTGGGTTTAAGTTTCATTGAGGGAGGGAAGATTGAACTCTGAACAGAATTGATTAAGAATGTTAACTAAATATGGCGGGAAGCAGTAATAATTCACATTCTCTAGACAAATGTATTGAATGTATGCCGAGATAAAATGAGACTGTAAACTGTACATGAATGGAAAAAGCAATAAAATGTGTTTTTTTTTTTAAATGTTGACTTGGCAATAAAACCCCCTTGTCAAGCCTTACACTACCCTTTGATTACATATAGGTCACCCTTAAGGCAGTCCCTAGGTAGCCCATTGGGCAGGGTGCCTTGTGATTAAAAGGTTGGACATGTACTTTACATGTCCTGAATGTGGAAGATCTCCTAAATTAGTTTTTCACTAATTTGATGCCTACCCCTATCATAAGGTAACACTGGAGAATCTTTATCACATTTAATATGCTGTCATTTTCAATTGGCAGCAAGTAGCTATGTCATGTTTGGTGTCTTTGGAATTGTAATGAAAAAAACATTTTATAGAGATATAAGGTGTTCCTCACCGGGCCATCTGCTGGCAGGATGAGGGGGCGGAGCTGAGCACAACCCCACCTGCAACGGAACAGGGAGTGCTTTGCCCTCGCACAAAGGACCCAACATCTCCACATTGTCACTGCAGCCAGCTTGGAGCCAGGGCAGGGGAGTCAGGTTGTTCCATACACTTCAAAACCACTGTCTAGAAGCTTGTCCCATTTCCAGAAGAAGGAAACCTGAGTTTAAAAAGGGGACCTCAGACACCAACTCTTCAATATACTTCTGGACATGTGGACCCAGAAAAGGAAGAAGGACTGATGTAATACTAGAAGGAATGCTACTCTGCCAGACTGCTGCCTGCTGGACTGGTGCTGTGCTGAACCTCTTGCTTTGGAGAGGAGAATTGGACCTGCAACTGCATCTTGAATCCTGGGATAAATGAAGCTCCAGCAACTCCCATCCACGACACCTGACCTGCTCTTCACTCTATTCCAACAGCCCCCAGTAATGATCAACATGCTTCTTGAATGCCCCATCCACCAGGAACAGGACTCTTTTGGATTTGAGAAGGTAAAACCTTTAACAGGGCTAATCTGTTGACTGTAGCCAACCTGCGCTCCATTGCAGTCTGCCTGAACTTGTGACTTTGACCCAGTCCAGCACGACCAGATGCCATAGTTGGAGCTGTGTGCTTTGTGGCAATCTTTTTACAAGATTCTTTAAAAATTCATAACTCTGGTTCTACTGATTGGATTTTTATGATTTTGGTGTGAAATAATTTATTAAAATTTACTTTACTTTGCTGTGTGTGTGCTACATAAATTCTTTACACATTGCCTCTAGGTTAACCCTGACTGCTTTTATGTCAAGCTACTCAGGGTTAAGCACACGTTAACTTTGTAGCTTTTTGTGGTTCACCCTGCAAGGATTGTGATTGTTGCTTGTCCTGGGCTCACACCTCAGTCATCAAACAATCCAAGTTCTCACACTGTCCATGCATATTTTTGTGCGTATATGTGTGTTCACTCTTATGTGTGTCTGTATGCATGTGTTTTGGTACTTTGTGTCTCCCGGATAAACATGGTGCCAAGGAGCACCAAAAGTGTATGTACCTCTGCATTATAAGTGGTTCATCTCTGGCACAATTGCTTATGTTCCTTGTATAGATGTGGCTGTGACTTAATAATTGTCATCATTGTCATATTGTGTGCATTCGTGGTCTAGCAATGCATGCTGCCAGCCACAATTGACATATTGTGAGTGCGACAAACCCAATTTTGTCCACCCCACCATAATATTGGTCATGACTGACATGTTGTCATCATCCTGGCCATTGTGATGACCAGTCTTGGCACAGAGATGCTTCTGTATAATTGAGAGCGTTATTGGCATATTAGAGGAATCCTTGACATTAAGACATAAGACGGACAGCTCAGTTCAAGGCCTTTTCATATCAAAGTTTGTGTTGAGCAATGTCTTGAGGCCCATACGTACTCGGTATCTCAAAAATCCGGACTAAAGCTTTTGGAGACAATGGAGCTTTTTTTTTTCAATGGGAGACTTGTTTCTCCACCAGGGTGATGGAGTAGAATGCTCCTTTGTCCTGACGGAGATGCTGCAACCGAATTTAGAGATAGCCGCCAAGTTGGGAATCACTTCTTGAGCATTGCCAGGAACGGCTGTCATGGCGATTCCTCTCAATGCTTTTTGCAGTTTGGTGCAGGGCTCTGTCAACATGATGGAGCCTTGCACCAAATGGGTTTCTTATTTATTTTCACAGAGAAAATCCCCAAACTGGATTTTTTTTGTTGAAATGGCAAGGGGGCATATTTTTGCCTTTTACTGACCGTTAATGCCAGGGTTTGCCTTTCGGTGATGGACAGAAAAAGTCAGCTATATGTCTGCCCATCAAAAGTGTGCAGATGGACATATAGCCAATTCTCTGATTGCTCTTTCTCCATCAGGCTTTGTCAGAGAAGTTTGGCTACATTGGTAACAGAGTGGTCACATTCATAGCCAAACCTATGGTCTGCCTGCATATAAATCAGGGGCTGGATCAATGTGTTGTCGGGGAGGGAGCTTTTTCAATAGTACAATGGAGTTCCCTCTCCATCACCAATTAAATCAGCCCCAACGTTTTCTCTGTAGTTATGTTATGTTATGTTAAATGAATTTGGTAAAAGCTTGAATACCTGGGGGTGTCTTGGCACTGGCTACTGGGTGATGTGAAGGAATGACTCATAAGGAGTTAAATATCCAGGTACTGGGAGATTTCCTAAAAGTCAGAAGATTAGTGGAGGATTTAATGTGATGAGGAAGCTTGTTCCAGACAGTGGAGCCACCCAGCACGAAGTTGTGGCTGCCCCACAATGCACGTTTGAATTTGGGAAAGATCACAGACTTAGCTGTGGAAGATCTTAGTAGCTTGTTGGGAATATAGTATACCAGTTGAAACTTTTAAACAGGAATACAGGTCCTTGATTATGTACGGCCTTGTAGGTGATGCAAAGAGCCTTGAAAGTAATTCTCCTGCTGATGGGCAGCCAGTGAAGCTTCTTCATTTGTTTAGACACCGATTGGTGTTTGGGAATCTTGAGAAGGAGGTTTGCAGCAGTGTATTGTATAGTTTTTTTTTAGAATATATTAATGTTCATTAAGATACAGGCCATTGCAGGATTCAAATTTGGAAATCACAAGAGAGGTGACTACTGATTTCTAAGCTGTGGTGGGATGAAAGGAAGAAGCTTTTTTATCATCCTAAGAGTGTGCAAAACTTTGGAAGAGACCGTGTTGGCTCTTGGCTTGGTCAGTATAGGAAAGCTTTTGAAGAAAAGTGGAGGCGGCACCAGGGATGAAGTTACATATCCAAAAAAGCCATCTTATTGTATAAAACACTCACAAAATGACATACATATAAAAATAACATATATATATATGTATGTCATTTTGTGAGTGTTTTATACGTTGTCTTATGTCATTTCCAGCCCTGATGAAGTTCCATCCTCTGGAACGAAACGCGTTGGCTGTAGTCCTGTGTACATCTATTGTTGTATGAAGATGAATAAGGAATAAAGGAATTTTCATGAAATAAGATGGCTTTTTTGGATATGTAACTTCATCCCTGGTGCCGCCTCCACTTTTCTTCAAGAGTTTATCCCTGGATTTTCCAGTAAGACCTTTCCACAGCAGGTCTTGGAGACGTCTGGCACAGGACTTTCTCTGACTTATGGGACTAAAATATTGATGTGCTCAACAATAGTCGGCTGTGGGATCTTTTTCTTGTAAAGACAGTATAGGAAAGCTTGTCATTTATCAGAACACATAGATTGCGGGTTTTGTTGACCAGCTTGGGAAGAGGGCTTAGCTCGCTTGTGGCCAAAAGGAGTCTAAAATGCCGGATGGGCACTAAAGAGCAGAACCACAGTCTTGCCTGAATTTAGCTGTAGGCAGTTCTCATACATCCAGTTGCTAATCGCTTGCATCCAGTCACAAAAGTAGGCCCCTCACTACCAAGAGAGACGGTGATTTGAGTGTCATCCGAGGATGTGAGCGAAAAGCCAAAGGATTTGATAAACTCAGCTAAAGGGGTGGAGTATATGTTGGAAAGCTTGGGGATAAGCGAGGACCTGCGAGGGACCCCGCAAGGAAGAGAGAAGGGCTGAGAAACAACATTGCCCTAATGGACCGATTGCCCACACCAGCGTAAGAATGAGCAAAATAGTATCCAGGCAGAGCCCGTGATACTGATCGCAGATAGGTGAGACAGCATTCTGCTATAGTGGACGGTATCAAATGCTGCAGACAAATCCAGTAGACTCAGAGACACTTTATCTCCCGAACCATTGGACATTCTGATTTCTTCAGTAGCCTTCATTAAGGCCATTTCCGTGCTGTTGTCTAAACGGAAAGCAAATGAGTGGCATACAGAAGGTTTTTGGATTGGAAAAATTCCACAAGTTGGGAGTTCATTGCTTTCTCGATAATCTTGGCAGGCAGGGAAAGGCAGGATATTGGGCAGTAAATATTTGAATCAGAAGGATCCAATGAAGCTTTCTTGAGGAGAGGAAGGACTGAAGCTTTCTTCCAGCAGCTTGGAAAGGAGCCAGGCAGAAATATTAGCTGGAAGATATCGGTTAAAATCTGGTCGATAGTTTCTGCAACAAGAGCAGCTATCCTGTGTGTTCAGGAGCCACCAGGGGAGCTGGATCCAGAGGCTTTGACCAGTCTAGTAACTGTATTAGTGGATGGGACAGTGAAAGTCACAAAGCTGGAGGCTGTTGGAGAGAAGCTAGGGGGACTGAAGTTGCAATGTAAGGAAGTGGGTATACTGGAAATGGCGCTGTAGATTTTTTCGACTTTCTGGAGTCAAAAGCTGACTACCTCATTGCAGAAGGACTGGCTTGAATTAGTAAGTTTGTTGATAGCTTAAACGGTTCTTTAGTTGGGTTTTTGGCTGATTCGATTCTCCTGGTTAAGCAAGCTGTTTTAGCTGTGAAACGTTTGGCTTTGTAGGTACACAAGCAAATCTTATACTTGGGGTCTTTTCTGCATCCTTGTAATTGCTGCACCACCTTTTCTCCTGCCTTCTTCATCTCTGCTTAAGGGCCTTCGAAGAAACAGGGGGTGGAGGCCTTAGTTGCTGCCATAGAAAGGGAAAAACTGACCCACCAAATACACTTACCCCATTATTATTTCCCTTTTGCAAGCTTATTTTCTGGACGGTGGGCATCAGTTTTGGTAATGCTTATTAGGCATTATGTGGAAAATTAAACTATCTGTATAAATCTTAAAAGTTCACAAGAGCATTGTCAGGCAGCTATTGTGGTTAAAGATAGGAAATTAATAGAGAAAGGTGTGGCATTTATGTAACCTAAAGATAATAGCTATATTCCTCTATCTACAATATTTCCCAATGCGTTGGAATTTGGGATTTCGCAAAACATCCAGGATGTAAGGACATTGTGTGAAATAAAAAAGGCATTTGTATAGTTCTTCATTATTGGGTGTGTTTCATAAATAAATCCTCATTTTATTTATAAGGAAAATGCTTAAACATGAGAGCAAAAGCCCATAATCCTTGAACCTTGATCCGGATTCTAGAAAAGAAAATATAAATAGGAGCCCTGAACTTGTTGCAAGAAGTGGACAAAATTGAAAGTGTGAATTCCAACAAGTCAACCACGCAATTTGTATTCTGCTTAGGCTTTCATGCGAGACAAGTATTTGCAACCTACCTATGACTGAAATTACATATGTAATGGTTCTCTGACAATGTTAAGAGATCGATAAAAAGGGAGACAATTTTACGAGAATTATCACACAGATTCCATGAACCTATGAACCGACGACCACATGAATTCAGTAGCACAAAAGAACGCATAGGTGACTAATTAAACGGTCCCTAAACGTTGGCAAACATTTAAATATTGAAACTATCCACATTTTAGAGGGTTGAGCTTTACGGAAAAAAATAATTGCACTGATTATTTCTCCCTTGCTTCCACGTAGAAATATCAAAGCAGTGATAGTTGCCATTTTGCTCACCATGCCATTATAAACTTAGGGGCTGATTTACAACTCCTGGCGCATCTCTGCAAATCAGCAGGGATGCGCCAGAACAGATGCGCCACGTAATCCCCCCCTTGCGCCACCACGGATGCGTCGCATTTACAATGCAGCGCACCATGGTGCAAGGAGGGACAGGTGCGTGACGCATCTTGTGGAGTACGGGCGGCGCATTGCTGGAGTCGCATTGCAAGCGCAACGCAACTCCTGCAATGCACAGGGGCCGCCCATACTTAACGTGGTGCGTCACTCCTTACGCCTGCTTCAAGCAGGCGTAAGGATTTGACGCAGTAGCGTTGTAAAACTAACGCAGTGAAATCTTGTAGATTTCACTGCGTCAGTTTTATGGGGTTTTCCTGCGAGGGAATGCCCACCCTGTGACAGAACGCCCACATGAAACCTAAAGCAGGTTTCATGTGGCGCAGGGCTTTACAACGTGATGCATCTGCCTAGATGCGTCACGTTGTAAATAAGTCGCAACGTGGCACATGGTTTATGCCACCGCTGCGTCACATAAGTGATGCAACGGCGGCGTAAAAGTGTCGCAAGGGGCTTGTAAATCTGCCCCGTAATGTTGCACGTGCTCTCATAACACAACGCAATATAGCACTGTACAACCGCCCATTCAAAATGGTTACTGAATTAATAGTTCCTTTTGCGTCACATTTCTTCGCGTAAGCTCCTGCAGGAAAGCTGTAATAAATACGGGTCTTATTCTCTGACATGAGGTACATTTAAACATGTTCAAAAGATGTATTTTGTCACCCACTTTACACCAGTTTGTGTTTTTTTCTTTTCTTAATTGCCCTTGCTGCGCACAATATGCCTAATGCTTCAAACATCAGCTATAACAGGGAAAACACTAAAAGACATTATTTAACAATAAAGGCAGCCCCTGTCAACTCATGACATCCTTGTTACTGGAAATTATTTTTTTCCACTGGTGTCCCTCTTGTCATAACCTTAAATCAAATAATGGAGTTGAATTTGCCATAGATTAAGAGAGCTAAAAGACTACAGCTGCTCAGGGATTACTCTTTGCTTCCCTTACGTCACATTTGACAACATAAAGACATGATTGCAGCGACTAATGGAACTTTTTCCTCTTTTGTCATAAAAAGGTCAGCCTAGTGTTCAGCATTTGATATGGATGTCATTCTCCATCGAGCTGCAGCATGGCTTATAGGAAACAATGTAAGGAAATGTCTTAAGATGCCACTAGTTACCTGATCAAAAGACAATGTTGAAAAACACCTCTAATGACTGTCTCTTATGCATCAGTGCACCTACTAATGAGCTGCCAGAAAAAGCTCTGCGCTGCTTTGCTAAGACAGAGAAGGAATGTGAGAAGCCCGCGCTGCTACTTCCCTGCTGTGATCCCTGCCTTTCTACCAGCAGAGCCTGGACTTTTAGCTGCTAATGAGCAGGCTGCATAGAGTGTCCAAACTATTGCTGGCTGTAGACAATCCACCTGTCTTTAGATACTGAGAGAAACCCTGTGCTTTTTTTATCGTTAATAAGGAAATAATGTGCACAAAGACACTGACACGCACCCACAAATACACACATACCCACACACCACATGCATACACACTCTATTAGCATTGCTGAAAGTGTGGGGGTACCCTGACACAGGAGAGGCAAAGCCTCCAGTGAGTCATGATTCCTTTCCCCTCGCTCAACCATGAGAAATAGCATATTAGACTCTGCACTAGGCCTGGGCAAAAATTTCGTTCCGTTCGCGGAAATTGCGATAATTTGACATTTTTGCGTTCCGCGGAGAGCGAGAAAATGTCAAAAATTCCGGTTTCCGCAGCTTGGCGATAATTTGTTTCTTGCTCGCGCTGTAAAATGATACATTCTTGCGCGCGCGCGATCGCCTTACCTGAATCCCTGCGTTCGCCGACAAGTTTTCTTGATCCGGTCGCGTTCTCCATGAGATGTTGTATTGTTTTTAGCCATTTGCGCTGTCTCGCGACAGTTCGCGCCCGCAGTGACGTCATGCGTCGCGCGATCACGTCTTTCTTCTCGCGATCATGCACCGCGAGAACAACTCAAAACAAGATGGCCGCGCCCGCAAGCAACCACATGGGTAAGTTGGCGACCCGCAACCATGCAGAAAATCTCGCGAACATGCCGGAAAAAAACTTCCGCATCTTCGCGATATTTCTGCTTGTTTGCGATAATTTTAAACATTCTCGCGATAATTTGCGAAGGTTAATTCCGCAAATTCCGCCCACCCCTACTCTGCACACCTGCCTGCAAGTATTGTTTATGCCATATCACTTCTTCATGTACACTTGTTTTAACAAAAAATATTTTCACAAATACACGATGCAAGGGGTTACATTTTTTCAGTAAGGTTAATATACTCAAGAGAGATTATGACAGAAAGGAGAGTTGTTCCTTGTGTAAGGAAATTGTTACATACAATGTCTGAGGCAGGAAAACGTGTTTTTCTTGTGAGTTTTGGAGTACTACCATAAAAAACTCGAATTTAACCTTTCCACTGCAGTAATAAATATGTGAATGTGTGTTTATTAGTATAGCTCTAAATAATATCTTATCAATTTTTTTCCCACATTTATTTATATATATATATGTGTATATATATATCCACATCTCACAGTTTCCCTTACAGGATAGCCACATTCAGGTAGGTAAATCTTTCGTTTTTATTCCACAGGAGCTACAGCATTGTTGAGTGAATGCTCACCAAAATTGATCGCCTGACGCGTTTCATGCCGCAAGGCATTTCATCAGAGGCAAAGTCTTCCATCAGTGTGTGAGCAATGGCAGTCCAATTGTCTTTTTAACCACCCGCCCTAGTGGGCGTCGGCTCTCGCTGAGCCTTGTGGAACTTGTAGTGCCTTGTGTTTGCTGCAGTGAGCTTCTCCACGCTGACAAACATTAAAACACATGACACCCCAGTGGGTCAGGAAAGCGTCCTCCTCTAACAGTGCTGCAGTATAGGATGCCTTTGAAAAACGACCTCCTGACCAAAAAAGACAATTGGACTGCCATTGCTCACACGCTGATGGAAGACTTTGCCTCTGATGAAATGCCTTGCGGCATGAAACGCATCAGGCGATACATTTTTTGGTGAGCATTCACTCAACAATGCTGTAGCTCCTGTGGAATAAAAACGAAAGATTTACCTACCTGAATGTGGCTATCCTGTATGGGAAACTGTGAGATGTGGATTTAAAACGGCTGGTCCCGGTCGTGGGAGAAGCCCTGCCGCGGTGTGTAGCGGACCGAGTTGGAGTCAAATGGCTGCCGACTACATGGTCAGGAGGTCGTTTTTCACAGGCATCCTAAAGTGCAGCACTGTTGGAGGAGGACGCTCTCCTGACCCACTGGGGTTTCATGTATTTTAATGTTTGTCAGCATGGAGCAGCTCACTGCAGCAAACACAAGGCACTACAAGTTACACAAGGCTCAGCGAGAGCCGACGCCCACTAGGGCGGGTGGTTAAAAAGACAATTGGACTGCCATTGCTCACACGCTGATGGAAGACTTTGCCTCTGATGAAATGCCTTGTGGCTTGAAACACGTCAGGCGATTAATTTTTTGGTGAGCATTCACTCAACAATGCTGTAGCTCCTGTGGAATAAAAACAAAAGATGTACCTACCTGAATGTGGCTATCCTGTATGGGAAACTGTGAGATGTGGATTTAAAACGGCTGGTCCCGGTCGTGGGAGAAGCCCTGCCGCGGTGTGTAGCAGACCGAGTTGGAGTCAAACGGCTGCCGACTACATGGTCAGGAGGTCGTTTTTCACAGGCATCCTACAGTGCAGCACTGTTAGAGGAAGACGCTTTCCTGACCCACTGGGGTTTCATGTGTTTAATGTTTGTCAGCGTGGAGCAGCTCACTGCAGCAAACACAAGGCACTACAAGTTCCACAAGGCTCAGGGAGAGCCGATGCCCACTAGGGCGGGTGGTTAAAAAGTCAATTGGACTGCCATTGCTCACACGCTGATGGAAGACTTTGCCTCTGATGAAATGCCTTGCGGCATGAAACGCGTCAGGCGATTAATTTTTTGGTGAGCATTCACTCAACAATGCTGTAGCTCCTGTGGAATAAAAACGAAAGATTTACCTACCTGAATGTGGCTATCCTGTATGGGAAACTGTGAGATATATAAATATATCTCACAATTTAAACCGAATGCAAACAGACGCGTTTCAGAATAGATCCTTCTTCAGTATATATATCTTTCCCCAAATGCCACCTCTGCTGCTGAACTCCAGTCGTGACGGGTGCTTCCCCCCGAGAGAACTGACATGGGGGTACAACAACAATTTTCACACTCCAAGATGGCAATCAAGAACTGTTAGGAGGCACTGTTTGCCAATACAGTCCTTCCTTGATGCAACTACGAAGGTGGAGCCCCGTAAGCCTTAAAAATTTGGACTACCAACAAACCTCTTTTCACGCCAAACAGCATTTGATAAAGTCAGTTGTGACGAAACGCGTCATGCGGAGTGATTAAAAGGTTTACAGACCCTGAGTGCTCCGGTGTGTTCTTTGAAGTGGGAACACCTTGTTGGCTCATATATATATATATATATATATATATATATATATATATATATATATATATATATATATATATATATATATATATCACTGAAAAAACCATAGGTTTCACACATGTTATAGTTAGCTGGAGATTTTACTCATAAAAACCAATGAAATTCCCCCGTTATAGTTAGTGCAGGCAACTATAACTCACGCGACCGCAATCCTCTGCTGATGCTAATACTGTATTTAGACACTTATTTGCCCATGTCTTCTTCCATTAAATTTTAGCTATACATATATTACAAATATTTTTTTTTCATAAAGACACATATGTCATCAGCAGAGGATTGCGGTCGCGTGAGTTATAGTTGCCTGCACTAACTATCACGGGGGAATTTCATTGGTTTTTTATGAGTAAAATCTCCAGCTAACTATAACATGTGTGAAACCTATGGTTTTTTCAGTGAATTTGCAAGGTTTTTTAAATGCTAATTCCTAACTATAACGTGTGTGAAACCTATGGTTTTTTCAGTGAATTTGTACGGTTTTTTAAATGCTAAGTTACTTTACGCCGTTCGTGGCGTGCGCGCCCACGTAACGCAGTTCGTTCCGTGCGCGCACGGTGCGCTTCACGCACCGTGCGCGCACAGTGAGCACGTGGTGCGCTTCGCGCACCGCGCGCCCACTTTACGCAGTTAGTGCTGTGCACGCACGGTGGATGGGCAATGTACGCACGATGCGCTTCGCGCACCGTCCGCTCACGGAGGACATATTATGCGCTTCGTTATGAAAGGTAAACTATTAAATGTTCTGTTGTGCTAAATGACATGCCCAAAAGGTGCCCTGAGGGCACCTTTTGCACACGGGGGTGGGAAAGTTTGGATAGTGTTTTTTTTATAATTAATTTTTACCGTACGCGTACGGTAAGCGTAATCGGCGTTTTTTCAAAAAAAAAAAAAATTGCATTTTTTGCCTTGGGGGTTCTTTTAAGACACCTTAATCAAGGCTAGGTGGTTGGGAGCTGTGTAACCTGCCCCTTTACATGTTTTCACCCTTTGTTTTTCCTCCCCCCCTCAGAGTGCGAGAGTGAAAATGGCGGCCGCCGCTTCCTGGTTTCGACCGATTCGAATGTTTACTAAGATCTAACAGCCAATCAGAATCGCAGTCGCGCACGGCACCGTACGCGTACGGTAAGCTTACCGTAAGCACACGGTAAGCGCACCGTAAGCTGCCACAGATATATATATTGGTTTAAATGCTATTTTCTCAGGAACTACTTAACAGATTTACACCAGACATACAAAAGGCACTTCCTTGACCTGTAGACTACCTCTCTGCCAAATTTCAAGTAACTCTGTTCTGCCATTCGGGCTGTAGCTGTGTCTAAAGGTCCTATGGAAAAATGCATGGGAAAAACGCGTTTTGGGACCCCCCTTTTTTCTCTGCCCCCGCTTGACGAATCCCCCCGAGACTTTCAGGGTAGGAGCGGAGCGTAGCGCCCCATTAGTTTTGAAAATTTCGCGAGGATTCGTCGACCGGCGCCAAAGTTATTCCAAATAGAATGTTGCGGTTTTCCTATGGAAACAGGGTCCTAACTATAACTACCTACTGGCGACCGCCAGTAGGTAATTATCTACTGGCGGTCGCCAGTAGATAGTTATAGTTAGGACCTATTTTCCATAGGAAATCCGCAACATTCTATTGGGAATATCTTTGGCGCCGATTGACGAATCTTCGCGAAAGTTTCCAAACTTTTGGCCAGCTCCGCTCCGCTCCGCTCCTACCCTGAAAGTTATGCGGTGATCAGTGAAGCGGGGGCCGAGAAAAAAGGAGGGTCCCAAAACGCGTTTTCCCCATGCAATTTCCCATAGGATCTGTTGTCGCAGCTACAGCCCGAACCGCTAAATGGAATGACACCAAATTTGGCAAAGAGGTAGTCCTCAGTTCGGACTCGTGCCTTTTGCATATTTGGTGTGAATCTGTTCAGTAGTTCCTGAGAAAATTAGGGTAAAAAAGTTAGTGATATCTATGGCCGCGGAGGATCCGCGGACCGTACCCGCACCGTAAGCGCACCCTCCCCGAACGGAGCGTGCAACCTCCCGATCGTGCGCTGAATGCTAATTGGCTGTCGAGCGTCTCTCTACATTCGAAACCAGGAACTGTTGGCAGCCATTTTCTGCCTCGGTAGAAGCGAGGTTGAAGATTGAAGGGGAATAAGTGTGTAAAAGATATAAAGGGGGCAGAGTGGAAATACTCTGACCCTCTAGATCTGCCTAGGGGGTCCCAGAAGGACTCCCTGTGGCCCCCCTTTTAAAAAAAAAGAAAAAAGCGGCAAAATGCGCGCACGGTGCGCGCATTCTATCGCGTTGGATGCACGGATTCTCTCGCGGTGGGTTCGCGGATCCAAGGAAAAAAAAAATGAAATTGTTGGGAGATAAAGATTAAGCTTAAGTGTTTTGTTCTTGAGTGGCTCTAAAAAGAGCCGTTGTGCTCATTGAGAGTTTTTGGTACTTATAAGTAAGTACCTATACAGAGTCTAAAGTTGTTGAGGAAGACTCTGTTTCCTTCATCAGTAAAGTGTACTCCATCTCTCCTATACATCTCTTGCATATGAAAGCGCAGATTGTTATTGTAAATGGACCCCATTCTGTAGTCTCGGAGAAAAGCAGAAACAGATTTATTCACATGTTTCCTAGCTTTCTCAATCTGTGGACAAAAATGATCGGACCAGTTCCATTTCTGCCTTTGGCATATGTTAGAATACACAAAGGCAGTTTTAGGGAAAAGTGAAATCAGTTGTGCAAAGGTGTCCTTCATAAGCATTTCCAGACCTACCCCAGTCAAAGTGCCTAGGTCATTGCCACCACAGTGCACTATTATGAGGTCAGGGTGTTGGATTTGCATGAAGGATTTCACCAATGGCATCAATTGGTGCCACTTTAACCCTCTCTGTCCAATCCATTTAATGTCTACATTTGGCAAACCTAGGTCTTTGTGAATGCCTTTGTTTTCTGCATACCTTTGGCTCCAGAAAATGTAGCTGTGTCCCACAATCCACACTGTAAGCATCTTGTAAGGAGGTCTGGATGCACTCAGATGGTCTCTGTAAATGAAATGGCAGTTTGGAAAGTAAGATGTTTCTAAAATGGTGGCTAAGATGCAATTTTGAAAAAAGACAAGAAATCATTGGTTGTTTGACAACCTTCTACACTGAGCGGTAGGGTGCATATTTCTCTTTTTTAAATGCATGATTCTTATTGGTTAGCAAAAAGTGCATGAAAGGAACATTATATATGATAAGCTGATATGTTGAGAAGCCAAGCACACTTGCTGTTTTGATTAGCAACATTGTGTGTGCTGAACTTGTGACCTGTGTGCTCAGTACAGTGTTCCATGACCTGTTTCTATGGTAACGGGCAGAAGGCAGATTGGGGGAAGGGTTGAAGTTTATGTCATTTGGAAAGGGTTGAAATGTTTAACCAATAGAAATGTGTGTTTGCTTTTGAATTTATGTGGGAAGGAATGTGATTTGATGTTTACATGTATATGTGTGGAAAATGAGAGGGAAACTTTGCCATTCTTTGGTTCTGCTGACAGGTGCACAGTGCAGAGATTCTGTATAAGAAAATCTGGTGTGTGACTGATATCTGGTGTGATACTTCTTAATCTACAAAACATCTTGAAAGGTGAGTTATTTAATTGTGAGGGGATGTATGTAGACTATTTTTATTTTAATCAGACTAATTTATTTTTTCTGCTAAAGTGTAGGGAGCACTTTTTTTTCTCTACAATCTTATTGACAGTGTGTGTGCATGTGGAAACCATTTTGTGATAAGGATTTGTGTTTTTTCATGTGTTTGTAGACAGATAACTATGCAGTTCTTATATTTTGGCAGATTTAGAAACCACTTATTGTTTATGAATTTGTGAAATGAGTTATGTTTCTGCAGTAAAATGTAGTACTCCTTGTAGATGAAGAAATGTGTTTTGGTATAGTGCAAGGGATAGTGTTGTTTGTCTAGAATCACACAGAGAGCCTGTGTGCATTTGGGAACCACTGTGGAGAAGTGTTTGGTAACATCGTGCATTTGCTGACAGATAACTGTTTTGAAACCTGTCATGTTGTCAAGTTTTAGTAGCATTAGAAGACCGCTATGGCTTATGCTTTCATTAAATGAGTTAGGTATTGACAGTAAAGTGCAGTCGTGAAATATGTAGATTGTGTGCAGTTCCCTTACCACTTCCAGTGTAGTGAATGAGTTTTGGTAAACTCCTAGGGATACTGGTGCTTGTCTAGAATCATACTGTGAGTCTTTGTGCATTTGGGAACCACTGTGAAAGAAGCTTTTGGTAACATTGTGTATTTGCTGACAGAAAACTGTTTTAAAACTTGTCATGTTGTCAAGTTTTAGTAGCATTAGAAGCCAGTCTTTGCTTATGTGTTGATTAAATGAGTCAGGCATTGACACTAAAGTGCAGTCGTGAAATATGTAGATTGTGTGCAGTTCCCTTATCACTTCCAGTGTAGTGAATGAGTTTTGGTAAACTCCTAGGAATACTGGTGCTTGTCTAGAATCACACTGTGAGTCTGTGTACATTTGGGAACCACTGTGAGAGAAGCGTTTGGTAACATCGTGCATTTGCTGGCAGATAACTGTTTTGAAACCTGTCATGTTGTCAAGTTTTAGTACCATTAGAATCCAGTGTTTGCTTATGTGTTGATTAAATTAGTCAGGCGTTGACATTAAAGTGCAGTCGTGAAATATGTAGATTGTGTGCAGTTCTCTTACCTCTTCCACTGTAGTGAATGAGTTTTGGTAATCTCCTAGGGATAGTGGTGCTTGTCTAGAATCACACTGTGAGTCTTTGTGCATTTGGGAACCACTGTGAAAGAAGCGTTTGGTAACATCGTGTATTTGCTGACAGAAAACTGTTTTAAAACTTGTCATGTTGTCAAGTTTTAGTAGCATTAGAAGCCAGTCTTTGCCTATGCGTTGATTAAATGAGTTAGGCTTTGACACAAAAGTGCAGTCCTGAAATATGTAGATTGTGTGCAGTTCCCTTACCACTTCCACAGTAGTGATTGAGTTTTGGTAAACTCCTAGGGATAGTGGTTGTTGTCTACAATCACTCTGTGAGTCTGTGTGCATTTGGGAACCACTGTGAGAGAAGCATTTGGTAACATCGTGTATTTGCTGACAGATAACTGTTTTAAAACCTGTCATGTTGTCAAGTTTTAGTAGCATTAGAAGCCAGTCTTTGCTTATGCGTTGATTAAATGAGTCATGCTTTGACACTGATGTGGTGTACTTAAATATGTAGATTGTGTGCAGTACCATTAACTCTTCCAGAGTAGTGAATGAGTTTTGGTAAACTCCTAGGATAGTGTTGCTTGTCTAAAATCACACTGTGAGTCTGTGTACATTTGGGTAAGGATTGTGAAAGAAGCATTTGGTAACATCATTTATTTACTGACAGATAACTGTTTTAAAACTTGTCATGTTGTCAAGTTTTAGTAGCATTAGAAGCCAGTCTTTGCTTATGTGTTGATTAAATGAGTCAGGCCTTGACACTAAAGTGTAGTCGTGAAATATGTAGATTGTGAGCAGTTCTCTTACCTCTTCCACTGTAGTGAATGAGTTTTGGTAAACTCCTAGGGATAGTGGTACTTGTCTAGAATCACACTGTGAGTCTGTGTGCATTTGGGAACCACTGTCAGAGAAGCGTTTGGTAACATCGTGCATTTGCTGACAGAAAACTGTTTTGAAACCTGTCATGTTGTCAAGTTTTAGTAGCATTAGAAGTTAGTCTTTGCTTATGTGTTGATTAAATGAGTCAGGCATTGACACTAAAGGGTAGTCGTGAAATATGTAGATTGTGCGCAGTTCCCTTACCTCTTCCACTGTAGTGAATGAGTTTTGGTAAACTCCTAGGGATAGTGGTGCTTGTCTAGAATCACACTGTGAGTCTGTGTGCATTTGGGAACCACTGTCAGAGAAACGTTTGGTAACATCGTGCATTTGCTGACAGAAAACAGTTTTGAAACCTGTCATGTTGTCAAGTTTTAGTAGCATTAGAAGCCAGTCTTTGCTTATAAGTTGATTAAATGAGTCAGACATTGACACTAAAGTGTAGTCGTGAAATATGTAGATTGTGTGCAGTTCCCTTATCACTTCCACTGTAGTGAATGCGTTTTGGTAAACTCCTAGGGATAGCGGTGCTTGTCTAGAATCACACTGTGAGTCTGTTTACATTTGGGAACCACTGTCAGAGAAGCGTTTGGTAACATTGTGCATTTGCTGACAGAAAACAGTTTTGAAACCTGTCATGTTGTCAAGTTTTAGTAGCATTAGAAGCTAGTTTTTGCTTATGCGTTGATAAAATGAGTCATGCTTTGACACTAAAGTACAGTACCATGTAGTATTGTCTTTACTGCCCCAGAACTGAAAATTTAATATTTTTACCCAGGCACTGTCCTAGAAGTAGTCTGATGATTTAGTCAGTTTCTAAGTACTTATGTTGTGAACCATTCATTACCAAATAGACTGCTTCAAATGTCCATGCAGTATGCATGTAGTTCTCTAACCACCTACACAGTTGTTTTTCACACCTTCAATTCTCTAGACAGTTTCCATACACTTCCAGGAAACACCCTATCACTCTCTTTGTAGTCTTCTAGTGACCCATTCAGAACCATGTAGTAATTCATTCACTGTGCCAAAACCCAAACATTTATAAATTCACCAAGACACTCTCTTTCCAGTACTCTAATGATTCGGTTACTGTCTAAGTATTCATGCACTGAGCCAGGACTTAGCACATGGACTGCTTCAAACCCCTATGCACTATGCATGCAGTCTTTTAACCACCTAGAGATTTGTCTTTTATACTTTCAATTCCCTAGTCAATATCCATATAGTCCAGCAAACATCTTGTCACTCCCTTTGCAGTCTTTTAGTGACCTTTTTAGTACCAAGTACTAATTCATTCCCTGTGCGAAAAGTCTACCAGTTATAAATTCATCCAGGCAGTCTCCTTGCTGTAGTCTAATCATTCAGTCAGTACCCAAGTACTCATGCAGTGAGCCGGGCCTTAGCACATGGACTGCTTTAAATGCCTATCCAGTATGCATTCAGTTCTCTAATGAGCTACAGAGTTGTCTTTTGCAGATTCAATTCCCCAGTTAGTATTCATACACTTCTAGCAAACACCCTGTTACTCACCCAGTGTGTCTCTTTTTAGTACTGTAATCATTCAGTTAGTTAGCATGAAGTCTTTTAGTGAGGTAGGCTTTAGGGCATGAACTGCTTCAAAGTAGTATGCATTATGTATGTAGTGTTTTAATCATCGTCACACTTGTGGTTCAAGGCTATAGTTTTTTAGTCTGTTTTTATATAAAATGTGTTTGTACAGTAATGGAATATTGTAAATTTGAAAGTTATTAATATACATTTATTTGTGACTCTTTTTTGCAGATACTGTTTTTCAACGTTAAAATCGAGAAAGTATGCCAGAAAAAAAAGAAAAAGAAAAGAACAGAGACAGGAGGATTATTTGAAGAAACATCAACCACAAGTATTGAATGAAAAAGATAATGTGGCTAAAAGGAAAAAATCTTCTGGTAAGATCACGAAGCAATTTATTAAAAATGTTTGTAGGAGCAAACAGAATGTAGAGAATGCTGCAACTTCAAATAATTTTTTAAGTAAGGAAAAAAATCAAAATAAGAGGAAAAGTAAAAAAGCAAATGTTCAGTCAAAGGAGATAAAGTATGGTAAAAGAAGACAAAATCAGTATAAGGAATTACGCAAAAATATATTTTACAAGAGAGTAGTGCATATTTTGCTGAAAGATGTAAAGAAATATAAAAAGAGAGCTTTATTTTATAAAAAGAAGAAGCATATTGAAAGCATTTTGGAAAAGGCTTTTGAAGTAAAAAGGAAACTGTTTATTTTAGTGTCAAACAGAATTTGATCACTAGATAAATCAAGATATGTAATGAAGGCCAAAAGTAGGAGGAAAAGAGTTATTAATAAAAAAAAATGTTGTGATGTTTTTTTGGGAGAATGGAAACACAGTTCTAGTTCAGAGCCTTTTTTTAATGAAGAGAGTTATTCACTAAGTGAAAAATTATTGTATGCAGTTGACACCAGTGGTAGAGGTTATGAGGTTAGTGATGGTTGTTCAATGGAGAAAGAGAAAATGGTTGAAAGAAATGCAGAAGAAGTGATAGCTGATGAAGTTTTAGGGAGACGTGCTAAAAACCCTGTGTACACTTGGGATTGCAGTAGTGTTTGTAGTGTACGACAGGAATCTATTGAAAAATTATGTAGTTTTTTACGAGTCTATACTAAAAAAAGTGTAAAACAAAAGATTAAGCTGTTGCAATGACTAGACCCTTGCAGAGTGAGAAAACATACTGGTTTGCAAGGTCATTCTCTGGTTTGTCTTTCGAGGAAAGTTTGTGAAAGTGTTTTTCACCTTTTCTGAATGCTGGCAGTACATCATACTCAAATGCGGAAGTTAGTGAGAAGGTTGTATTATGCAAAAAGTCCAGCACTAAACTTAAGTGAGTTGAACAGTGCTCTTTTGCGTGGGTCAGTTTCAGATGTGAAGCAGGTCTGTGAGGATATTGAGTTTTGTTACTTTGGGCCTCAGCAAGAGAGTGAAGAAACTGACACATTAGTAGAACAAAATGTTGAAGACAATGTAGAACCTGTAATTACAGAAAAATTTGAGGATGAAATGACAAAGTTTAAGGTAATTTCAGGTGAAAGACCAAATGTTTCTTGCATTTGTTGTCGGCGAAGTCACTATAAAAATCAGACTAGGGGTGTCAATCTGTATTTAAAAAGTGAAATAGAAGATAATGATAAGTGGATGGAATTTGCAACTTATTTGTTGGGAGAGGATTGTTTTGATTTGGGATGTGAGCAGCGTATTTGCAAATATTGTTATAATAAATTAGATGAGAATAAAATGCCTGCTAGAGCTGTTCATAATAATCTATTGTTGGTTGCTATTCCTCCAGAGCTGATAGATTTAAATACGTATGAGTCTATTCTGATACAATGTGTTCACCCATTTCAGGCTATTGTTCGTATGGAGCCCAAAACAAGTAAATTACCTCCATCAGAGTTGCAAAGAGGATTGAAAGGAAGAGTTGTGTATTTACCATTAGATTTAAGGAAAAATGTTGAAACTATTGGTGTAGATCATGCAGAAAATGAGCCACTAGTCATTCTAGTTAATGGTGTTCCTACTAAGAATAAGAAAATCTGGCAAAAGTCAGTGGATGTTAGAAAAGTGCAAAAGGCATCATTGTATCTGATAAAAAATAATGAGTACTATAGAAATGTGTTTGTTGGAGAAGAAGAAATAGATTTAGCAGAAGATAGTGAAACATTAAGTGGACAAATTGAAAAATGGACATGTCCAGATGTGAAGAGATCTATGAACATTACAGTGTACTTCCACTTCATTCCAAAGAGGTGATGGGGAATACAACTGAGTTGTTTCAAATGAAAAAAGCAACAGGAAGTCCCATGAGTGTATGGGAAGAGAGTTTGGAAGCTCACTGTTTCCCGCAGTTGTTTCCAACAGGAAAAGGTGGACGATATGATGAACGTCTTGTGTAGATTCCTGCATCTGAATATCGGACAACAAGACTATATGCAGAAGATCCAAGATTTCGACAATGTATCCCTTATATGTTTCATCTTCTGTTTGAAAGTGACTTGTCTGGACTTTCATATGCAGTAAATCACATTTTAAAAACTGGAATGCATCGGCAAAATGTAACTGCAAAGTATTTTATGGATAAAGTGCATCAGAGAGATGATCATTTAGAATCTCAGTTGATTAATCTGATGGCATGTCAGCGTGGGACTAATGAATATTGGTACCGTCGACATGGAGAACTGAAATGCATGCTACGGAACTTGGGAACTCCTACATGGTTTGTTACACTAAGCTGTGCTGAGTATGCTTGGGATGATTTACTTGAATTTCTTCGAGAGGCAAATTCCAATATAAATAATATTGAATACAAGACACCTGGAGAATTGTGCTCTTTGGATCCTGTCAATGTATGCAGATATTTCAATCATAGATTTGAAGCTATGATGTATTTCATCTGCAATAAAAAGAATCCTCCTCTTGGAGAAGTTGTGGATTTCTTTTGGAGAAAGGAGTATCAAGCAAGAGGTGCTCCTCACATACATATGTTGTTATGGGTCAAGGATGCCCCCAAATTTGGAACAGATTCAGATGAAAGTGTTTTGTCTTTCATTGAAGATTATGCTACATGTGCTGTACCAAATAGCAGAGAAGACAAAAACTTAAAAGAACAAGTCTTACGATTTCAAAGCCATAGGTGTGGAAAATACTGTCGACGAAAGTACAAGTCAAAGGATAAGTTCTATACCAAATGTCGTTTTGGATTTCCACGTTCTGTATTAGCCAAAGGAAGAGTGAACAGTTTCATGTCAGCGGTACGACATACCATCACAAGAAAGTCTCCGAAAAACACCTACAACTTAAGAAGAAGCGAAGAATCAAAATACATAAATGACTACAACCCAGTTATTTTATCCATGTGGAACGCTAACATGAATATTCAGTATGTTGCGGACAATTCTATTGCTGTTGCTCGATATGTAACGTCTTACATTACTAAATCAGAAAAGACTGAATTGAAAGAAATGTGGGAAGAGATTTCTCACAAGAAGAGTCTAAGTAAGAAATTATACAGTTTCAGTTTGAAAATGTTATTGCATCGTGAAATTGGAGCATATGAATGTTCAGATCGGTTATCATCTGCAAGTCTATATTCCAAAAGTAGAAGAATCATTTGGGTCAGTCTAGGTCTTGCAGGAATGCGAAATTGGGTACTGAAATCTGTTCAAGAAATTGAATATTTAGCAGAAAATGACCCTGAAAGTACAGATATTTTGAAAACCAATATGTTGGACACATACTATCCAATGAGAAGTCATCATCTTGAGAACATGTGTCTCTATGAAGTGTTGCAAAACTACACTTTTAAACGGAATATTACAGAGAACATCAACGATGGAAAATATTGAGTGATTGGTTCTGAAGGATGTCTGGTGAAACAAAGGAAAGGAAATTTGATTAATCACAGAAAACTGAGTTGCAACACTGCTGACAAAAGAGAATTTTACTATTTAGCCCTTTTGCAAATGTTCAAACCATGGTGTTCTGAACTGGAATTACTTGGGGATTTTCCCAGCTATGAAGATTCATTTAATGCTTGTAAAGATAGAATACAATGCAGTGCTTTCGCAAATTATGTGAAAATGTTGAATGATGAAATTGATCAAGAAGCTACAATTGCAGCTGAGATTGCTTGAGACAGTTCTCAAGAAGTCAAAGTTCTGCTGCACTGAGTCAAGATCCACTTGGACAACCAATTGTTGAAAATGAAGCAGCGATTGCCATGAATGAGGTGGAAACAGCAATGTATCAAGCACAAGAAGATGCAATACAGTTAGGAAACTTGGAAGAGCAACTAAGTGTTGAACAGAAACAAATATATCAGCAAGTGAAAGAGCAGATTGACCATGGATTACTTCATGTAAAGAAAGACTGCTCATGTACATCATTTCAACCTATCCGAATGTATGTCAAGCTGGAACAGGAAAGGGTTTCTTAATTAAAGTAATTACAAGTTATCTGCAATAAACAACTGAGTCACATTTGTCTTGTGTTGTCACTGCTCCAACTGGGTTGGCAGCACATAACATTAAAGGAATTACTTAACATCATTTACTAATGCTGCCAGTAGAGCATGAGAAGAAATTGGAATACCACAAGCTATCTGGAGAAGCTTGTTGTGAAGTTTCAAGAGTGCTGAAGAAAATGAAACTTCTCATTATTGATGAGGTGAGCATGGTTTCAAACTTGATGCTTGCCTTTGTGCATTTAAGAATGCAGCAAATTCTTAAAACAGAGTATGACGTGTCATTTGGAGGAAAACACGTCATAGTTTTTGGAGATCTACTGCAACTGACACCGGTAAAAGGACAACCGGTATTTAAAACACTTGCCCATGAAGATACTAGAAAGTCTCTTGGCAGTGTTGGTAATGTGAACATTTGGACTAATTTTGAATACAAAGAACTGACAACAAATATGCGACAGGCAAATGATGCTGAATATGGAAGTATTCTTCAAGATATAAGAATTGGAATTCTTTCAAAAAACGGGAAAGAAGCTTTGGAGAGTCGATTACTTTGCAATGTCTTTCCAAATGAAAATGCAGTTGCTGCAAAAGTGTACGTGGAAATTGCTAAAAATAAGTCAGTGATTTGCTTAATGCCAACACTGCGTGAGTGTTCAATATTCAACGAAGAATTATTAAAATTGGAAAATGAAGAAATTGTCAAAATGGAAGCCATCGATAAAATACTACATGAAGGAATCACTATTACTTTAACGGGTAAGTTGAGATCAAAACTAGATTGTTTAGAAAAAAAAATATCTAAAACTGCTGGTTTGGAAAAGACACTGTGTGTGTGTGTAAACTGTCGGGTAATTTTAAGGCGTAATTTGGATGTAGAGAAAGGTTTAGTTAATGGTGCAATGGGCAAAGTGGTGGATTTTGTGAATTATCAGAAAAAAGAAGGATTTTAATTTTTAAAAATTAAATTTGGTCAGATTGATGAAGTTAAAGAAATTGGTCATTGTTCAGTTCGTTTTTTGCTTGTTAAAGATTTATATGTCTGTAGGAAACAATTTCCATTTTCTCTGGCATATGCAGTGACTATTCATAAATCTCAAGGATTAAGTGTAGACAGTGCATTGGTGAACATTGGATCTACTGTATTTAAAGAGGGTATGGAATATGTGGCTTTGTCGCGAGTCAGAACATTATCTGGTTTGTTTTTGATTGATTTTGATGAGACAAAGGTTACTGCAGATGCAAACTGTGTAAAAGAGTATAATAGGTTAAGAAGGGTGTATGCTCCAAATTTAGGTCAATATCCTGTATTTGAAAAGCGTGTGGTTGGTCAAAAAAGAAGGTTAGAGAATATCTGTTCTGAAGGTATCAAGAAGAGAAAAGAACAAGATAATGTTGTGATTGCAGGTAAAAAGAAATTGGACACTGTTGAAGAGATTGTTGGTTATCAGTTTGAAAATAGTTCTGGTGTCAACTGCTATGCTAATGTAGTGGTCAATGTTGTTTTTTATCTTGAAGATTTGCAAGAGCAAATTATGGAGAATCGGCAAAAAAGATTTTGTTCTCTGTTGCACTCTGTTTATGAAAAATTGACAACAGATAGAAGTAAAATACAATCTGTTTCAGATGTTCGTAGTCTTTTGGATGTGTGTTCTGGTTCTACACAATTTACACAAAATATCCAACAAGATGCTCAGGAACTTTTAATGTATTTGCTTACCATTTTTGAAAATGAAGATGTAGAAATAGAAAATATTTTTGGCCTTTCTTACAAATGGGAACATCATTGTGAAAATTGCACGTATACATGTAGCACCAATGTAGACACTGAGAGATTTCTGTATTTAACATTACCAGACTGTAAATCAGTGGCTTTCAATAAATTAGTGAAAGGTGCAATTCAACACATGGAGTGTAGCCAATGTAAATCAGAAATGTTATCCACATTATTGTTAACAAAATATGGAAAATACATAATTTTAATGATGCAACGTTGTACAGCTGATGGAAGAAAATTGGATACTTTAATAAAACAATTTGTAGCAGCACAAATATCAATATCAGGAAGGACTTTTGTAGCAATTGCAATAATTTTCCATGATGGTCCTTCCACCACATCTGGACATTACAGTGCCTATCTAAAATGTGACAAAGGCTGGACACTTTGTAATGATGCCCAGTTGGTTTTCAAACAATGTTTGCCTAGGAAATTACAAAATTCCTACCTAATATTTTTGAAGCCAAAGTTTTAGGAAGCTAATTCACTCTCTGAGGAATCTATTATTATAATTTAATAGAACTACCATTGGACAGTTTACATAAAGAAGAAGTGCAAAAATACCATTTGGCCTCAGGGAAAGGTATATTTTTGAATTATGGACTTTTTGGTGGTCATTTATTCAGTGATTATTTTAATGTGGCAACATTTACAGTTTTTATAAGTTAAAGTTATAACATTTTGTAATCTGTAAGCATTTCATATATGTATGATTTGTATTTTCTGGTATTTTACTGAGAATAGTATGTTGTTTTTTTTTTAACAATCTTTCTGATTGTTTTTTTTTTGCCCGCTGTTAACCTCTTCGCTGCGGCGCAAATTCCACCGCAGCGCTCCCGCAGTGCTGGCATTCCGATCGCGGGCGTGGTCATGACGTCTCCCGGCCGTCGTCCGCACACGCCCATCGTGACTCATGACGGCCGGGAGACGTCATGAGCACGGAAGAGGTTAAGTGATGAGTACCATTGAAATCACTATTTCGAGTGAAATTCAATATATTCTGAGAACAGCAAAAAAGGCAAAAAAATTACTTTGTGGAAATTATGTTGTGTTGTAAAAAATGTATTATTATATGTTATAATTTTTATTTTATTTTCTTTCACAGATCCAAATTTTAAAATGAGCAATTTTTAAGAATTTATATTTTAATGAAAAATAGGCAAAAATGAATAACATTTTTTATTCCTATTACTGTGAAGGTAAGTATAACTAAGTCTCAATATGCAGAATGAAGAGGCCTGCAAGAATCTACAAAGTTAAAACACGTTTCTTAAAACACTTTGTTTATGTAGTTTTGAAATATGACCATAATCAGATATCAAGTGACCTGCAAAAAAAGAGATTTGAGGGTTTCATAATATTTCATCTTTTTAGCTGTTGAAGGACCGCAATCATTTCAATCATCTTTGCAGTCAAAATTCTGTGCTTATCTTCTATCATTCGCAAGGAAATTTAAAAAAGGAAATATGTCACTTTTTGTAACATAGTTATTGTGTAAGATACTCTTTCATATTTTCAAAGAGAGGAAAAGGCACTCTGTGCACTTTTTATACTCCATGAAAATATAACCTCATCATGCAGACCACTTTCGGTTGAAAGGGTGTTCTATAAGTGTTGTTGTGCATGATTGCACTTAATACTCATAGAACAAGACACATGTCTAGATTTATTAGAAATTGTAAATCTCGATATGTGTGTGAATGGTGCACCATTCTACAATTGGTGTAGGAAAGCACAACAAAGAGAGTTGTTTTAATTTCTCCATATTTTTATATCTTCAATGCATGCTGAAATGTTCAGCATACATTGAAGGAGAAAAATGCATTTTCTCATTGTTTTTGTACAGGAAGGTGTGTCTTCCTGTAGAAAAACAAACAGCACATGACACAGATATCCTTGCACTATTGTGCAAGGGTGCCTGTGTCACCACATGGCTGCAGTTTAAGCAGCCGTGCAGAGAGAAGCATAGATTTGCAACATATTTATGTACATATGTTGCATCCCTGTGGTTTGGAAGTACTACAGCACACTACAATTAAAGAGGTTACTGTGTGATGCTGCAGCACTTCCTTATAGTTCTGCACTTATACATTCACCATACGCTACTAATGCATTCATTCAGTCAATTAAGTACTACACATACATTCATCTAAACTTTCACACACTAACAAAGAAATGTGGCTCTTTTTTTAAACCAGGAAAGTTAGTTCTTACAAGAACTTTTTTTTTTCTTCTTTCTTCTTTTATGTTTTTTTTTAGGTTTTCTGAACAATTTTGTGATTTTTTTGGTTTTTCTAAAAAAAAAAAAAAAGGAGAAACCAAACAATGAACTTCAGGGAACAGTAAAAAAAAAAATACTAGCAAATATGACTTTCCTGCCGGCGGCAGATAAGGTTGATTGACTGCTCGCCATAGCACAAAGTCTTATTGCACTTAGTGCAGATCACTTTTAAAAATTTAAATTGAGGACGGATGTCCAAGGTTTGGTCTGAGGGATGCACTCTTGACGTGCTCGGCTGCGATGAGGTGGATGGCGCAGGAGCAGGAGTGTCTCTCATCCATCGGCACTCTTCACGTGCTTCATCATACTTGCCGTGCCGCAAGAGTATTTCTTGGTAGGATCCCCTCTCGATAAGACTCTTTTGCAAATCTTACATGTGACCAAGGTGGCATTGGTCTTATTCTGTCCTTCGGGAAAAGCAAAAAATTTCCACACCACTGAAGCAAAACATTTTTTGTGTGGTTCCTCCGGCAAAAATTAATCCTCAGAGTTTTGAGGTGATGCAGGTGATGCCTGCTGCCCTGAAGCCATTTTTGGTTGCAAAAAGTTAGAACTAAGTGTATACTTAGTCTAAAAAAATCTTCTTCTCTCCAAAGAGATGGTTCTCCAAAGAAGCTCAAAAAAGAATGATTGAAATGGGTGGGGTCTTTCAATAGTTAGAAGAGGAAGTGTAATGAACCAATCAAATCTCTTTTTTTGCAGGTCACATGGGATCCGCGCACCGTGCGCTTACGCAGCACGCACCCAGCGCGCATCCGCGAAATTGAATTAAAAAGAAATATAGGATTAGATGTCAAAATATATTAGTTTTAAGACTAGTTTAGAGTTTGTCTTCAATTAATATTCACATGCAATACATAAATATGTGTTTTTTAAATGTTAAATACTTCGCGGGATCCGCGGACCTACCGCGACACAGACGCATATGACGCATCGCAGAAGCGCGTAGACGTCGCGTTACGTACATCGAACGTATCTCGTATAGGCTGCGAGTCGCGTACCGGTCGCATAGCGATCGTGCACTAAACACGTACCCAACGCATACCATGCGCGGATGCTATCGCGTACGGATCGTGAACGGTGCGCTTAGGGTGCGCGGATCCAAAAACATTGAAAAAAAATATATCTAAAATAAAGTTTTGCATTTATAGTTAAAAAAATATTTTGAAAAATATAAAAAAATATGTTTGAAAAAACCATTAAGTTCAAATAATATTTTTTAATTTTTAAAACAATTAATTGAAGAAATATGTTTAAAAAATGGTGATAAAAAAGTATTTAAAAAAAAAAATAATTAATGAAATTGACACACTGAATTTGAAAAATATAGAAATCCAATCAAAATCATTAAACATTATGGTGCCGATCACGATCCGGTAAAAAATTCCCCCGTGCGACTCGTATCGGGTCTTTTTACCGTACGAATCGTACAAGTGCCGTACGAACTGGCAATCACGATTCGCATGGTAAAAAGTCCATACGAACCGCACCGGGAATCATTCCCCACACGTCCTCGGGTCGGAAAATGTGTCCGACACGTCCTCGGACGATTTACCTTACAAACGTAAAAATCCAAGTCCGACCGAGGAATCACGATCCATCCCGTGCGTCCGAGCGTACAACCGTATGGAAAAAACACCGTCCGCACCGAACACCAATAGCAACCATGGAGACATGTGCCCGCATACGCGCCCAACACTCCCCCCAGCCCCCGTACGTCCGACACGTACCCCCCGTATATGTATACCCCCACCCGTCTATGTACACCCCAGTACGTTCCAGTCGTACCCCCACCCCAGTACGTGTCGTACCACCGTCAATGTACACCCCCCCACCCCTGTACGTGTCGTACCACCGTCTATGTACACCCCAGTACGTTCCAGTCGCACCCCCACCCCAGTACGTGTCACAGCCCCGTCTACCTACACCCCAGTACGTTCCAGTCGTACCCCCACCCCAGTACGTGTCGTACCCCCCGTGTACCTACACCCCAGTACGTTCGAGCCACACCCCCACCCCAGTACGTGTCATAGCCCCGTCTACCTACACCCCAGTACGTTCCAGTCGTACCCCCACCCCAGTACGTGTCGTACCACCGTCAATGTACACCCCCCCACCCCTGTACGTGTCTAACCACCGTCTATGTACACCCCAGTACGTTCCAGTCGCACCCCCACCCCAGTATGTGTCGTACCCCCCGTGTACCTACACCCCAGTACGTTCGAGCCACACCCCCACCCCAGTACGTGTCACAGCCCCGTCTACCTACACCCCAGTACGTTCCAGTCGTACCCCCACCCCAGTACGTGTCGTACCCCCCGTGTACCTACACACCAGTACGTTCGAGCCACACCCCCACCCCAGTACGTGTCATAGCCCCGTCTACCTACACCCCAGTACGTTCCAGTCGCACCCCCACCCCAGTACGTGTCGTACCACCGTCTATGTACACCCCAGTACGTTCCAGTCGTACCCCCACCCCTGTACGTGTCGTACCACCGTCAATGTACACCCCCCCACCCCTGTACGTGTTGTACCACCGTCTATGTACACCCCAGTACGTTCCAGTCGTACCCCCACCCCAGTACGTGTCGTACCACCGTCAATGTACACCCCCCCACCCCTGTACGTGTCGTACCACCGTCTATGTACACCCCAGTACGTTCCAGTCGTACCCCCACCCCAGTACGTGTCGTACCACCGTCAATGTACACCCCCCCACCCCTGTACGTGTCGTACCACCGTCTATGTACACCCCAGTACGTTCCAGTCGTACCCCCACCCCAGTACGTGTCGTACCACCGTCAATGTACACCCCCCCACCCCTGTACGTGTCGTACCACCGTCTATGTACACCCCAGTACATTCCAGTCGTACCCCCACCCCAGTACGTGTCGTACCACCGTCAATGTACACCCCCCCACCCCTGTACGTGTCGTACCACCGTCTATGTACACCCCAGTACGTTCCAGTCGTACCCCCACCCCAGTACGTGTCGTACCACCGTCAATGTACACCCCCCCACCCCTGTACGTGTCGTACCACCGTCAATGTACACCCCCCCACCCCTGTACGTGTCGTACCACCGTCTATGTACACCCCAGTACGTTCCAGTCGTACCCCCACCCCAGTACGTGTCGTACCACCGTCAATGTACACCCCCCCACCCCTGTACGTGTCGTACCACCGTCAATGTACACCCCCCCACCCCTGTACGTGTCGTACCACCGTCTATGTACACCCCAGTACGTTCCAGTCGTACCCCCACCCCAGTACGTGTCGTACCACCGTCAATGTACACCCCCCCACCCCTGTACGTGTCGTACCACCGTCTATGTACACCCCAGTACGTTCCAGTCGTACCCCCACCCCAGTACGTGTCGTACCACCGTCAATGTACACCCCCCACCCCTGTACGTGTCGTACCACCGTCAATGTACACCCCAGTACGTTCCAGTCGTACCCCCACCCCAGTACGTGTCGTAACACCGTCTATGTACACCCCCCCACCCCTGTACGTGTCGTACCACCGTCAATGTACACCACCCACCCCTGTACGTGTCGTACCACCGACTATGTACACCCCAGTACGTTCCAGTCGTACCCCCACCCCAGTACGTTCCTGGCGCACCCCCAACACAACCTCCTAAGTACGGAGCGCACCCCATGCCCCAACATCACAACCGCATGTACGAGTCGTACAAAGCCACACACAAGGACCAAATCGTACAACCAAATGGCCCATGTACACACCGTACACACGCTCAAAACGCACGTACACAACAAGGACAAAACAAAACAACTCAACAATACACCATTCGAAAGGCACACAGCCACTAAACATGGCCAACAACCACTAAAATAACACAATCACTGACCTGCAACTGTCAAAAACAAACAGAGGCCCAATACACCACCACTCCTTATAACACACCCACCCAAAATTCAAACACTGCCACACCCACCCATGGACCAATAAAAAGGGCCCACACACACAAACCATGAGCCTTTGCAACAGACCCACTGCTGCCAGACACCACAGAACCAGACTACAAGCGACACCACATCTTACACTTGCACACCTTCACACGACCACCCTCACAAACACCCTCTCATCACATTCACACACACACACAACCATCCACACCCCCCCCCAACATCCACACACCCCCCACACCCACACCATCCCCACCCACACCCCTCACCATGCCCACTACCAAGAATCCAAAGTTCAGTCACCGAGAGTTGGAGGTCCTTGTTGATCAAATCCTCAGAGTCGAGCCACAGATCTTCGGAACATTGGTCAGAAGCACCAGCCAGGCAGCCAAAACAGCCATGTGGCAGACCATCGTCGATGCTGTGAATGCTGTTGCGGACACCAGGAGGACCAAGCAGGATTGCCAGAACAGGTGGTACGATCTGCGGAGGAGGGTCAGAGCCAAGAGACAGGAGGAACACGACCAGGCCAACGCCACCGGAGGAGGGCCCTCCCGCAGACCCGTACAGTACCATCCCTGGGAGGAGAGGGTGATGGCCATACTGCCGGTGGAGGCAGTTGAAGGAGTAGAAGGACTCCGAGACCCGGGTGAGTACACAAACAACGCACCTCACATGGGGGGAACTGCAACCACAACCAAAATTAATAACAGGCACGCAACCACCACAAGCCATCGCATTACTCAACCACACTCCATGAGCAGGCACATGCCACTGCTGCCACCATGCCCCATGCACCCAGCTGGACAATGTCAAGTCACAGGCCACAGAAGACAACAACACATGACACGGTAACCCGGATGGCGGGAGGCTGGGCACCAAGAATCACATAGTGCGACTCCAAAGCAGACAACAATGCCCTCTGCCCATATGGCCTAGGTCACAGCCAGACAAACACTGTGTCCCAACACAGGAATGACTTGCCAGCAAATGGTGGATGCCTTGCATCAACACATGGGGGTGAAGGCACTGTTTTGCACATGCCAGCAGCTAATGAACAGCCAACAGTGTGAAAGAGTGGCAGCACACACCACCACAGCAGCAGCGCACAGACACACAGCAGACAAAATGGGTGCCTGGAGATCAGAAACAAACTCACATCAACAGGCCAAGGGCCACTCAAAGATCTGCTAACAGTGTGTGCCCAGGAAGCTGGGCCAAGGTGACAGAGGGTGACACACGGAGGGAGGGAGAGGGGGACACAGAGGGAGGGAGAGGGGGACTGAGAGGGAGGGAGACGGACAGAGGGAGGAGGCTGACACACAGAGGGAGGGAGAGGGGGACAGAGAGGGAGGGAGAGGGGGACAGAGAGGGAGGGAGACACAGGAAGATGGACAGAGGGAGGAGGCTGACACACAGAGGGAGGGAGAGGGGGACACAGAGGGAGGGAGACACAGGAAGATGGACAGAGGGAGGAGGCTGACACACAGAGGGAGGGAGAGGGGGACACAGAGGGAGGGAGAGGGGGACACAGAGGGAGGGAGAGGGGGACAGAGAGGGAGGGAGAGGGGGACAGAGAAGGAGGGAGACACAGGGAGAGCAAATCAGTCCTGTGGTGTGTGGGAATGTCTGCTCGTCAGCAGGTGGACTGCGTGCATGTAGACAAGGGTGGCCAGTGCCAGAACCCCCCCTCTTCATCATGGCAAAACGCAGGGCCATGTCACAACCTGTACACGAGCACAAGGACAGCCACCTGCATCATATGAGTGTGTGGATCCACTCCATGTGCACATGTACAGTGCTACAAGGAAGGCGCAAATGCATAGCTCGGCACACATGCACACTCCACTGCTGACTGCAGTCACACTTGACGCAGCAAGTAAGACTGTGCCACACATAGTTAAAGGGGCCAAATTGGTGCCCAAGGGACACACACATGCACAAGTGCACTGTGAGTGGAATGCAAGACAGATCCTAATTCCAAGAGGAAATGTGCCAACTTTGTAACGGATGAAACATGGATGTTGCATGGATCAAAATTAACATTTTCTCTCTCACACACAGGTCAACGTCGTGCTGCACCCCCCAACACTGGGGGGGAACACTCACAGGACCCGGATCTGCAGGAGACCGATCCCACCGGCAGCGACCACTCTCACCACTCTGCGGACGACCCCGACCGATCTGGCCCCTCTGGTGTCCAACCACCTGCAGCACCTGCGTCAGGTACAACCGTGCCAACCACCACCCCCACTCCTGCCACTTCCCAGGAGACACCCAGGATCCCTGCCCCAACACCACAATGCAGCCAGGCTCGCCAGGAGGGACACGGTGTCCCGGGCACCCAGGAGGAGGCAGGCGACAACGCCAATGCCACCCCTCAGGGGTCCCGGAGACCCGATGTGCCCACAAGTGCAGGCCAGACGCAAGTGGGCAGGGGTGGTGGGAGTGGAGGACGGCGGAGGCGCGAGCCTGACCAGTTGGCTGGGGATCCGGTATTTTCACATGTCCGTAACATCCTGGACTCATACCGGCAGGACACCACGGGCATGGCCCAGGTTGTGTCCGTCCTCGAGGGGATCAAGGTCCAGCAGGCCCAGCAACATGCGGAGCTAATAGCCTGTCTACAGCTACACCAACGGAGGATGGAGGACAGACAGGCTGAGCAAGTGACGGCGTCCCAGGGGATTCACGCTGAACTCCGTCGGATGGCCGACACCATGGCCGACCCTCCCTGTGCCAGAAGGCGGAGAACATCACCACCCACAGGGAGGGATCATGAGGAGGAGGAGGAAACATCCGACGGAGCATCCCAGACGTCGTCACGGCCTGCTACTGAGGTTCCCCGCAGGAAGCCGGGTCGTCCACGGAAAGGACCGTGAGGGTGGCTGCTACATCACCATCGCCCAGGACACCTGGCCTGGCACCTGGCCCACTGGAGCAACAGCATCACAGCATCAAGAGACATTCTCTGCCACATGGCCCTGCTGGTCACTGGCTGACCAATGTTGACAAAGACTGTGGCATGGACTCTGAGGATTTCCAATGGCAAGGACACCAACTCCCCTACTGAACTTTGGATTCCCTAATCCCGGAAAGCCCCCCACTTTGTCCCCCCCCCCCCCTAATAAATCACACTATTAAGAGTAGATGCCTGCTGGTAGCATTATTACCTAACATGTGTCTTGTACAGTCTAAACATGCCTGAGTCATCTGTTCACTTCAACCATCCACACCCTGGGGCCTGAGTCTGGCACAGGACACATGGGTCACAGTTTATTAGGCAAGACAGACATGGAGCACCATACACACCCGTGATGTGCAGAACCAGCTGAGGGGGTGGCCGAACAACCGTGCTGACAGACACATTGAGTACAGCAACAGTCATGCGCAGAGGTCAGGGAACCTGGCCCGTGTCCTGGGGGGCGCCCAGGTACGTGTAGACAGGTGGCAGAACCATGTCCTGCAAGCTTGAGTCCGGTGGATGCAGAGAATGGGGGCCTGGACAACGTTGGATGCATGGGGATGGCACATGTCACACTACCCACACAGTCATGGACATCATGCCCAATACACAGTCTCAGCACACACACACAGCTTGCATCTTGCCACTCGACACATTGACACAGAGCCACAATCTGGGAATACCATGCCAGACATGCAGGATGCACCGTGCCAACACACCAGCATTGACTGAGCAGAGGCACCTTGGAGGCATAGGGACACCTTTAATAGTCATGTTTTTGGGATTGCAGAGGCAACTTGAAGTACACATGAACACATCATGTGGAGTAACATGTGGCTCAAACACTGGCACCCCCCTTCTGCAGCACAAATGCGTGATAGCCATGGTACTGGCACACAAGCGTCGGCTAACAGCTAAATACCCACAGCTGCACACGGAGAGCCTGCCATACACCATAGATCCGCTGATGTGGAAGTCCCACGCCATGTCAAGCCAATGTCAACCGTATGTGTCCGAGGGCAGTGTCACACACATTGATGCCATCATCACAATCCACCATCCCATCACTGATGACTGACAACCAGGCAGCCCATCTATTCTGGTGTACCCAGCTGCATGTCGTGTCCCATGGGGATGCCACATGACTGCAGAGGAACCAAACCCCGACCTGGGCAGTGTGCACACATCGTGAACAACTGCCACACCCAATACACCCCAGATGCATCCCTTACCCCATGGAGACTTCCAAACGTGTCCGTGCCTGTAACGCTGAGTCAGCCCACGATGCCATGTCCATGAGGAATAGCAGTGCCACAACAATGCAACCAGCAGATGGCATGCGCAGGTACCTGGGGAAGAGAGACACACAAGAAGTCAGCCACAAAAAGCACAGCCACTTGCATGTGCATTGACTCGACACATGTATGGATGACAACATGCTAGGTCACAATTATGACTGGGGAAATACTACCATCACTGCCACCATCACTCCAGTGACACACCCACACACACCTCTGACTCACGTGCCATACATGCAGGTGGACACACACATCACAACACATGCCACACGGGGACCAAGGCGTGCACACTCAGACACTGGTACTCACCACTAAGCAAAGAAGTCGCGTATGAGCCGAGTCCGGATGTCCTCTTGCGGCTCCACATCCTCCACATCACTAGCCCCATTGCCAAGCCCTTCGTCCTCCACGGGTGGATGGTCCTCGTCATGTTGATTCAGGATGAGTGGCACAGCTCTTTCAACTGCCATGTTGTGCAGCATGCAGCAGACCATGAAGATCTTGCAAACCTTTGCCGGGGCATATGGGAGTGCGCCGCCGGTCTTGTGGAGGCACCGGAATCGGCTCTTCAGCATGCCAAACGTCCTCTCTATCACTCGCCTTGTCCGGCCATGGGCGGTGTTGTAGCGGAGCTGGGCCGGCGTGATGGGGTTGCGGAGAGGTGTCAGCAGCCAAGGCATGTTGGGATAGCCAGCGTCCCCTAAATGGAAAGCACATGGATATCGTTAGAACTGGCGAAGCGGTAGTGCTGCTCGGCCAAACAGAATACAGGACAGACAGACTGTACCCACCAACAACACATGCTCGTTCGTTGGCAGCTGCATCATCATATCAGGCATCCCGCTACGCCTCATGATGTAGGCATCGTGTGCTGATCCTGGGAAACGAGCACAGACATGTGAAATCACCATGTTGGACAGACACACCACAAGGGCATTGATGGAGTGGTAGTGCTTCCGATTGCGGTACGCCACCTCCCGTGCGTGTGGTGGTACCAAACCTACATGTGTCCCATCTATGGACCCAATGACATGGGGCATCCCTCCCAGGGCATAGAAACCACGCTTGACCTCAGTCATCTGTTCAGGGGTTGGGAACTTGATGAAGTCATCCAGGTGAATCAACATGGCCTCCAAGAAATCATGCAGCACACTGCAGAACATGCTCTGGGACATGCCACCAACATGAGCTATGGTATTTTGGAAGGTACCCGTGGCAAGGAAATGTAGGGCAGCCATTACCTTCAGCTGGGGTGTCAGTGCCGTAGGATACCTGTGCTGCGGTTGCAGGTGTGGTGCCAGTCTCGCCGTCAGCTCCAGAATCAACGGTTGGGTGAAGCGGTAGAGCCGGATCCTGTCATTCTCCTGCATGGTGGCCAAGTCTGGAATTCTTCGGGCAACAGGAGGCGCTCTGCAGTAATTTGGAAGTGACAAGGAAGAGTGAGTGCACTACGAGAACAACTCATGTCTACTGAGCACATGTAAATCTGGCAATACACACATGCCACATAGGGAGTCAGGCATGTGCTACATGCCCAGGACACGTATGGATGCAAGGTGACACTCCTTCCAAGACCCAGCTACACACGGTGATTGAGAACCTCCCCATGCCACGCCATGGAAATAGCTGTGTCCCAGTGCAAGTGCACTGCCCGACGCAAGACAGGAGTGACATACACCCACACATCAGCAGAAGTGTGATGCCGATTGCAGAGACTGGCAGCGGAACACTTGAGCCACAGGTCACATGACATTACACTAGTCCAGCCCACACACCTTGCCATGAAGGTGCACATGTCATGACTCACCACACATTCCTTGTGAGTTTGCTGACATGGCCTTGTCACGCTACTCCGTGTCCCTTGCATACATGTGCACCTCACATCCGAGAACACATGTGGCATGGTGTTGGGAACAGTGTGCAATGACAATCTACACACAGCCACATGTTGGTTGCTGCAACGGCTGCAGCTTTTGAGGGTGCTACAACATCAACCTGATGTAAATCCCGGACACATATATGGCATAGTCACATTGTGCACTGTGGGTAGTGATAAGTCATGTGTCATGACCCCTGTACCTGGCATCATGGGACACTTCCGTGTGTTGGTGTCGGTGCCATGCCAGTGACGCTCACCCCAAGTGCGCAGTCCCACATGCACACATGTCAAAGGTGTCAAGGGCATGCCTGGCACACATTGCACCCTCACACAGTACACATGTACACATCTCATCATACATCTGGTGCCTTCTCCACTCAGGAGGCATGTTCCACATCACAGCCTGTGACACCTGTGCCCCACACATGTGGTAATGCACAGACGATGCCTTGATGTCCATTCCTGGACAAGTATGTCCATCCATGGACAAGTATGTCCGCCCTATTCCTACATGTGTGTCGCCTATCACCACAGTGATGTGTAAAATCCGCCGTACTGCTGCTGAGAGGGCCTGTGCATGTTCCCAAATCACTGTGGGAGTGCTGCCGTATGTGTACCCATCGTGATGGCGAGCGTAGATGTGAGTGTACGGTCCGTACCACTACGGGTACGCATACGCGTGCAGACCCATAGTGATAGAGAGCGTAGATGCGAGTGTACGGCCCTATCACTATGGGTCTGCACGCGTATGCGTACCCGTAGTGGTACGGACCGTACACTCGCATCTACGCTCACTATCACTATGGGTCTGCACGCGTATGCGTACCCGTAGTGGTACGGACCGTACACTCGCATCTACGCTCTCCATCAATATGGGTCTGCACGCGTATGCGTACCCGTAGTGGTACGGACCGTACACTCGCATCTACGCTCACTATCACTATGGGTCTGCACGCGTATGCGTACCCGTAGTGGTACGGACCGTACACTCGCATCTACGCTCACTATCACTATGGGTCTGCACGCGTATGCGTACCGGTAGTGGTACGGACCGTACACTCGCATCTACGCTCACTATCACTATGGGTCTGCACGCGTATGCGTACCCGTAGTGGTACGGACCGTACACTCGCATCTACGTTCACTGTCACTACGAGTACGCATACGCGTGCAGACCCATATTGATGGAGAGCGTAGATGCGAGTGTACGGTCCGTACCACTACGGGTACGCATACGCGTGCAGACCCATAGTGATAGTGAGCGTAGATGCGAGTGTACGGTCCGTACCACTACGGGTACGCATACGCGTGCAGACCCATAGTGATAGTGAGCGTAGATGCGAGTGTACGGTCCGTACCACTACCGGTACGCATACGCGTGCAGACCCATAGTGATAGTGAGCGTAGATGCGAGTGTACGGTCCGTACCACTACCGGTACGCATACGCGTGCAGACCCATAGTGATAGTGAGCGTAGATGCGAGTGTACGGTCCGTACCACTACGGGTACGCATACGCGTGCAGACCCATAGTGATAGTGAGCGTAGATGCGAGTGTACGGTCCGTACCACTACGGGTACGCATACGCGTGCAGACCCATAGTGATAGTGAGCGTAGATGCGAGTGTACGGTCCGTACCACTACGGGTACGCATACGCGTGCAGACCCATATTGATGGAGAGCGTAGATGCGAGTGTACGGTCCGTACCACTACGGGTACGCATACGCGTGCAGACCCATAGTGATGGAGAGGGTAGGCATGCATGTACGGGCCGTTGCCATGCATTTGGGGTGCCCTAGGGCCCCCACACGCACCGTACCTGTGTGTGATGCTCCAAATTACATAGGGGACAAGTATTAAGGCCTACATGCATGCTGGTTGTCATGGAGACCAAGTTCAAAATTCGAAATTGTTCTGGAAGGTGCACAGCAGAAGTCAGTTGGAATTTGTCTACTTTGTTGCAATGTGTTTGTGGGGCTGACATCATGCAGGAGAATGAAACCGATAGAGAACACACAGACTGCTAGGTTTGTAGGGATTGGTGGAAACATAGGATGCAAATGTGAGTGACCAATCTCTCTGTACTCCTGTGCATGAGACTGGGCAGAAGGGCACATATAAGGCAGCCAGGTCCCATGAGGGAGCACTTGCCTGCACATCTTTGCATTCGTCGACCCAGCTGCTGCTACTGATTCTCTGGAACCATGTCAAGGGCTGTGGAGAGGACACAGCCATTCACCCTGGAGGAGAACATGGCTCTGCTGGATGTGATCCTCCCACAGTACCCCATGCTGTATGGGCGACCAGGGTATCAGGTGAGTGCATAGGCCACTGCCACAGACTGTCCCTATGTTGTGACTGTGACTTCTGCCATTGCGTCCAGGTGTAACACACATGCCATGTACTGTCGGGGGGGTCCAGGGGGGGGTGCCTGATGTCTCCCAGCAGTGCCCTGAGACAGGAGGGGTGTGTGCCTATCACTAACAGCAGTGCCCTGAGACAGGAGGGGTGGGTACAGAGTGCTCCCAGCAGTGCCCTGAGACAGGAGGGGTGGGTACAGAGTGCTCCCAGCAGTGCCCTGAGACAGGAGGGGTGGGTACAGAGTGCTCCCAGCAGTGCCCTGAGACAGGAGGGGTGGGTACAGAGTGCTCCCAGCAGTGCCCTGAGACAGGAGGGGTGTGTGCCTATCACTAACAGCAGTGCCCTGAGACAGGAGGGGTGGGTGTGATGCACAGTGTGAGCCTTGATCATTGATTGTGACATTGCCATCATTCCACCTGTGTACCCACTGTGGCACGTAGTGCTTTTTCCCCTCAACAGGGGATGATGTCCCTATGACAAAGGTGCAATGCGTTGGCTGCATGACATGCCTTGTTGTAACCAGCTAATTTGTACCCATATGTCTCTCTGTGACATGTGGCTGGTGTATTGATGTGGTGTCACTTGTTCTACCTCACAGGTGGGCGCCACTGCCAAGGAGCAGATCTGGCTGACCGCCGTCAGTGCCGTGAGGCGTGTGGATGGTCGGAGGCGGAGCCTGCCCCAGGTGAGGAAACGCTGGCAGGATATCCGGTGCTGGACGCGGAGGATTGCACGGCTCCTGCTGGGGGACTCACCTGAGAGCCACAAGAACCGCAACCGCCGCCGTCTGAGCCACCTCCACAGGCGTGTGCTGCCGGTGGTCTTTCCAGACCTGGAGAGGCGCTTACAGGCGATGCAGCAGCCGGAAGGGGGTAGGTACATGTGTGTTTGTTGTGTGTCACCGGCATTTGTAAGGGCACAGTAGCATGAATTCACTGGCAGGGTTTAAAGGTGCTGTGCAGATCCTGTTTGCCCCAGTATAGCGCTGTGCCCCTGCCACCCTTCCCCTCCTTGCAATGTGTTCCCTGGTCTGTGTGTAGTCACTCCTCCACAGGGTAATGTAGGCTGGCGCTTTGTCCACGGGAACAATGTCTGTAGCATCATGTGTGGGGGTGGTGTGTAACAGGTTGTGGAACATTGCCTGTGCACTGTCAAGTTCACTGCATGTGGGTTCCATATCAGTTGGCACTGATGCTGACTCCAGACATGGGAGTTGGTCTCTCATGTGTCATGCCTTACAGCGCGCATGTCCCATGTAGTGGCCTGTGACATGATGTGCATGAGTGTGCGATACACATAGTGCAGGGATGGTGACGTGTGTTGCAGTCATTACCATTCAGTAGCATGTAGTTGCGTGCCCACTACTGTCCCCTGGGGCACCTTTTCCTCAGTGGTGTATGTGTCATCATACACGTGGCCACTGTCAGTGTCTACAGCGTAAGTTGTGCTCTCTGCCATTGTCCCCTGTCACCATGTATATAGACGTGCTATTTTGTACAGGTGTCCACTGTGCAGCCTGACCTGATTGTCCTTCTTTATACTCACAGTTGCCAGTGCCTGTGTGTCTTGCTATACTCATCTGAGGATTGGCACTGGTACCACATTATTTGTACAGGCGCACCTTGGCTGTTTGGCGTTCAATCTCGCTTTTTGCCTGCCCCTGTGTGTATCACCCAGACTATGAGATGTTGGTGCCACCTGTGTCTCAACAATTTGCCTCGTGTAGGGTCTTGTTGGGGCGGGCAATGCCTATGTGTTAAATCCTGATTACCACTTGCTGGGTCTGGGCAGTGTGTGATGTGTCTGGACACACACGCAATGTGCAGTGACAGAGTCATGTTGTGCATGTTTTCAGCATTACCTATGCAGCATGTGTCTCAAGTTCATGGATATGGTCCCTGGTCATGGGTATTTTCGCCAACGCTGTGTGGTGCAGATGCAGTGCTGGATTGTCCCCAGGGCCTGGGTGCTATGTCAGACTCCTTTTCCTGTGTTTAGCTATTGTCTCATGCTCTCCATGGTATTTCAGTGGCATGGTGGCTCAACCAACTGTGTGTTTCATGCCCTACATCGGTACCCTGTTCAGTAGATGTTAGGGATCTTCCTTTTCAGGCCATGCAATGTCACCTATGTGGATTGGACTCATGTGACAGATGTGTACAGATGTCTGATTATTTCTGTCTCTCCACCCTGCCCACAGCATCATCGGGGGACACAGAGGGAGACATGGACACAGACCAGGCGGAGGGACCGAGCACCAGTGCCAGCCGTGACATCGGGTCTGGCACATCGAGTGGTACAGAGGCGGAGGAGAGTGTGGCCGAGGACCTGTCGACTGGCACATCAGACTACGAAGCTGACAGGTCCGGGGACGATGTCTCCGAGTGGGCGGAGGCTGCACCAGCAGCTGACAGCGGAACAACACCTCGCACCGCCCCCTCAGTTTCCACCAGCCGCCTCCCACTTGCTCGTGTCCCTTCCCAGCGTGCCCGGTCACAGCATGTCTCCTTCCTGCCAGGCACCGCACCCCCTGCCCCTGTCTCCACTGCTGCCGCCAATGCAGAGTCTGTGGACATCCAGCGGCAACTGCAGGTTGGTCAGGCTGCGATCCTTAATGTCCTCCATGCCCACGGCAAAACCCTCACCAACATCGAGGCTTTCTTGGAGGGCATTCATTCATCGCAGGCTGACCAACGCAACTTGCTGAGGTCCATCGACTCCACACTGACTGCAGCAGTGGGTCTCCTGCAGCGCGACCTCCCCCCACCTACCCCTGCCCCATCCACACTTCCCACTCCCATGCCTGTCACACGTACACCCAGACGTCGGCATGCACCCACATCAACAGACACGGGCACCACACCAGCAGGGAAGGTCCACCGCACTCCTCCTGACACGCACACACAGGGTGAGGTAGGCACACCCACTGGGTCGGGGGGCAAACGTGTGACACGCAGCCATAGTGGGAGTCCGCATTCCACCCAGTCCACTCCCTCCAAATCCCCTCCCCTCAGCTCTCCTGGCCACATCTCCCCCAAGGACACCTTCATGGCCGCTCTGTCCCTGAGCCCCACAGTTACACCACCACGCAAGCGGTCAAGGAGGTCCCCGGTCAGGGTGGTTGAGTCTCCCCCCCTGTCTCCACCCTCCCCCGGTGGCGCTGCGACCCATCCCTCTGACCCCCCCCCCTCCTTGGGGCCTGAGGTCCCTTCGGGTGCAGGGGACTCCCTGGAGGACCTTGCAAAGGTGTGTAGTGCCATCCTGGCCTCCGCCTTTGGCACTGACCCACCCCCTGTGGTGGAGTCCTCCATCCCTGCACCCACAACGCCTCCCCTTTGCCCTGATGTCCCTGCGGTGCCTGTTGCTTCCCCCCCCCCTGATGCCCTCACCAGTGTGGAAGACGATGCCATTTGACTGTGCAGGCAATGTAGGGGACACGCATCCCACTGTGTCCCCCATCCAGCTGAGAATCATTGACTGCCCTATGGGCTTTGTGAAGATTGAACTGCCTGCGATCCACGGACATTGTGCTCATGCTGAATAAAGCTTAATTTTGTTTTCATTATCACACTACTGCTATGCTGGTATTGGTGTTGGTGGGGCTGCTACATGGTTTTGGGTGGTGTGTAAGGGTTTGGGTGTGTGGGATGTGTAGTAGTGTACTGCTCATTGGTGGGACCCTGTGATCTGTGTGCCATCACAAGGTGTTGGCTAACTTTCTTTGTTCATGTAAGCAGTTACTGCATGGTGCACTTGTCCCAGGGTGTATTCCTTCCTCTGTGTACCCAGCTTTCTTCCCTGCAGGGTGTTCCCAATGTTTAGCGCAGAGCTGTGTCTACATGAGCTGTGTGTGTGACGGAGCCCTTCTACTTTGGCCATGCATGCAGGGCCATGTCTCCACCTGCGACAATCGTGGCATCCTTGGTGATCACTGTACTTGTGTGTGGAGTCTGTTGACATGAGTTCATGGGGACATGTTCCCTTGTAGCCAGTATGCATGTGGATAATTCTGGCCTCACACACATGTGTTACACCCCTCCTGTATCAGGGCACTGCTGGGAGTGATGGGCACCCACCCCTCCTGTCTCAGGGCACTGCTGGGAGGACTCCACACCCACCCCTCCTGTCTCAGGGCACTGCTGGGAGGACTCTGCACACACCCCTCCTGGGTCTGGACACTGCTGGGAGGACTCCACACCCACCCCTCCTGTCTCAGGGCACTGCTGGGAGGACTCTGCACCCACCCCTCCTGTCTCAGGGCACTGCTGGGAGGACTCCACACCCACCCCTCCTGTCTCAGGGCACTGCTGGGAGGACTCCACACCCACCCCTCCTGTCTCAGGGCACTGCTGGGAGGACTCCACACCCACCCCTCCTGTCTCAGGGCACTGCTGGGAGGACTCTGCACACACCCCTCCTGGGTCTGGACACTGCTGGGAGGACTCTGCACCCACCCCTCCTGTCTCAGGGCACTGCTGGGAGGACTCTGCACACACCCTCCTGTCTCTGGGCACTGCTGGGAGGACTCCACACCCACCCCTCCTGTCTCAGGGCACTGCTGGGAGGACTCTGCACCCACCCCTCCTGTCTCAGGGCACTGCTGGGAGGACTCCACACCCACCCCTCCTGTCTCTGGGCACTGCTGGGAGGACTCTGCACACACCCCTCCTGGGTCTGGACACTGCTGGGGGGACTCTGCACACACCCCTCCTGGGTCTGGACACTGCTGGGAGGACTCTGCACCCACCCCTCCTGTCTCAGGGCACTGCTGGGAGGACTCTGCACACACCCTCCTGTCTCTGGGCACTGCTGGGAGGACTCTGCACACACACCTCCAATTTCTGGATATGTACGCTTGGGACATACACGGTGTGGGTGCGCTCCATGCATTCGAGGTGAGGGTACGGGTCGTACTTACACTGTTGGGGTGGGGGGTACGCTCCATGCATACGCGGGTGAGGGTACGGGTCGTACTTACACTGTTGGCATGGGGGGTACGCTCCATGCATACGCGGGTGGGGGTACGGCTCGTACTTACACTGGTGGGGGTGGGGGTATGGTCCGTACGTCCGCGGGTGGGGGTACGGGTCGTACTTACACTGTTGGCATGGGGGGTACGCTCCATGCATACACGGGTGGGGGTACGGCTCGTACTTACACTGGTGGGGGTGGGGGTATGGTCCGTACGTCCGCGGGTGGGGGTACGGGTCGTACTTACACTGTTGGCATGGGGGTTACGCTCCATGCATACGCGGGTGAGGGTGCGGGTCGTACTTACACTGTTGGCATGGGGGGTACGCTCCATGCATACGCGGGTGGGGGTACGGGTCGTACTTACACTGGTGGGGGTGGGGGTACGGTCCGTACGTCCGCGGGTGAAGCTTCGAGTCGTACTTACACTGTTGGGGTGGGGGGTACGCTCCTTGCATACGCGGGTGGGGGTACGGGTCGTACTTACACTGTTGGCATGGGGGGTACGCTCCATGCATACGCGGGTGGGGGTACGGGTCGTACTTACACTGGTGGGGGTGGGGGTATGGTCCGTACGTCCGCGGGTGGGGGTACGGGTCGTACTTACACTGTTGGCATGGGGGGTACGCTCCATGCATACGCGGGTGGGGGTACGGCTCGTACTTACACTGGTGGGGGTGGGGGTATGGTCCGTACGTCCGCGGGTGGGGGTACGGGTCGTACTTACACTGTTGGCATGGGGGTTATGCTCCATGCATACGCGGGTGAGGGTGCGGGTCGTACTTACACTGTTGGCATGGGGGGTACGCTCCATGCATACGCGGGTGGGGGTACGGGTCGTACTTACACTGGTGGGGGTGGGGGTACGGTCCGTACGTCCGCGGGTGAGGCTTCAAGTCGTACTTACACTGTTGGGGTGGGGGGTACGCTCCTTGCATACGCGGGTGGGGGTACGGGTCGTACTTACACTGTTGGCATGGGGGGTACGCTCCATGCATACGCGGGTGGGGGTACGGGTCGTACTTACACTGGTGGGGGTGGGGGTACGGTCCGTACGTCCGCCGGTGAGGGTTCGAGTCGTACTTACACTGTTGGGGTGGGGGGCACGCTCCATGCATACGCGGGTGGGGGTACGGGTCGTACTTGCACTGTTGGCATGGGGGTTACGCTCCATGCATACGCAGGTGAGGGTACGGGTCGTACTTACACTGTTGGCATGGGGGGTACGCTCCATGCATACGCGGGTGGGGGTACGGGTCGTACTTACACTGGTGGGGGTGGGGGTACGGTCCGTACGTCCGCGGGTGAGGGTTCGAGTCGTACTTACACTGTAGGGGTGGGGGGTATGCTCCATGCATACGCGGGTGGGGGTACGGGTCGTACTTACACTGTTGGCATGGGGGGTACGCTCCATGCATACGCGGGTGGGGGTACGGGTCGTACTTACACTGTTGGCATGGGGGGTACGCTCCATGCATACGCGGGTGGGGGTACGGGTCGTACTTCCACTGTTGGCATGGGGGGTACGGTCCATACGTCCGCGGGTGAGGGTTCGAGTCGTACTTACACTGTTGGGGTGGGGGTACGCTCCATGCATACGCGGGTGGGGGTAGGGTCCGTACATATCCGTCCCCACGCTATGTGATGCTTGTGCAGGCCGTACCCAGGCCTTTGCCACGTGGGTACGATCCGTCCCGCCATTGTTGGGGTGACGTGTGTGTGGGCGTGGTACGACTCGTACCCACACTCTTGAGGCGTGGGTACGGGACGTACCTGTCTGGTTGTGTTGCCGGTTCGCGTGGTGACGGACTTCCGTTGTGGCGGTCGCTGGCTTATCAGGACACACCCCCACCCCCTCGTGGTGACCAGGGCATGGGAGTCAGGTATGTCCAGGCCATGTGTGACTTATGTGGTTGTTTTGTGGCCTGCCCTGGTCGTGCCACCCCCACCCCACCCCACTTTCCCCCCTCCCTTAGTTATTCTGACCTTCTGCGGCGTCTGCGTCGGTGCCTGTAGAGCAGGTGGACTGCTATGAGGGCAGGGATGACTCGTAGGTTCGGGTCCATGTCTGTCCGTCGCGTACTGGTACTCCAATCGCGTCGTCCTGTCGCGTACGGGTCCTCCTTGGTGGCGTCGTCCTGTGTGTCCGTCACGTACTGGTCCTCCTTGTTCGCGTCGTCGTCTGTCCGTCGCGTACTGGTGGTCCTTGTTCGCGTCGTCCTGATTTCCCGGCAGTTTTTGGCTGCCGCAAAATATTCACCGTGCGGGGTGACGTCGGTGCGAATCGTGATTCCTGGGTCGTGAATGGCTGGCTGCGAGCGTCCCGACGTCAGGTCGGCACTTTCCCGGATCGTATTGGTAGGTGTTTTTTTGTTCGGTCGGACTTTTTTACGAATCGTACGGTCATGGTGTACCCGTGCGATTCGTAATTCCTTGTTTGTAGAAATTGACGACCGGGTACGCGTCGGACGGAGAATATGCTCCGTCCGACGGTTCGTACCCGGTTTTTACCGGATCGTGATCGGCACCTATGTCTTTAGAGATAAGCTATAGATAGGAATTGGCATTTAAAAAACCTTTGAAATTCACTGAAAAAACCATAGGTTTCATGCATGTTCTAGTTAGGAATTGGCATTTAAAAAACCTTAGAAATTCACTGAAAAAAACCATAGGTTTCAGGGGCGTTAAAGTTAGCTGGACATTTCCCTCATACAAAACCCTAGAAATTCCCCTGTTATAGTTAGTTCAGCTAACTATAGCTCGCGCCCCCGCAATGCACTGCTGATGACATCACATATTACATCACTCATGACATGGTCAGTGACATCACTCAAGACATCACTGATGACATCACTTGTGGTAAGACCAACGAGTCTGTCACAGCGGCAGCCCTCACCCTGGCACGTGCCTGCCACCATAACCATGGGACTCCTCGAAACAAGCACCCTGAGAACCCAGCGGCACAGCACTGCAGACTTATGTCTGTACCGACTACTGCCTTCGATCTACACTGCGGACAGCAGGTCTCACAATTCAGATGCAGTGGCGATTGCAGATGTCGCAGTCCAGTTCACAAGATACGTTGCTCCCAGTGTGGCTCGCATGGACCACGCATGATCGCAGGCTGCGCACACGCTTTGTGCTTCAGGTGCTACTAACTCACTGCACCATAAGTCATCACCACGTGGCCTCATCAAGGCAGAATTCATTAGACAAAACACATTGCTCCCAGTGCGGCCCACCGGGACCACGTATCATCGAAGGGTGCACACACGCTGAGTACTCCAGGTGCCACTAACACCGCTGCCTCCGTCCTACACTGGGGTTACACGGTTCACAATTCAAGATTAGTAGCAACGCAAATTGTGTAAGAGACTATAATTGGTTAAGAAGACCAAATGCTCCCAATCTGTGCAGCTCAAGTCAACCTCACCTGCCTGCGGGCCTTTGCTCACCGCTGCTTCCGGCCTGCACTGTGGAAGACCGGCGATACGTGGTGCCAACTTACCCTGTTCAACACAAGCCGATCCCACATATGTAACTGTGTCCTGAGTCCTGAATGGCAGCGACCACAGCACCAGACTCCCTTCGATCAGTGAGGGGTATTTCCATATGGAAGGCTGGCGACACATGGTGCCACTGAACCTGCACTACGCAGGCCGGTGGGGCCACCAACGTATGCACGTGGCTGTCGGCCCTTGCTCACCGCTACCTCTGGCCTACACTGTGGAACACCAGCGACAAATGGTGCCAATAACCATCTTCAACACAAGCCGATCCCACATGTGGAACTGTGTCCTGAGTCCTTAATGGCAGTGACCCCAACTCCGTGAGACAACCACAGCACCAGACTCCTTTCGATCAGTGAGGCATATTTCCATATGCAATGGTGGCGACACGTGGTGCCACTAACCCTGTTCAACACAAGCTGAACAATCCCACATGTGGAACTGTGTCCTGAATGGCAGTGACCCCAACTCCTTGAGACAACCACAGCACCAGATTCCCTTCAATCAGTGAGGCATATTTCCATATGCAACGGCGGCGACACGTGGTGCCAATAACTCTGTTCAACACAAGCCGAACAATCCCACATGTGGAACTGTGTCTTGAGTCCTGAATTGCTGTGACCCCAAGTCCATGGCAGTGACTATAGCAGCATGCTCCCTCTGATTAGTTAGGCATATTTCCATATGCAACGGCAGCGACACGTGGTGCCAATAACTCTGTTCAACACAAGCCGATCCCACATGTGTAAGTATGTCCTGAGTCCTGAATGGCAGTCACCCCAAGTCCGTGGCAGCGACCACAGCACCACACTCCCTTCGATCAGTGAGCCATATTTCGATATGCAAGGCCGGCAACATGTAGGCCCACTAACCCTCTCTAACACAAGCCAATCCCACATGTGTAACTGTGTCCTGAGTCCTAGATAGCAGTCACCCCAAGTCCGTGGAAGCGACCACAGCACCAGACTCCCTCCGATCGGTGAGGCATATTTCCATATGCAAGGCCAACAGCACGTGGTGCCACGAACCCTGTTCAACACAAGCCGATCCCACATGTGCAACTGTGTCCTGAGTCCTGAATGGCAGTGACCCCAACTTTGTGGCAGCGACCACAGCACCAGACTCCCTTTGATCAGTGAGGCATATTTCCATATGCAACGGTGGCGACACATGGTGCCAATAACTCTGTTCAACACAAGCCGAACAATCCCACATGTGGAACTGTGTCCTGAGTCCTGAATGGCTGTGACCCCAAGTCCATGGCGGGGACCATAGCAGCATGCTCCCTCTGATTAGTTAGGCATATTTCCATATGCAACAGCAGCGACACGTGGTGCCAATAACTCTGTTCAACACAAGCCGATCCCACATGTGTAACTATGTCCTGAGTCCTGAATGGCAGTCACACCAAGTCCGTGGCAGCGACCACAGCACCACACTCCCTTCGATCAGTGAGGCATATTTCAATATGCAAGGCCAGCAACACGTAGTCCCACTAACCCTCTTTAACACAAGCCAATCCCACATGTGTAACTGTGTCCTGAGTCCTAGATAGCAGTCACCCCAAGTCCGTGGCAGCGACCACAGCACCAGACACCCTCCGATCAGTGAGGCATATTTCTATATGCAAGGCCAACAACACGTGGTGCCACTAACCCTGTTCAACACAAGCCGATCCCACATGTGTAACTGTGTCCTGAGTCCTGAATGGCAGTGACCCCAACTTCGTGGCAGCGACCACAGCACCAGACTCCCTTTGATCAGTTAGGCATATTTCCATATGCAAGGCCGGCGACACGTGGTGGCACTAACCCTCTTTAACACAAGCCGATCTCACATGTGTAACTGTGTCCTGAGTCCTGAATAGCAGTCACCCCAAGTCCGTGGCAGCGACCACAGCACCAGACTCCCTCTGATCAGTGAGGCATATTTCCATATGCAAGGCCGGCGACACGTAGTCCCACTAACCCTCTTTAACACAAGCTGATCCCACATTTGTAACTGTGTCCTGAGTTCTGAATAGCAGTCACCCCAAGTCCGTGGCAGCGACCACAGCACCAGACTCCCTCTTATCAGTGAGGCATATTTCCATATGCAAGGCCGGCGACACGTAGTCCCACTAACCCTCTTTAACACAAGCTTATCCCACATTTGTAACTGTGTCCTGAGTTCTGAATAGCAGTCACCCCAAGTCCGTGGCAGCGACCACAGCACCAGACTCCCTCTGAACAGTAAGGCATATTTCCATATGCAAGGCCAACAGCACGTGGTGCCACTAACCCTGTACAACAAAAGCCGATCCCACATATGTAACTGTGTCCTGAGTCCTGAATGGCAGTGACCCCAACTTCGTGGCAGCGACCCAGCACCAGACTCCCTTCAGTCTTATTTATTGCTCTTTTCTTTAAATATTTTTTTATATGTAAATCTATACATGACTAAGATTCTTCTTTGTCCAAATGCACAGGGACACTTCCAGGCCCAAAATGGTTGTTGGGGGTATGATGGTAATGTGGGAAGAGGGTGCGTTACCTGCTGATGTGGGGAGAGGCAGTGTCAAAGGGGTATCTATCACAGAAAGAACTCTGATATGTTTTCACAAATGCCTCGGACAAATGCCAGCTGACGGACTGAATCACAGAATGTTTTTTCAATGCTTATGTAGTGTGAGTTATGAACAGTTCGCACCCAGGCTCGCAGAGGGACAGCTGCGGCCCGTCCGCTCGACTCACAGATGCAGTACTATGAGCCATCAACGTCATTGTAGCTATCCCTGCCCTGTTCCATTGTATGCCATGCCACACCACTCCGATTACATTCCGACGTTGGCCCCACATAGCTACCTGTCGCAGGCGTACTCGCAGTTGGCGTGCAGGTCAGTGGTCTAGTTCTCAACATCTCACGGCTACTCCCTGAGGGCAGGTTTGCGCATACACCACACCTATACGGCACATGCGTCACAGGCCATGTGACCACGCAAATATAATAGATCGACATCGTCACATCCTTTATTGCCGTGCTGACTAGATGGCGGACGCTCCACATGTCTCAACCATAAAGAGTCTTAGAAAAGTTGCGCAGAAGGTTAGTCACACCCTGATCTGTATAGCTGTCAGGGGCCTACCACCCCATTGGCGCGGACTTCAGATGCACAGGGTTAGTGCCACCCGAAGCTCATATGGCCATCAGGGGCCTACCACCATGTGGCACAGACTTCAGTTCCACAGGCTAAGTAGCCCCAAAAGCTGATGTGGTCTCCCCCATTAATGACTCAGGACTCAGCGACATGTGTGAGATCTGCCGGGCCACAGAGAGGCTGATGTTGTCTCCGCCATTGATGGCTCAGGACTCAGCGACATGTGTGAGATCTGCCGGGCCGTGGAGAAGATGATGTGGTCTCCGCCATTCATGACTCAGGACTCAGCAACATCTGTGAGATCTGCAGAGAAGCTGATGTGGTCTCCGCCCTTCATGACTCAGGACTCAGCGACATATCTGGGATGCGCACAGTTTTGATGGGGCACGTGGAGTGCCCACTGCTGCACACTCCGGTGGCACCAGGTAATTATTTGCTCATGGATGCGCAGGGGCGGCAGTGTCTGTCTCTCTCTCTCTCTCTCTCTCTCGCTCTCTTTCTCTCTCTCTCCCTCTCTCTCTCTCTCTCTCTTCCTTCTTTTCCTTCTATCTCTCTAAATCTCTCTCTTCCTTCTCCCTTTCTCACTCCCTTTCTTTCCTTCCCTCTCTTTTTCTCTCTGGCTTTTTTTTCCTTCTCTGTTTCTCTGTGCCTCCCTCCTTTGATATACCCATTACACACGTCCTTATTTTGTGCTTTATTTTCCAGGCTCTGTCATCGACATCCATGGTCCCCACATGAGTGTTCCGCCTTGTTGTTTTGTATTATTTTTGTTACATTTTGTTTATTAGTTTATCGTTCATATATATATGTTAATAAAAAAATTACGTTTGAAAATAGTTTATCATTTACATATATATGTTTCTAAAAAAATAAAGTTGGAAAAAAAAAATTAATAACGCTTTTGGTTGTTCTCTTGACTGATGTGTGACTCTTTCTTATTCTTATTACTGTTATTTGATGGGGTCCACCACGGTGTAAATTTTGGGGCACCTATCGCAGGTATACTGGTGATGTCTGCAGTTTGCACCAACTTCTGAATAGTGTGTTAGATTTATCTCAACTTTACTTCCATTAAAGTGCTGATAATGAAATGCAGACTAGCCGTTCCCGTGCAAAAAGACACGAGGTGCACCTTTGCGATTCATTCTAAATACTAAAATCTTGTATTGAATTGCACTGAGGTAGTGGCTGCACTTACAGTGTACACACAAAATCAATTAAGAAACCTCATTTTATTTATATTGATTGGAAATAGTGCGTCAGGTGCTGGATCTTGACAAGATTCACTGCTCAGTTCGTATATTGTTCTACATATGAAAAAAATCACATCAAAAGGTTCACACCAACTGCAATGCAAAACAAATTCCGGCGACAAGTCATGTTAGCACCAGGGAATTTACACCTGCTTTCTGCTGGTGTTAAGCAGGACAACTACCTGCACCACAGCCGCGGTCGGTAGTAGGAGTACCTGCAGGGCGGTGATGTAGGGAGGGGGAGGGGCAGGGTGGGGGGTAGTAAACTATGGATTACGGAGGTTTACATGTAAGTAAACATATAAATTAATAAAAACGAATTTCGTTGCGTGCACTGCATCCCCAAATGCGATACATGTCCACCTAACTATAACATTTGTGAAACCTATGTTTTTTAAAGTGAATATATATATATATATATATATATATATATATATATGTATATTTTTGTTTTTTGTTTTTAGAAAGCCGAAAGGTGAAACACGTTTGTCAGAGGAGGTGGGGAAGTCTGCACAATAAACACCATGAAAGGGAACACAGCCAAGAGCCACAACAGAACACCTACAGGTGCCATAGCGTCAATGAGCATGATACAGGGATACCCATGAGGGCCACAAGACTCATTGCAACAACTCCAGGACTGCCAATGCCCCCCAAACCCGCATCTGAGCAAGTGTGTCCCTGTGGTCATTGTCTTAGCATGAAAGGCATGAGCCCTGCAACATCACAGTGTGCTGTCACCTCAGCGTTGACAGTGAATCTGGACATGTAGCTACGCACGCATCCTCCTGCATGCACAACCAGCGTGTGCTGGTCCGGGGTACACAGGTCAGTGCAGGGGTGTGCCTATCCGGCAAGGGTAATGGGGTGTCTCGGACATGTCTATGTACAGGAAGTGCAGTAAGTATGTCTCTGTGTTCTGGCGTGGCCTGCCACAAGGGCCGCAGCAGTCGATGTTGTAAAGTGGCATGCACCACCTCCAAATGGCCCTGTGATGGTGTAGTTGGAATGTAGCAGGACATGCGTGAATAGGTATTACAATGGTGTGCCGTACGAGTGCACAAGATACAACAGCGCACCGTACAAAAGTGTGGGGGCTCGTGGGAGGGAGGAGCAGCTGTTTGGCAACGTAACACACTTTGAACTCGCCCATGTGCCACGTGTTGGGCATCTCATCCATGATGACCACAGTCGCAGACATCCCACAACACCAACGACCGGCCTTTGTAAACATCCTGTATGAATGCACCTTGGTTTTCACTTCTATGCTAGTTCAGTGGTGTGATGTTGGCGGGTTGTGTGACTTGTGCTCCTTGTTGGTGTGTTTCATTGTGGCCATTGTTTGTCTATACTTGTGCTGTACTTAATTGTGCATGTGGGCCATTCTGCCTATCTCCCCCCGTCCCCCCACTTCCTACTTCTTCCTCTTCCTTGTGCTGTTGTGTCTATAATTTTGTTGCTCCACACATAAATACATGTAAAGAACAAATTAGAATAGTTCCTTGATTCTTTTAGGTTTCAAAACTTCTCTCTATTGGTTTCTTTTTAATTATCCACATAAACCGTTTTTTTAATATTCAACAACTCATAGAAGTCAGAAGTGCAACGTATTCTATCAACACACTTTCTAGAACATTCTACAACACGTGCAGGTTAAAAGTTCATCACTTTTTTGAAACTTAACGATATTTTTTTGCGACATTGTCCCGAACATTTAACGGCATGTGCAGGTTAAAAGTTCACGATTGTTTTAATTTTGAACAGTGCCTTCCAAGTAGCAGGTGTGGTTGAGATGAGTTGAGGAAATGTTATCCTAAGATATGTACTCCACGTTGAAACTGCTTTTTCTTAACCAATCACAAAGATGCTTTTCCACAAAACGAATGCACACCCTACTTTTAAAAAAGAATGCTTTTCACCTCCCAATCACGTATCGTTTTGTATGGCAAAAAAAAAGTAGTTCCCCATCTTTAAACATATCTCTTATTCTACCAAGGAACTGCATGAGCTACAGACATCTTTCCATACCTTCCAGCTGTACCTTCAAGATGCTAGTGTGGATCGTAGGACATAGCTATATTTTCTGGTGCAAGAGGTATGCAGAACACAGACGTATTGACTTAGACCTAGGTTTACAAAATGTGGACATTAAATGGTTTGCACAGAGAAGATTGAAGTGGCACCAATTGCTACCTTTAGTTAAAACCTCTTAGCATCTTCCACACCCTGACCTCATGATTGTGCATTGTGGTGGAAATTACCTAGGCACATTGACTGGGGTAGGTTTGGAAATGCTTATGATGGACACCTTTGGACACCTCAGCTCAGCAGCATGTGACTATGGGCAATAGCTCACATAATTTTCACTCCGGCCTCAAGGGCTTTCAGACCCATAGGGGGGAGTAGTTTGCGCTTTACAAATACTGTATTGATTTGATACGCGCAAATTTACCTTCACATATGTATAACATGTATAACACCCCCTAAGCACCATACACACGTTACAATGTTCGAATAAAAAGTTCCTACGAGTAGGTATAACTACATGCTGACTAGGGGTGGGCGGAATTTGTGTAATCGCGTTACGCAAATCTCCGCGAAACGGTAAAAAATCTACGCGAACACGCAGAAATTCCGCGAACACGCGGAATTGCTTGTTCGCGATGCTTTTTCCTGTTCGCAATCGCTGATTACGTGCTCGGGGAGAAATATCTCGCGAACACGCATTTTGAGAACGCGAACAAGCAAAAATTTCGCGAAGTCGCGGAAAGCAGAATTTTGGGCAATTTCGCGTTCTCCGCGGAACGCGAAATTACCCAAATTCTGCAAATTCCGCAAGCGGAACGGAATTTACCGCCCAGGCCTAATGCTGACACTACTTGACAGATGTGGCACAGCAGCCAGAGCACATGACTTCACAGCATATGACACACAGTTTAGGCTCACGCTTTCATCCCCGACTCCCGCAGCAGCTCACCTTGGCACCATGAGACTCTAGACAATATCTCACTTAATTTCCGTACCCAGCACTTTGAGACCGGTAGGTATGAGTAGTTCACTTTGCACCCCCTCTATAGCACACCCTAAACACCCCACAGAGGTTACAGTGCTCCTACCATCCTCTTTCTTACTTTTTTTCACCCTTTTTTCCCCTTACTCACTTCAACAGAATCACAAAATGGTGGCCAACACTTCCTAGTTGCAACTGCATGCAGCGCTCCCAACCAATAAGCAGCAAACTCGTGCTCGTAACGCCTCAGCCAATCGGATGGCGAATTCTCAATATCTGTAAATTTCAATATTTCTCAAAAACTACTGAACAGATTTACACCAAATAAACAAAAGTGTGCTTTCTAGACCAAGACCCTTCTCCCTGCCAAATGTGGGGTAATTCCGTTCACCCGTTCGACCTGTAGCCTTGTCTAAAGTTTCCTATGGAAATTAACATGGAGAAAACACGTTTTGGGACCCCCCTTTTTCCTTGGCCCCCCCTCGATGAATCACCCCCAAACTTTCAACATAGGAGCTGATATGAACAAAGAATCAGTTTGGAAAATTTCATGAAGATTTACCAAACGACGCCAAAGTTATATGCAAAACAAAAAATGCTCTTCCTATGGAAGCTTGGTCCTAACTATAACTACCTACTGGCGACCGCCAAATCCAGTAACTATAACTCGCGCGCCCGCAATCCACTGCTCATGACATCACATATTACATCACTCATGACATGGTCAGTGGCATCACTCATGACATCACTGATGACATCATCCTTGTGATAGAGTGGCGGTCGCGCGAGTCATAGTTATCTGAACTAACTATAACGGGGGAATTTCATTGGTTTTTTATGAGTGAAATGTCCACCTGACTATAACATGTGTGAAAACTATGGTTTTTTAAGTGAATTTGCAAGGTTTTTTAAATGCTAATTCCTAACTATAACGTGTGTGAAACCTATGGTTTTTTAAGTGAATTTGTACGGTTTTTTAAATGCTAAGTTATGTATTTTTTTTTTTTTTAAGGTTTATCACCGTGCGCCCACGGTGCGCGCACCCCGCAATTTAGGGACCCCCTGACAAAGGTTAGGGGGTCAGGAACTCTCTACCCTGCCCCCTTTTCACGTTCGCCACCGCTCTTTTTCACTCTCGCACCGACAACAAACAAAACGGCGGCCGACACTTCCTGATTTCGACTGATTCGAACGTTGACTGACATGTAACCACCAATCAGAATTACGCTCACGCACGTTGGGGTGCACGCAGCTATAGATATTTATGTACTTTAACTGCAATTTTCTCAGGAACTACTGAACAGATTGACTCCACACATGCAAAAGGCACATACCTGACCTGAGGACTACCTCTCTGCCAAATTTCAAGTAATTTTTTCTCGGCCCCCGCTTGACGAATCACCCCGAGACTTTCAGGGTAGGAGCTGAGTGGAGCGCCCCATTAGTTTGGAAATATCGCGAGGATTCGTCAACCGGTGCCAAAGTTATTCAAAATAGAATTTTCAGATTTCCTATGGAAACACGGTCCTAACTATTACTATCTACTGGCGACCGCCAGTAGATAATATATATATATATATATATATTAACTGTGGGCAGAAAACTCCGCTCCGCCTGCGGAGTGTGAAGAGTTTTGCCTACTCCACGTTGCGCGGATAACGCGGAGTAGGCAAAACTTTGCACACTCCACAGCAGAGCAGACTTGACCTGCCACCCGCCTCCATCCCACTATTAATATATAACTTAAAACTAACTTAAAGCAATTAAAAAACACTTACCTTTTGACTGTGGATGTCCCCAGGCTGCCCTCCTCCTCTTCTTCGCCATTAGAAATACTGCTTAAGAAAACTGGGCATGCGCGCACACCCACGCATGCATTTCGAGAAATGCGTATGCGCAGGCGTGTGCCCATGCGCAGTTTTCTTAAACAGTATTTCTAATTGCGAAGGTAGAGGAGAAGGGCAGCCCGGTGGCGCTGCAGTTAAAAGGCAAGTGTTTTTTTATTGCTTTAAGTTAGTTTTAAGTTATCTATTAATAGGGGGATGGAGGCGGGCAGCGTAGTGGAGCTACGTGGAGTCCCATGAAGTTTGTTGCCAACTCCGTGGCACTCTGCGTAGCCCCACTCCGCACACTACACCCAGGATTAATATATATATATATATGTATGTATATACATATGTGTATATACATATATATATATGTATCGATACATATTACCTACTGGCGGTAGCCAGTAGGTAGTTATAGTTAGGACCTAGTTGACATAGGAAAATCGCAACATTCTATTCCCAATAACTTTGGCGCCGATTGACGAATCTTCGCGAAATGTTCAAAACTCATGGGGCGCTCCGGTCCGCTCCTATCTTGAAAGTTTCGGGATGATTCATCAAGCGGGGGCTGAGAAAAAAGGGGGGTCCAAAACGTGTTTTCCCCATGCAATTTCCCATAGGGACATTTAGTCGCAACTACAGCACGAACTGCTGAACGGAATTACACCAAATTTGCCAAAAAGGTAGCCCTTGGTTCAGAGTCGTGCCTTTTAGTTAAATTGTGTAAATCCATTCAGTAGTTTTTAAAATATTAATGGAAAAAGAAATATATATATCTGGGCGGAGCCTAACCACACATCTCATCGTGAGATCTGATTGGCGGTCAGCACTTCATCCAAGAAGTGTTGGCAGCCATCTTGGGACCAATATACATGATAGCACCTCATTAAAAAGCATTGCAGTTAATAGAAGGTTTTAAGACTTTAGTTACATTATAAATAATTTGTTGATGGTACCATACTCATTTTAGGAATTGTGGTGTGTTCTAAGGTGATTTTACCTTGTGAAAAAGTCTTCTGCTGGGATATCATGAATCATGAGAGAAAACAATTTTGTCATGCTTTTCCCACAGAGGTTTGGAAGGTGATCTATAAGCTAAACTGAGAGCATATTTTCTGTATATTCACATTATCTTTCTCAGTCATGTGAGAATGAAGTCTGACATTCTCAGTAAAACATGTACATCCAACAAGGGCAGAGAATGTCAGTTGATTCCTTCCCAGAGTGTTCTAAAGAACAACTAGAGCGCTAACAGTCCTACTTATGACAAACGTATTGCACACCTGAAGCCATCTTGATTGGAATAAAGTGGTAACACTTAAAACATTTAATTTGCAAAGGAACAAAATGAGGGCGTTCATTTTGCCATAGAAATTATGATTAGTGTTGCATAAAGAAAAATTAGGGCACATTTTGACTTCTCAAATCCTCTCCTATTTCAATAAAAAATTCTGACACGCATACTGAAACATGCACTTTGAATACCAGCAACAGACTTCCCTGGTGAGCAGTAGCTTTACTACAGTGATCTAATGAGCAACTAGAGTGCTAACATTCAGTTTTTATGGCAAATGTGTGACACATCTGAATGCCTTCTTGATGGAATCAAAGTAAAAAACTGAAAATATTTCCTACTGAGGAGACTGTAGTAAATGAGGAAATTAGGAAACTTCATAACAAATAAGTCTCCCAAGATGGCCACCAGAGACAAAAGAGCCCAAATGTAGCACAAATATCACCCAGATGTAGCCCAAGTATAGCCCAATGACAGAATGTCCCAGAGTGTTCTTTAGAACAACTAGAGCACTTACTGTCTTACTTATGACAAAAGTATGGCACACCTGAACCATCTTGATTGGAATAAACTGGTAACACTTAAACCATGTAATTTAAAAAGGAACACAATGAGGGGGTTCATTTTGCCATAGAAATTATGATTAGTGCTGAAGAAAGAAAAATTAGGGCAAATTTTGAGTGACTTCTCAAATCCTCTTCTATGTCATTAAAACATTCTGACATGCAGACTGAAACATGCACTTTTAATACCAGCAGAAGACTTCCATGGTGAGCAGTAGCTTTACTACAGTGATCTAATGAGCAACTAGAGTGCTAACATTCTGAATTTAAGGCAAATGTGTAACATATCTGAATACCTTCTTGATGGAATCAAAGTAAAAAACTGAAAACATTTCCTACTGAAGAGACAGCAGTAAATGAGGAAATTAGGAAACTTCATAACAAATAAATCTCCCAAGATAGCCACCAGAGACAAAATAGCCCAAATGTAGCACAAATATCACCCAGATGTAGCCCACATGTAGCCCAATGACAGAAGTGTGCAAAACACTTTTAATTTTTTGTGTTTTTGCAGTTCTATTTAGTGCAGACTTGTCAGGTATTGGAGTGCTTTACATGAGCATTGGTTACATCACACAAGAACAAATTCATTTTTGTTGTAGACACGGGGAGATTAAGTGATTTGACCAGAATCACATAATGTCGAGCTGAAGTAGAAACTCCAACCTGGTTCCCCATTTGCAAAGTCTGCAGCTCTGGAAGTAACACCACATCCTCTCCTGTAAGTGTATCATTTAATCAAGTGGTCAACTGGATAAAAAACATAAAGATAACAAATAATGTAGAAGTTCTTTGTCGCTATTTGAAAACTCAGAAAATATGTCCTCATTTTAGTTTTTTAGAGCACTAACCATAATTTTGGTGCAAATAAGACCCTCTCATATATATAATTTCTAAAGGAAATGCTCTACGTATTACTGTTTTGATTGCATCAAGATGACATCAGGCGTTCCACACTTTTGTAATAAATATAGAATGTTAGCAATCTAGTTGTTCATTAGGATACTGTTGAGAGGCAGAGGCAAGGGCACGGACTCTGAAAATTGAAGGCAGGTAGGAGGGTGCAGAGGCAACACTTTGACCACACTGGGAAGGCAGGAAGGGCAGTGGCAGCGCAACAGACTATGGAGGGCAGTGGAAAGGGGGGCAGGGGCAACAAACCAACAATACAGGACTGGCAAGAGAGGCTGTGGCAATATATTAGACCATTGTGGGCAGAAGGAAGAGGCAGTGGTAGTACAGCCATACGTGCCAACAGATCCGATTCAGCCAGGAAACGTCCAATCTTTTTAAGCCCAAATGGTCTTTATTTGATCTGTCTCCTGTCTACAATCTCCTCTTTTTCAATGTAAGTCAAAGGGGAAAATCAATACCCCAGTTCTTTTTCAAAATCTCCCTCTTACCAAGTTCAAAATGTTAGCAAGTATGGTACATTGGATCATGGAAGGCAGGAGGAATTGGGGTAGGGACATGGACTCGGATAACAGAGAACAGGAGGGACATGGAGAGGTGCACCAAACTGGCCCTACAGGGCAGGCATCAGGGTTTGCAGCAGCACAATACACCACACAGGGCATGCGGGATGGGAGTGCAGCACAACAATCCATAGAAAGCAATAGGGAGGGGACAGGGCCATGCACATGGACAACAGAGAACAGAGGGGAAAGAGGCAATGGTAGCTAGCTGACCATAATGGACAGACAGGAGAGAAAGCTGCAGCATAACAGACCATAAAGGGCAGGAGGGATGGATCAGGGGCATTACAATGGAACAGACAAGCCAGGAGGGAGGGAATAGGGGTCTGCACATGGAAACATAGGGCTGGGGACAAGGGGGCAGGGCAGGAGCAGCAAGATGACCATGGAGGTCAGGCAGGATGGGCACTAGAAGCAAGACACACCACGGACAGCAACAGTGAGACTATGATGGCATACACACAGACCATGGAGGGAAGGTGGGAGGGGGCCAGGGGCAGCTAGCTGACCACACAGGGAAGGTGGGAGGGGCCGTGGCAGCACAGAAGACCATGCATGGCAAGCAGGAGGGTTAGTGGCAGCACAATGGCTATGATGGGCAAGAAGGAGGGTGCAGGGGCATGCACAAAGGACCATGGAGGATAGAAGGGAGGGTCAGGACCTGGGCACAGACAAGAGAGTTCAGGGGAAGGGGCCTCACAACAGACCACGCAGGGCAGGCAGGAGGAGCAGTTGCAGCACAACAGACCAGTGAGGGCAGAAGGGTGTGGCAGTAAAATGGACCATGGAGGACAGGCGGAAGGGGATAGGGGCATGGAATGTGGACAGGCAGGGTGGAGGCGGCAGGGACAGGTTACAGTCATCTGACAATGCTAGGCAGATGGGAGGGGAGTGGCAGCTCAACAGAACACTCAGAGTAGATAGGAGTGGCAGGTCCATGGAACATGGTGGGCAAAAAGGATGGAGCAGGGGCATGCACAAAGACATCGGAGGACAGGGGAAATGATAATAGGGGCGGCAAGCTAGCACACAGGCTAAGCAGGAGGTCAATGATGGGGCATAGAATTGGTCAATGGAGGGCAGGTACATCATGCTAAATGGAGGGCAGTGGCAGCACATCAGACCATGCATGGCAGGAGGGAGGAGGCTAGTCCATGGATTCAGACAACAGAGGATAGGGAGGAGGTGGATGGGGCAGCAAACTAACTGTGCAGAGAAGGTGGGAAAGCCAGTGGCAGAACAACTGCCACACAGGGCTGTAATAAGGGAGCAGGGACATGGACTTGGACAATGGATGGCTAGGAGGAGGGAAGGCAGGAGCAGCAAGCTTGGGTGGGGGCATCACAATTCCAGGCCCTGCTTCCAACCCCCCACCATCCACTGTGATATGCATCTTACTTAATGTTAAAAAAAACCTAGAAATTTGTTGAAAAAAACAAGATTACAGGGACGGTATAGTTAGACTCAGATTTCACTCATACACAACCAGTGAAACTCAGCAGTTATAGTTACCTGAGCTAACTATAACTTACACCCCCGCAATGTACTGCTAATAACCTCAGACATTACATCATTCATGACATGGTCAGTTACATCACTCATGACATCACTCATGACATCTCAAATGAGCTGTGAATGGAATGGAACTATAATCGCTAAAACGTTATTTAGGGATAGTGTGTGTATATTAACACCCTTTTTTTTCCTTTTCTTTCATGTAAGAACCATTATAATACGCAAGGTGCCCAGATTAATATGGCCGATAGCCTTTCACTTTAAAGTAATGTGTAGTCCATTGTTTATGTTGATGTTTGCAATCTAAGTATGTTTATTATGAATAAGTCACGTTGACAAACATATAGGTATGGTGGGCAAGGGGTAAGATAAGCTGAAATGACATTGGGTGCATATTAACACTTGTTTTCTTTTCTTTATTGTATCAATTCCTGCATTTTCACATCGTGACCAGGCCAATATGGCCACCAGATTTTTGGATTAAAGCAATATGTAGTCCTTTGTTAATGTTGGCAACTGGAGGCATTTGTACATTTAAATAAGGATACTACAATGACGTCTTGTATCGTTATCAAGGTTCGGACGAGCCGAAATGCGTGGATCAAGTCCTTTGCAGATTAAATACTTCCAAACTACAACCTGAGTGCTGATTCCTTCCTTGTAAGAGTGAGAGGAGATTAAATACATATATATAAAATTCACTGAAGAAAACACAAGTTTCAGGGACATTATGGTTAGAAGTTAGCATTTAAAAAACCTCAGAAATTCACAGAAAAAACACAGGTTTCATGGACGTCATACTTAGTTGGACATTTCACTTGTACAAAACAAGAAAAATTCGGCCGTTATAGTTAGTTGTGCTAACTATAACTTGCGCCCCCGCAATGCACTGCTGATGATGTCACATATTACATCACTCATGACATGGTCAGTGACATCACTGATGACATCTCAAATGACATCACTGATGACATCATCTACGTGATCATCTGATGCACCTCCTCACACCCTAAAATACAGACTACCGTTCTCGAAACCTTAGACACACCAATACTAGTACAGTGACAATATTCTGTGCACTATGCATGCAGACCTCAAATCAGCTATATAGCATTGATACAGTCTTTTAAATACTCAGGGCCCGATTCAAAGAACAAACTTAAGACTAAATCCTAAACTTAGTACCAATCTGATATTCACAGAATGCACCTAGTACTTCTGGTATTCACAGAATGAACTTACTACTTTTGCTTTTCACAAAATGAACTTAGGACTTTAGCTATTCACAGAATCCATTTACGACCACTAAACTTACGTCCGCACTCGGGCCGGAATTTCCACACCCGGAGCGGAATTTCCGGGCCCGGAGCGGAAAGTCCGCACGCGGCCCGGAAAGTCCGCTTCGGACGCAGAATATCCGCTCCCGGGCCGGAAACTCCGCCCTCGGGCCGGAAATCTCGCTCCCGGGCCGGAAAATCAGAATTGGGACCAGACTACATTAACTGTTGCCATTGATCATTTGAGCCAAGGGGAAACACCTGTTCAAGTCCCTACCATCCCCCACCATGCATCAGCTGACGCACTCCAGCCAATCCCAGCCAACAGCTCCAGTTAGCCATCATGTTGCTAGTGCCTACCATCCCCCACCATGATCCAGCTGAAGCCAATTAACACAGATTGAACAGCAGCAAAAAAACATTTAAAAGCAGCACACAGTGAAGGAACAGGTTTGGCCACACACAGTTTGTATTTGCAAGCAGAGACCGGCTACGAAAAATGGAGCTCCTGAAGAGAACGAGGAACTCTACAGCAGAGGAGACCACCATGCTTGTGGAGTTCATTGTCAGGCACCACAAACGCCTCTATGGACTCCCACCCTACTGCACCAGTGGGACACAGAAGGCAGCCCTGTGGCAGCAATTAGCCACTGCTGTCACAGCATTGGGGGAGGAGAGGCGCACTGTCCAGGACCTTAAAAAAAATGGCAGGATGAGCGGCTGAGGGTAAAGGAGAAATACTCCAGGATTGAATTACAACGGATCCTCCCAGCCGCACACCCTGGACCACGCATCCGCCTCACCACACAGGAGGAGGATATCCTGACAACCATACACCCCCACTTGGTCCATGGGCTGCCTGTCAGTGACATCCGCTCCGTGGTACCAGGTAAGTGGGGTGAAAAGATAAAGTGCATGAATAGAATGTCTGTGTTGCACTGTCAGTGTGAATAAGGAAGTAGTCCAAAGTGTATAAATTAATCCGTCAGTCAGAGACTCCTGTGTCACCCTCTGTATGTAGCACTACAAGTCCCACAATCCTTAGCGATGGAAATGGCAAATCCCTCCCCCACTTCAGAAAACATGGCCACTGTCCAGTTGCATTAATACACCAGCCCGCTAAGTAGCAATTGACAAATAACAGCAGAGATGCACCAGTAACAATGCCACACCCAATCCAACTCTTGTGCAACCACGGATGCGTCACATTTACAATGCGGTGCACTGTGGCGCTGGGATAGACAGATGGGTGTCGCAACTGATGGCATTAGGGGGATGCTCTGCTGGAGTAGTGTTGCAAGTGTGACGCAACTCCAACTAAGTCCATGGACCGCCTACACCTAACGTTCAGGGCAACTCATTACAGGTGCCTCAAGCTGGTTTAAGTTTGCATGGCAACACCCTATGAAAAGTGACTACGTGAAATGCAGTCGATTACAATGCATCACTTGTACGAGGCATAACCAAATAAACACACACCCTGCCTACATCACAGCTGATGCATGTTTAATGTTGCGCAGGACCGCACACCGTGAGGCATCCCCATAGATGCATAACATTGTGAATAAGTCTAAATGTGTCACCTGTATTACCCCACCGCTGTGTCACAGAAGTGACGCAACTGCGGTGTAAATGTATTAAAAGGGGCGTGGAAACATGCCACTAAATCTCAAAGAAGTAAATCACCCCGTGCAAGCTTAAAGCACAAAGCAGAAGGTGAGAGAACCATCTGGTCCAAAAGTCAGACACCTATTCTGTTGTACATTTCCCACCCTGCCACGCCATTACGACCCCAATGCACCACTGCTCCTACCTGCCCAGTCAGCAGCAGTACTGCATAACACTGTTAGCATGCAGAAGAAATGGGGAAATCACAGAAACGTTCCACAAGCACATATTCCAGATGTTTAGTTTTCTCTCTTCTCACCCATTGACACATTCAGCCAGAGCACAGACAACTGCCGCAGCAGAGGTCCCTGCATCGACTGGGAGGCATCGCCACCGTACACCCTCACCGACTGGTAAGTCAAAGTGGCCAGGAGATGGTCAAAATGCATACATTGCCAGGAGTGACCGAGGGACATGTAGTGCCCACATATGAAAGTCAACCAGAGATGTACAAATAGCTGCATTACTATTGGAGTAGTCAATGGACATCCACCTTTAGCTAATTATAATTGTGAACAGTTGAAGACAATATATTACATGTCTTGGCTCATCAAACCTTCGTAATTGCGGAACATGACATGTTTTACAGCAACAGGCCCAGACCTGGGAATCCAATCCTGTTATCGAGTGCCACAACTACTCAAAAGGGTGCCCCCACTATGTTGTAATGGTGTCTGTAGACGTAATCAATCAAAGTAATTGACTGAAATATGGCAATGATGAACAAGTGAGATCCCAGGGTCATTAGTATTGACAATGCATACACTGTCCAACTTTGAATGTTTCCAATAAAGATCAAATTCCCAGTCCACACAGCTGGTCATGTACCACTTACATTGTCTGGCTTTTGTGTTGCCCATCAACCAAACACGATAGTGGACCTCACATCAGGATCCGTAGACATGTCATTGTGATATAGGTTGCATCCAGGTAGTGGGCCCATTCGAAGTTATGTGGGAGCAATCATGATATTACGTATAACACACTAATGCAACGCTGGTGCCCACAACTGCTTGTGCTCATCCTTTGTGCCGAAATCTAGTGCATCACATGTGGCTGCCGGAATGTTAAGTAGCAAAACACACTTATCATTGTAGGTACAACGAGGTCCTCCCAGGATCAAAGACACACACTGACTTCTGCTACAAGGTTGGCTGTGACATCTGTTCAGGGCCCACACACTGTTCCCGTGCTGGGCCAAGGGAGGGCAACCCAAGAATATATCAGGCTGACTGCTCATGAAATGTGCCTTTCACGTCCGCCGTATGTTGCATGTGTATTACAACACTGTTGTTCTGCATCACAATATGCTCACATATGGCATTTGAACCCATTCAAGATCAGACCCTGGTGGCTAATGAAAGGATGACACAAAATGTATGCCAAGTGAGTGCAGAATGGACATTCAATAGTACCATGAGTCATATGAAGTGACCAAAACACAACCGGCTTGCAATTCAATGATAGGAAACACCATGATGAAAATAGCATGGCTGAGGCCAACACTGATGCCAGTAGTGTACCTTTGAGATGAATGTAGGGGCTGCTAAGGTGAATCTTCATGCAGTTACACCTGCTAAATGACTAGGCAGAAGAGCAACACGCTAATCCAGTGCAGGCAGAAGGCATCAAAGCCTCTCAGCCTATCCGCAATGTGTGAGTATAAACCAAATGTTACATTCTGCTTGCCTCCTCTCCTACTGTATTCACATGTATAGGTGAGTGTTTGACATATGAGGTTTGGATGTCTGCTGTAAAAGACACCAATCGTCGTCAGCTAAGTAGTACCATGATCTGGGAAATAGAGTACGCAAAGAGAGGACACTCAAAGGATGGATATAAGACATCTGTGTTCTCTCATACAAATATGTGTGACTTCAAGCGTGGGGAAGCACAAATGAGCAACATCATGTCCCTGACTATTGCAAATCTCACACATGAAACCCTTTCTGACTTGACAACAAACAACATGAGACTCTGGAAATATGTAAGTCTGAATGGCAAAGGTGAAAGCAGTGTAATGGGGAGGAATCCGGGTCATTTATCCCTTCCTATCAGTAAACTTCTCATACATGTGTGTCTGTTGATGTGTCATCTTATTGATGTCACTGCTGTGTGGAGGGAACGGCTGGCAACTGCTGCATGTGAGCAGGTGCCCAAATGTAAAGTTCAGGAGCTAAACATGCTGCACATGGTTCTGGATTACCCACAAATGGTCATTGAGAATGACATGTTGGCTCAGAGCTACCATCTGTTGTTGCAAAATATAGACCTGTATGTCTTATCACAGCTGCTGACCTGATTACACCCCAGCAGCGTGCACCATCCCGGGGACTGAATGACATCCAACCCTCGCGCAGCCGTCCTTCAGGTAATTCTCGCATGAGGTGTCTGTTGATGTGTCATCTTATTGATGTCACTGCTGTGTGGAGGGAACGGCTGGCAACTGCTGCATGTCAGCAGGTGCCCAAATGTAAAGTTCAGGAGCTAAACATGCTGCACATAGTTCTGGATTACCCACGAATAGTCATTGTGAATGACATGTTGGCTCAGAGCTACCATCTGTGGTTGCAAAATATAGACCTGTATGTCTTATCACAGCTGCTGACCGGATTACACCCCAGCAGCATGCACCATCCCGGGGACTGAATGACATCCAACCCTCGCGCAGCCGTCCTTCAGGTAATTCTAGCATGAGGTGTCTGTTGATGTGTCATCTTATTGATGTCACTGCTGTGTGGAGGGAACGGCTGGCAACTGCTGCATGTGAGCAGGTGCCCAAATGTAAAGTTCAGGAGCTAAACATGCTGCACATAGTTCTGGATTACCCACAAATAGTCATTGTGAATGACATGTTGGCTCAGAGCTACCATCTGTGGTTGCAAAGTATAGACCTGTATGTCTTATCACAGCTGCTGACCGGATTACACCCCAGCAGCATGCACCATCCCGGGGACTGAATGACATCCAACCCTCGCGCAGCCGTCCTTCAGGTAATTCTAGCATGACGTGTCTGTTGGTGTGTCATCTTATTGATGTCACTGCTGTGTGGAGGGAACGGCTGGCAACTGCTGCATGTGAGCAGGTGCCCAAATGTAATGTTCAGGAGCTAAACATGCTGCACATAGTTCTGGATTACCCACAAATAGTCATTGTGAATGACATGTTGGCTCAGAGCTACCATCTGTGGTTGCAAAATATAGACCTGTATGTCTTATCACAGCTGCTGACCGGATTACACCCCAGCAGCATGCACCATCCCGGGGACTGAATGACATCCAACCCTCGCGCAGCCGTCCTTCAGGTAATTCTCGCATGAGGTGTCTGTTGATCTGTCATCTTATTGATGTCACTGCTGTGTGGAGGGAACGGCTGGCAACTGCTGCATGTCAGCAGGTGCCCAAATGTAAAGTTCAGGAGCTAAACATGCTGCACATAGTTCTGGATTACCCACAAATAGTCATTGTGAATGACATGTTGGCTCAGAGCTACCATCTGTGGTTGCAAAATATAGACCTGTATGTCTTATCACAGCTGCTGACCGGATTACACCCCAGCAGCATGCACCATCCCGGGGACTGAATGACATCCAACCCTCGCGCAGCCATCCTTCAGGTAATTCTAGCATTAGGTGTCTGTTGATGTGTCATCTTATTGATGTCACTGCTGTGTGGAGGGAACGGCTGGCAACTGCTGCATGTGAGCAGGTGCCCAAATGTAAAGTTCAGGAGCTAAACATGCTGCACATAGTTCTGGATTACCCACAAATAGTCATTGTGAATGAAATGTTGGCTCAGAGCTACCATCTGTGGTTGCAAAATATAGACCTGTATGTCTTATCACAGCTGCTGACCGGATTACACCCCAGCAGCATGCACCATCCCGGGGACTGAATGACATCCAACCCTCGCGCAGCCGTCCTTCAGGTAATTCTAGCATGAGGTGTCTGTTGGTGTGTCATCTTATTGATGTCACTGCTGTGTGGAGGGAACGGCTGGCAACTGCTGCATGTGAGCAGGTGCCCAAATGTAATGTTCAGGAGCTAAACATGCTGCACATAGTTCTGGATTACCCACAAATAGTCATTGTGAATGACATGTTGGCTCAGAGCTACCATCTGTGGTTGCAAAATATAGACCTGTATGTCTTATCACAGCTGCTGACCGGATTACACCCCAGCAGCATGCACCATCCCGGGGACTGAATGACATCCAACCCTCGCACACCCGTCCTTCAGGTAATTCTGGCATGAGGTGTGTCACTGGCTTTGACTCCAAAGCCATGACAGAGATCCTGATTCCCCTCTGCATGTAATCAGCAGTTGTCGTGTACAAAGTGAAATACAAATCAGGAGTGTCATGTGCCTGTCTGTCAATTGGTGATGCAGATAATTGAGAATGTTGTCACTTCCCTCTACAGCTGCTGGTTCAGGGACAGCTAGGCCCATGAGGAGACAGGTCCAGCAGGTGACACTAGGGGGGAACACCAAGGGACAGAGAGTTGTGGCTGGAGCTGGTGAGTTTGCCTGTATCTGTGTAACACCTCAGTGCTATGGTGTGAGCTGTCATTTGTGGTGGTACCCTACACAGGTCACATGATCCTCATCTGTTGATGCAAAGTACAGTTGATACAAACCCTTGTGTTGCACCACATGTCATACCAGGTCAATCCCTAATACGGTTGCAACCTCTGTTCCAGGGGATGCTGATGACGAGGATGACAGACCTATGACCAGTGCGGGCCGACGTGGAATCAGAGGGGAGAATCCCCTGATCCTCCAAGCTGTGATGTCGGCTGCAAGCACTGCTCAGGAGGAGGAGGATGAATTTCCTGAGGACCTCTACTTGGTGGATGATGAGGACTACATGTCTGACGATGAAGAGGCCAATGCGCGATATCGTGCCAGATTGGCTAAATCGGTCAGGGCATCAACTCCTCTGCCAAGCAACGTCCGTCAGCCTCCTCCCAGGCATACCATGGCCTGTCCCCAGACTCGAGCACACCAGCCACAGCACACACGCATCACAACACACACATCACTCCCTCACAGTCCTCACGTCCAGGAGCAACATGGTGGTTCCCGTACCCGCTCTTCCCTAGACAGTGTATCCCTGCCATCCTCTCCACCATCTGGGGGTAGTACCAGCCCTGTTGTGCTGCCGGAATCCCCTGGGCACCATTCACCTGCCCACAGGCTCCCACCTCCCACCCCACCCCCTGCCGTAGGACCTGCTCATCCCATCCATGGCAGACAGCTGCAGAGAGGGCCTGCACCTGGCTGTGATGACCAGTGGGAGCAGGACTTCTTCCAACAGCAGAGCGATGTGAGGCAGGACATTAGTGCCATAGGGGCTATCCTGTCCGACATGTCGGACTCCCTGCAGGACATGGTCCACTTCCCTCAGGCGGTGGAGAGGCTGAGCCAAGTGTTGGATAGGATGGATAGAACTTGGCAGGACATGTCCAGAAATATGCGAGACATGCTATCCATCCAGAGGGAAGAGAGTGCAAGACACCATGCCTTGGCCCTGAAAATGTTGGAGGGCATATTGAGAGTGAGCCAACCTTTCCCTTCACGGTCAACGCAGGGAGGGGAGCCATCATATCTGCCCACAGGACAGCACATCCCCACACCTGTACCAACTGCACACCAACACAGCAAAGGGAGACATCCACACCAGCGGCCTGAACTGGCACTCCCAACACCACCCCCTGTACAGTCACTCCCGCCACCTGCACAACCACCACCACCTGTACAGTCACTCCCGCCACCTGCACAACCACCACCACCTGTACAGTCACTCCCGCCACCTGCACAACCACCACCACCTGTATAGTCACTCCCGCCACCTGCACAACCACCACCACCTGTACAGTCACTCCCGCCACCTGCACAACCACCACCACCACCTGTACAGGCACTCCCACCACGTGCACAACCTGCCCTTGTCCAGGCACAACCATCAAGTGTGCATACACCATCTGCCCCAGCACATGTGGATGACCCTGGACAGTCCCTTGGACAGTACCCACCTCCACGTAGGCGGCGAGCCAGACCTGAGCACTCCGAGCGGTCATCCCCCCCAAATTGCGGCGTCGCACTCACCAGTGACAGGAACCCAGGACAATGCGATCACGTGATTGTGTGTGCACCAAATAAACACCTACCAAAAATAAAAATCTGTTGTGTATCATGTCCTGTGTAACGTTGTAGGTGGCCTCGAGATGTGAGAAGGTATGTGTGTGTGTGACACAGTTACAAGTGTAACCCATCATTGCAACCAGCCATTATGTGCATAGCAGATGACTCACCAAATATGTGTCCATATTCAGAACCAGACATTCAGAATGAAGTCAAACAAGTGGATGTTATTAGTATTCCGAATTGTATTTTAAGAAGGTACAAAAGAACAACCATCCGTTTGGAAGGGAGAAAGGAAAACAAATGATGATCTTAATGCAGAGGGAGATGGGAACCTGGATTGGGGTGGGGCAAAAAAAATATAACACATCAGGGAGCGTCAGGGAAAACAGTCTATTTACAAGGGGAAAATGAAATAATTGTTCACGTCAAAAGTCAAGTGTCCTTCTGGTCATCCTCTAGGACCACAATGTCCAGATCCTCAGAGTCCGATGCAGGCACACGTCTGGCGGGTGCAGGAACAGGCACCACTTGGGTTCGTGCCACACGAGGAGTACGGGGGGAAACAGTGTGGGCCAACGGACAGGGGGAGACATTGACAGTGGTATGGGAAGGGATTGGGGAGGCAACAGACGAGATGGCTGCGGTCAGTGAATTGATGCTGGTGGTGAGGGTGGCCATTGTTCGGGGCATGTCCTCTCGCATCATGCGTACCTCCATACACACTTGTAGCTGGATGCGAGCGGACATGTCTGGCTGACCCTCACACATCCACATCAAGTCCACTGGCACAGCCACAGGAGGAACAACACCGGGAGGGGCCTGGGGGGAAAAGGAGGGATGTGGTGCCTGAGGTCCGTTGCCAATGATGTTGGGGAGCTGGCGGCTACGATGAGGGGGACTGGTTGCAGGGGATGCAGCTGGGTCCCCCGATGGAATGGGGAACTCTAGAGGTAGTGAGGGGCTGACGGCAGGCCCAGATTGTTTGTTGGCCTGCCCCGAGGACACCTTTTCAGGGACCACAGGTGAAGAGTCCTGAGGAGAGTAGCTCTCCAACACCTCATGGTCCGAGGTGTCGTGTTCACCCCCCCAATTCAATGTCTGCAGCCTCCACCCGGGATGTGGCACCAGCATCAGGGTGTCCCTTGTCAGTCCGGGTGGGCGCAATCCCCTTGCCTCTTGATGTTGAGGGTCCCTCCTCATCCTCCTCTTCCTCGCTGGTGGAAAGAGGGTGTAGCCGCTGCCGCACTGGTGGCCTCTTGCTCCGGACCTGGTCCTGCTGCCCTCCTGTGCCTGCTGAAATGTAAGCAAAATCCAAATGTTATGTTTGTGTCATGCAGGACGAGACACATTCATAGGAGCCAAGGTCAGACTTATTTTCCTCTGATCACACTCAATAGTTGTCAGTGTCTATGAGCTGACATTACGTGTATGTTCACCGTCATTTACCGGATTGAGTCTGACATGGCCATCTCATGTGGATGTGTGTGGCTTACACAACTGTATTGGCCAACCCTCAACCTGCCATTCTGGTGATCTGTGTGTCCTGCCACAGCTACATGTGCAGGTTCCAAAAGCAGTCCACCAATGGAGAACATGAAGTCCCGAATCTCAGATTATGGCCATTCATAGGGAGTCGCAGCTATTGAAGGTCTGGACAAGTGTCATCTGCTTTGTAGCATTGTATGGGACACGACAAGTGGCGAATGTGGGTCACACATGCACTGAGGCTCTGGCCTATTTCTGTAGCTAAATTGTGAGTCTAGCCTTTGGCTGTCCCCACACATGTACTGACAATCCAGTGGCACATATTGGCTTTGGTGACTGATATGGTAATGCAGTACACCGCTGAACACTGGGGGAATTTAGTGACAGCTACCTGTACATGTGAAATGTGAAACAGGCCACTGTCAGTGGGCACCCCTTGCACATATAGAAGCGCTTAAGAGTGATGCAAGGATGTCAAAGTCTGTCTTGACTCCATGGCACATGATGTTTTGTCACAATTGGAACCCAAACTCTAAAAATGCAATGCAAGTCATAGCATCCAATACCCTTTGGCCTGCCATGCGCACACTGGACAGTGTCTGTACCATTGCTCATCCAATGCACACATGATTTCCTAGTGCCAATTGTAGTGGTGCGGGAAGAGCTGATTTCAGTACAAATGCACAATTATGGCTCATTTAGCCAGTTGGCATGACGAGACTCCAACTCCCAAAATGCACTCTGTCCTGTACAGTCAATATGCCACAGTGTGACTTTTTAAGCTTGGTGACTGCTGCATGGACACGGAATCTGTGAATGGAGGCATCGGACACACAATGGTACAGCACTGTTTCACTCACATCATACTCCCAGACACATTTAGCATATGATGCACTTACCATGTCCCTGCTGCTCATGCTCCTCCAGCTGAGCATGGAGGGTCGGCCAAGCTGATCGCAGGACCCTCCTGTACAGTGGGGATAGGCGAGGACGATGCACATGGTGCTGGGAAGACTGGCCCACCAGCTCCTCAGCCTTGTGCCGGGACCACCGTTTTAGGTCCTCCCAGCGCTTGCGGCATGCCCTCGCACTCCTGGTGTGGACTCCCACTGCACTGCAGCGCTCGGCGATGTTGGCCCACAGCCTGGCCCGGGCTGCATTGCTCAGCTGGTGTTCAGGGTCCCCATATAGCTGAGAAAATTTGGCCAGCACCCCCTCAGCCAAGATGTCCAACTCACTTTCAGTGAAAGGGGGTGCCTTCTCTTCGTAACCCTCAGCCATTATGGGGATAATAAGAAGGATGAGAGCAGCAGGATGTCAGAGGATCTGTCTGTGATAGAGGATGACTCAGAATGAACACAAAATGGCTGCCAACTATTTCCTGTGATGTATTTCCTGCCTCCCACTTCCTGTAAAACATTTCCTGAATAAAATTATGTGTTCCGGGTTATTTTCGGAGTTTACGGCCCATGAGCGCAGTTTCCGGTTCCGGAGCGGAGTGTCCGCACACGGGCCGTACGCTCCGTAATCGGAGCGTTCGCACACGGGCCGTACGCTCCGTAATCGGAGCTTCCGCTTTTTGGCCGCAAACTCCGAAAATGACCCGGAACATATAATTCCATACAGGAAATGTTTGACAGGGAGTGGGAGGCAGGAAATACATCACAGGAAATAGTTGCCTGCCATTTTGTATTCATCCAGATCCATCCACAATCTGGAATCAAATCTACTGCCATCCTGCTGTTCTGTTGTGGATAAAAAAGAAAAGACAGTGCATGTGAGAATGATTTAAATGTGACAAGAGGGTGAAGAGACCATTTCAAGACATTTCTGCAGTTTCTGTTTCAGTTTCTCATGCTTTGCATTATGGTACATGTAGTCCATATTAGGTGCTCATTTGCAGAGTTATGTGATGTGTTACGGAACATTGTGTTTGAGAAGTGTGGATATATCACAGACACATGGGGGCAGATTTACGGCTTCTGGCGCATCTCTGCTAATCAGCAGAGATGCGTCAGAAGAGTTGCGATGCATCTGCCCACCCGTGCGCCAACACAGATGCGCCGCATTGACAATTCGGTGCACCGTGGTGCTCGGATGTGCAGATGCGTGACGCATCCCCCGTTGGAAAGGCGGCGCATTGCTGGAGTTGCGTCGCATGCACAACGCAGCTCCAGCAAGGCTCGGGGGTGCCCTATCCCTATGATGCTGCGTCAATCCTTACGCCTGCTTCAAGCAGGCGCAGGGTTTTGACGCAGCATGGCCTTAAAAGTGACTGAGTGAAATATTGTAGATTTCAGCCAGCCACTTTTATGAGGCGTTCCTGCGCCAGAAGCCCCCCCCCTGCGCCAGAACGCCTACATGTGGCGCAGGCCTTTACAACGTGACGCATCTCCCAGATGCGTCATATAGTACATACCCCGCAGCATGGCGCTGGCTTTGCACCGCCGCTGCGTCACAAAAGTGACGCAACGGGAGCGTGAAAGGGCCGCAAGTCCCACATTAATCTGCCCCATGGTGTCTGATTGACCCATTGCATCACTCACGTCGTGGGCGCATCATTTGTGGGGGAGTCACATCTGTTGATGGCACAGGGCCGACAATGCTATGGTTATGGCCTTTTCTGATTAAGAGACCCATCCTCATGAGGTCCGGCTGTGTCTCTCAGTACATGTATCATCTTCCATCTGCGGCTATAGATTCTTTAGGGACATCCACTACACTGATCGCTGACATGGGCACATGTGCTGATGCAGGCTCAACCTTTTGACTCCTGTCAAGAGCTGTGATTAACATGCAGTTAGTGTGGCTTGCAAAGTTGCCTCAGGAAGGAATTTATTGACACAGTCGTGTATATCCAAGTTTCATCATTGGCAACAGACAGCAATCCACATTTAGTCCATTCCACTACAGGTTGCTCATGTGAAAAACGTGGCAACAAGCTGCTCACGGACTTGCATGCCCTGACCTCGGTTATGTGCCATGGCCCGGTTTCCCAGATTCATAGGTAGCCGAGGTTCCAGCGGTATCTGTAAGCCATGCGTTAAGGCAATGTTGTGCAAGACACATCAGGCTAAAATGATCTTGCACACTACTTCTGGGGAGTACTGCAGCTCCCCCCCTGTACGGTCGAGACATCTGAATCGCGACTTCAACAGATCAAAAGTGCGCTCTATGATGGCTCGAGTCCGTATGTGTGCCCTATTGTACCTACGCTGTGGTACAGTGTCTGCACGCCTGTAAGGGATGAGGAGATGTGGGGTGAGTGCATACCCAGCGTCACCTGAGTAGAGGGGAAAGGGCAGTTGGTTAGATTTCCCTCTTTGACTTGCACAGGACATGATCTATACTGTATTACATGCATTGTCAGGTGGGCCCTGTATCTAGTTTTATGATACTTATAGTACAATGGTTAATGTTGGGGGGCATTCAGACATTTCAAAAACACATATTCCTCCTTTCTAACGCTTGGTACTTACCCAGTAGCCACATGTTGCCAAATTCTTCCGCAGCCATCCGCCGGGCAAGTGGTGACATGCGGAATATGAAGCTGTCATGGGTACTGCCGGGGAACACCGCATGCACATCAATGAACCTCCCTCTGGCATCACAGACAGCTTGCACGTTGATGGAATGCCATCGGTGTCTGTTGCAGAAGATGTGTGCAATGTGGCGCGGTGGCTGAAGGGCCACATGGGTACAGTCAATTGCACCCAGCACACGTGGAAATTGTGCAATGCGAAAGAAATCTCGTGCTGCCCTTTGTCTCAGGGCCAGTGTCGGTGGCATATGTATGTGGTGGTGGGATCTTGCAGTGATGCATCGCAGTACCTGATGCAGGCACAGCGACTGGCTCGCCTGGGATATGCCCACATGGTCACTGGAGACCCTTTGGAATGAGCCAGTGGCGAAGAAATGGAGCGCTGATAGGATCTTTAGGTATGCTGGTATTGCATGTGAGCAGCAGGTCACGGAGTCAAGTAGTTCCTGCTCCCACTCACATACCATATCCAAGATGATTTCTGGAGGGAAACGGTACCTGGCCCTTATATCTTGACTGGACATTCCAAATAAGTTGATCCTCTGTCTGAAGATCCTCTCTGCTCTGGCTCTCCTCCTCCTCCTCAAGTGGTTTTGCTGCATGGCAAGGGGCAGTGCAACAAACACATTCAGTGACATGTTGAAAGGGTTTGTGTGTGTCTGCTCTGCAGTTATACGTGCTGCCGAGCTAGGATTGGCTGGAGTGTGTCAGCTGATGCATGGTGGGGGATGGTAGGGACTTGGACAGGTTCACCCTTGGCTCACATGATCAATGGCCACCAAACCGGATTTTCCGGCCCGTAATCGGAACTTCCGGCCCGGAGCCGGACTTTCCGGCCCGTAAGCGGACTTTCCGGCCCGTAAGCGGACTTTTCGCTCCGGGCCCGGAAAGTCCGCTCCGGGTGCGGAAATTCCAGCCCGAGTGCGGACATAAGTTTAGTGGTCGTAAATGGATTCTGTGAATAGCAAAAGTCCTAAGTTCATTTTGTGAATAGCAAAAGTAGTAAGTTCATTCTGTGAATACCAGAAGTACTAGGTGCATTCTGTGAATACCAGATTGGTACTAAGTTTAGGATTTAGTCTTAAGTTTGTTCTGTGAATCGGGCCCTCAGTACCTATACAGTCTAGGAATCCTTCTGTCTGTCCCGTGCAGTTCTCCATTCATCCATCTAGCACTATCTATGTATCCTATCACTTCGCCAATACCTACGCACTAATAAATTTAGCATGCACTCTCTTTGCAGCACTGAAATTACTCCAGTTATTAGTCATATACTTAAGAAATGGCCTAGCCACTAACCCAAGTCCAGGTACAATGTTTTGTACACTATGCATGCAGATCTCTAACAAGCTACATACTATTAATACGCTCTTCTAAATACCCAGTTAATACCTATGCAGTGTTGGAATCCTTCTGTCTGTGCCATGTATTTCTCCAATCACCCAACCAGCACTATCTACGTATCATATCACTCCGCCAATACCTAAGCACTTATAAATTCAACATCTACTCTCTTTGCAGCACTGAAATTATTCTAGTTACTAGTCATGTACCTAAGGAATTGCCTAGCCAGAAAAACTAGTACAGCTACAATATTCTGTGCACTAAGCATGCAGACCTCTAATCAGCTACATAGCATTGATACTGTCTTTTAAATACTCAGTACCTATACAGTCTAGGAATCCTTCTGTCTGTCCCATGCAGTTCTCCATTCATCCATCCAGCACTATCTACGTATCCTATCACTTCGCCAATACCTACGCACTAATAAATTTAGCATGCACTCTCTTTGCAGCACTGAAATTACTCCAGTTATTATTCATATACTTAAAGAATGGCCTAGCCACTAATACAAGTGCAGGTACAATATTTTGTACACTATGCATGCAGACCTTTAACCAGCTTCATACTATTGATACGCTCTTCTAAATATCCAGTTAGTACCTCTGCAGTGTAGGAATCCTCCTGTCTGTCCCATGCATTTCTCCAATCACTCATCCAGCACTAACTACTTATCCTATTACTCCACCAATACCTAAGCACTTATAATAACTGAAAAAAATGTTTAGCATTCTTTGATATGTACTACTGTCAAGGTAAAATTAAGTAATCCAAACACTATCAATGCACAACTACATTCAGCTGTGCACTATATATATATATATATATATATATATATATATATATAAACCTCTAACCAGCTACTTAGTAAAGTACTACCCATGCAACCTAGGAATCCTCCTGTCTGTCCCATGCACTTCTCCAATCACCCATCCAGCACTATCTGCGTATCTTATCACTCCGCAATAGCTAAGCACTTATAACTTCAACATGTACTCTCTTTGCATCACTGAAATTATTCTACTTACTAGTCATGTACCTAAGGAATGGCCTAGCCAGTAAAACTAGTACAGCTACAATATTCTGTGCACTATGCATGCAGACCTCTACTCAGCTACATAGCTTTGATACAGTCTTTTAAATACTCAGTTAGTACCTATGCATTCTAGGAATCCTTCTGTCTGTCTCATGCACTTCTCCATTCAACCATCCAGCACTATCTACATATCCTATCACTCTGCCAATACATAAGCACTAATAAATTTAGCATGCACTCTCTTTGCAGCACTGAAATTACTCCAGTTATTAGTCATATACTTAAGGAATGGCCTAGCCACTAACACAAGTGCTGGTACAATATTTTGTACACTATGCATGCAGACCTCTAACCAGCTACATACTATTGATACGCTCTTCTAAAGACCCAGTTAGTACCTATGCAGTCTAGGAATCCATCTGTCTGTCCTATGCACTTCTCCATTCACCCATCCAGCACTATCTGCTTATCCTATCACTCCACCAATACCTAAGCACTTATAAATTCAGCACGCACTTTCTTTGCAACACTGAAATTACTCCAGTTATTAGTCGTATACTTAAGGAATGGCGTAGGCAAAAACACAAGTGCAGGTACAATAGTTTGTACACTATGCATGCACATCTCTAACCAGCTACAAATTATTGATACGCTCTTCTAAATACCCAGTTAGTACTTATGCAGTGTAGGAATCCTCCTGTCTGTCCCATGCATTTCTCCAATCACCCATCCAGCACTATCTACTTATCCTATTACTCCACCAATACCTAAGCACATATAAATTCACTATACACTCTGTTTGTAATACTGTAATTATTCTAGTTACTAGTCATGAACTTATGGAATGACCTAGCTACTAACACAAGTACATCTATAATATTTTGTGTACTATCCACGCAGACCTCTAACTTGCTACGTACTATTGATACACTCTTCTAAATACCCAGTTAGTACTCATGCAGTGTAGTAATCGTCCAGTCTGTCCCATGCACTTCTTTAATCACTTATCTACCACTATCTACTTATCCTATCACTCCACCAATACGTAAGCACTTTTAAATTAAGTGTTCACTCTGTTTGCAGCACTGTCATCATTCCAGTTACTAGTGGAATTCTTATAAAATGACCTAGGCACCAACACAAGTACACTTAGAATATTCTGTGCATAATCCCTACAAATCTCTAAGCAGATACATACTATTGGTCCACTCCATTAAATACTGAAGTAGTACCCATGCGGCGTAGGATACCTCCTGTCAGTCACATGCAATTCTTCAATCATCCATCCAGCACTATGTTCTTATTGTATCAGTCTGCCAATACCTCAGCACTTATGGGGCAGATTTGCAAGCACCCTGCGCCACCAGTACGTCACTTTTTGTAATGTAGTGATGGCGCCAGGCACTCCTTCATAATTACAAGGAGAGGAAACGCCACCCTGCGTGATTTTTCCTCTCCTTGTAAATACGACCCCTTCATACACAGAACTTTGCATTGAAGGGGCGTCTCATAGGTGTTGCTGTGGGTGTTCCCAGGCAACACCCATAGAACAAGACACATCTCCAGATTTATGAGAAATCGTAAATCTGGAGATGTGTGTGAATGCTGTGTCATCCTAGAGTTGGTGTAGCAAGGCGCAACAAGGAGAATTGTTTTCATTTCTCCTCATTTTTTCCTCTTTCAATGCATGCTGCATTCCACAGCATACATTGAAAGAGGAAAATGCCTTTACTGATTGTTTTTGTGCAGGAAGGTGTCCCTTCCTGCACAAAAACAATCTCCACACAACACAGACATCCTTGCACCATGGTGCAAGGGTGCCTGTGTCACTGCATGGCTGCAGTTTATGCAGCAGTGCAGAGGGAAGCACAGAGTTGCAACATATTCATGGACATATGCCACATCCCTGTGCTTCGGAAGTGCCACAGTGCAGTGCAGCTAAAGAGCTTGCAGTATCACGTTGTAGTACTTCCTCATACATCTTCCCCTATAAATTCACCATACACTACTAATGCATTCTTTCAGTCAATCATGCTGTATACATATATTCAACCAAACTTTCAAACTTGACCTTGCAATTATAGTTCTTTCTTTAACCAGATAAGGTAGTTCTGATAAGAACTTTTTTTTTCTTCTTTTTTCTTTTGTATTTTTTTCTTTTGTATTTTTTTGGGGTTTTTTTCAAAAAATTAACAAAAAAAGAACTAATAAAACAGGAAACCATTGGAATTACTTATCATTCCCAAACCAAAAAAAAAAAAAATTAATTACGATGGTTGCATAGTGCAGCACAAACTGCATCCACTGACTGCTCACTGAAGCATATAAGTTTCTTACACTTCACGCAGTGTTGCTCGAGAAAGGCGAATCCTTGCCTAATGTCCATTGCAGGTGTTCCTGAGGATGCTCCCGATGTACTTGCCACAGCAGGTGAGGGGTTCAAAGCCGTTGCCTCATTTCCTCCCAAGCAAGATTGAGAGGATGTGTGGTCCAGAGATGCTTGTACATAGAAGCAGTGCCACAAGAGTATTTTTTTTCACTGCCTCTTGACAGGACTCAGTCACAAATTTTGCACGTCACCTTTCTCGCATTTACTTTCTTCTATCCAGGTGGAAAAGAGAAGAATTTCCACACAACAGATTCCGGCCTCTGTGGACGTGGTGCCTCCTGCAAGAATTCTTCTTCAGAAAATACTTCCTCCTGCTGCTGTCCAGATGCCATTTTGTTTGATATTTTTTTTAAAACACCAAAAAAAACAAGCAAAAAGGGTTCTTGTAGGAAAAGAGATGTCTCTCTAAAGATAGTCCAACAAGAATGATTAAAATGGGTGGGGTCCTTCAATAGTTACAGTGGGAAATGTTATGAACCAATGAAATTTTTTTTTTTGAGGTCACATGTCATCCGCGCACTTTGCGCTCATGAAGCACGCACCCGACGCGACTTCGCGAAAATATATTTACAAATAATATAAGTTTATTATAAGTACAAATATATTATTTTTATGACTATCTTAGATAGTCTCTTGCCCTAATATGTATGTTAAACACACATTCATATCATTTTAGAACATAAAATAAAATTGTGGGAGTCGCGCACCCAGCGCACCCAGCACGTATATGACATCACGCGGGACCCGCCACCACGCAAGCGTCGCGTACAGTAATGCGCATGTGTTGCGAATGCGCGGGAGCAGGAGTCGCAGACTGGTCACATACCAATCGCGCACATCACGTAATATTAAATGTATATGATGTAACTGAAAAACACGCAGCCGTCGCACTCCATACGCGGATCCTTCACCACGTTTCTAAAATGGCAGCTAGAATCCGCGCACCCACTGTGATGTTACACTTTGGGTGCGCGACTCCAAAAAAAAATTGGAAAAAAAATGTAAAATAAAATAATATAAATATATTAAAATAAAAAATAAAACTAAAAAATTAAACAATATTTCAGTTTTTTTTTTTTTTTTTCAATTTTCAGAAAAATATATAATGTTATTTAGTGAATAAAATATTTATAAATAAACAGTTAAAAAACTGTAGAAAATCAGCACAAAAATAGGTATAACTACTATTACACTTAAAAATTAGCATTTAAAAAACCTTTGAAATTCACTGAAAATACCATAGGTTTCAGAGACGTTATAGTTAGAAATTAGCATTTAGAAAATCTTTGAAATTCACTGAAAAAACCATAGGTTTCAGAGACGTTATAGTTAGAAATTAGCATTTAAAAAACCTTAGAAATTCACAGAAAAAACCATAGGTTTCAGGGGTGTTATAATTAGCTGGACATTTCACTCGTAGAAAACCATAGAAATTCCTCCGTTATAGTTAGTTCTGCTAACCATAACTCACGCGCCCGCAATGCACTGTTGATGATGTCACATATTACATCATTCTTGACATGCTGAGTGACATCACTGATGACATCACTGATGACATCTCAAATGACATCACTGATGACATCATCCACGTGACAATCTGATACACCTCATCATACACTAGTATAACCTTTCATCACTCACTGTAAAATACAGAGTACCATATTTGAAACCATTGACATACCAATACCAGTTACTTCATACCCACTCACTGATTCCTAAGTCTACACACACAACTACCCATTCAACAACAGATTCACTTATACATGCAGTCACTAATTAATATAACACTATGAAATGCACTTATACACATATATAGACAGTGATACATCAGCAGTCATCTTAGTCGGTTATGCAGTCATCCTACTCACTCATGAAAAAAATTAATCACACTTACATTTACTCACTTACACAATTATACACACAACACCTCATTTATTCAAACACATAGTAGCTCATAGTTAAAAAATCACCATTACAATTATACACTCATTCATATTGTTACTCTCACAATCACTGACTCTTATATATACTTATTTATATACACCAACTCTCACAGACAATGCCTTTTATTTTTTTACTTTGTTGAAGATGTACAACTAAAACATATATTCGCTCACCAACACACAAATAAATACACTCAGTCACCCAACTGTTTCCACATGCACTCTTAAACCTATACGCCTAGTCAATCAACCATTCACACATCTATGCATAGAGTTACACACACCCCATCCAACCATACACAAACTCAGTGTCCCATACAAATACTCACCCAACTAATCAATAACTAATATATACACTCATGTAGTTAGTGACCAACTGATGCAGCATGTTATACAACAACAGAGACAGTGATGCACACATTCACATAGTTTAGTTACAAATCCATGTATTAAGTGAAACACTTTTAATTACTCACTTAAACAGACAGTCAGACAGCTACTAAATCCTCCATCCAGACAGTTATATATTCACTCAATCTTCAATACAGATTGGTCTATATATAATACATATTTAAATTTCAAACTAAACCACATTCACTGGATGATGTCATCAGTGATGCCATCAGTGATGTCATTTGAGATGTCATCAGTGATGTCATCAGTGATGTCACTGACCATGTCATGAATGATGTAATATGTGATATCATCAGCAGTGCATTGCGGGCGCACAAGTTATAGTTAGCAAAACTAACTATAACAAAGGAATTTCTATGGTTTTGTACGAGTGAAATGTCCAGCTAACTATAACACACCTGAAACCTATGTTTTTTTCTGTGAATATATATATATATATATGTATCTATACATATATATATATATTTATTCACTGAAAAAACCATAGGTTTCACACACGTTATAGTTAGGAATTAGCATTTAAAAAACCTTGCAAATTCACTGAAAAAACCATAGGTTTCACACATGTTATAGTTAGCGGAAATTTTACTGATAAAAAACCAGTGAAATTCCCCCGTTATAGTTAGTGCAGGCAACTATAACTCACGCGACCGCAATCCTCTGCTGATGCTAATACTGTATTTAGACACTTATTTGCCCATGTCTTCTTCCATACAGTTTTAGCTATACATATATTTCAAATATTTTTTTTTCATAAAGACACATATGTCATCAGCAGAAGATTGCGGTCGCGTGAGTTATAGTTGCCTGCACTAACTATAACGGGGGAATTTCACTGGTTTTTTATCAGTAAAATTTCCGCTAACTATAACATGTGTGAAACCTATGGTTTTTTCAGTGAATTTGCAAGGTTTTTTAAATGCTAATTCCTAACTATAACGTGTGTGAAACTTATGGTTTTTTCAGTGAATTTGTACGGTTTTTTAAATGCTAAGTTACTTTACGCCATTCGTGGTGTGCGCGCCCACTTAACGCAGTTCGTTCCGTGCGCGCACGGTGCGCTTCGCGCACGGTGCACGCACAGTAAGCACGCGGTGCGCTTCGTGCACCGCGCGCCCACTTTACGCAGTTAGTGCCGTGCACGCACGGTGGGCACGCTGTGCGCTACGCGCACCGCGTGCCCACGTTACGCTAGATGGGCCATGTACGCACGATGCGCTTCGCGCACCGTGCGCACATGGAGGACATATGATGCGCTTCGTTGTGAAAAGTAATATTTTAATTTTTCACATCGGTGATATGCCATGCACAAATGGTGCCCTTCGGGCACCATTTGCACATGGGGTGGGGAGAGTATGGATAATATTTTTTTTTTTTAAACTTTTTACCGTACGCGTACGGTAAGCGTAATCGGCGAAATTATCGAAAAAATTAAAATTCCGTTTTTGGCCTTGGGGGATCCCCCAACATGGCTAGGTGCTTAGGAGCTGTCTAAACAGCCCCTTTACATGTTTTTGTCCTTTGTTTTTTAATCCCCACTCAGAGTGCGAGAGAGAAAATGGCGGCCGCCGCTTCCTGGTTTCGACCGATTCGAATGTTTACTAAGATCTAACAGCCAATCAGAATCGCGCTCGCGCACGTCACCGTACGCGTACGGTAAGCGCACCGTAAGCGCACCGTAAGCTGGCTCAGATATATATATTGATTTAAAGGCTATTTTCTCAGAATCTACTGAACAGATTTACACCAAACCTACAAAAGGCACTTCCTTGACCTGTAGACTACCTCTCTGCCAAATTTCAAGGAACTCTGTTCAGCCGTTCGGGCTGTAGCTGTGTCTAAAGGTCCTATGGAAAAATGCATGGGAAAAATGCGTTTTGGGACCCCCCTTTTATCTCAGCCCCCGCTTGACGAATCGCCCCGAGACTTTCAGGGTAGGAGCGGAGCGTAGCGCCCCACCTATTTTGAAAATTTCGCGAGGATTCGTCGACCGGCACCAAAGTTATTCAAAATAGAATGTTGCGGTTTTCCTATGGAAACAGGGTCCTAACTATAACTACCTACTGGCGACCGCCAGTAGGTAATATATATATTTATATATACATTTTACCTACTGGCAGTTGCCAGAAGGTAGTTATAGTTAGGACCTCGTTTCTATTCAAAAAGCGTTTTTTTCTTTTGCCAATATCTTTGGCGCCGCTTGACGAATCTTCGTGAAATTTTCAAAACTAATGGGAAGACTGGTTAGCTCCTGTGTTTTAATTTTTGGGGTGATTCATCAAGCAGGAGCCAAGGAAAAAAGGGGGGTCCCAAAGCGCGTTTTCCCCATGTTAATTTCCATAGGAATTTTGAAACAGGTTACAGCCCGAACTGCTGAACGAAGTTACTCCAAATTTGGCAAAATGGTAGGTCTTGGTCTAGAAAGCGTGCTTTTTTCAAATGGTGTAAATCCGTTCAGTAGTTTCTAAGAAATTCAAAAATAAAAAAATACCGATATCTGGGCAGAGCCTAACCACACATCTCATCGTGAGATCTGATTGGCTGTCAACACTTCATCCTGGAATTGCTGGCAGCCATCTGGGGACCAATATACATGATAGCACCCCACTGAAATGCACTGTATTGAATAGAAGGTTTTGAGGGTCACCAAAAGGAGAACTATAAAGGGTGATAACAGTCTTTAGTTACATTAGAATACATTTGTTGCGGCACCATACTAATTAGAATACATTTGTTGTGGCACCATACTAATTTTAGGTATTGTGGTGTGTTCTAAGGTGATTTTACCCTGTGAAAAACCTTCTGCTGGGATATCATGAATCATGTTTGAGAGAAAATTATTTTCTCATGCTTGCCCCATAGAGGTTTGGAAGGTGCTCCAGAAGCTAAAATGAGAGCATATTTTCTATAAATTCACATTATCTTTCTCAGTCATGTGAGAATGAAGTCTGACATTCTCAGTAAAACATGTACATCCAACAAGGACAGAGACTGTCAGTTGATTTCTTTGTGTTCTACTGCAGCCTCCCAGAGTGTTCTAAAGAACAACTAGAGAGCTAACAGTCTTACTTATGACAAAAGTATGGAACACCTGAAGACATCTTGATTGTAATAAATGGATAACACTTAAAACATTTAATTTAAAAAGGAACAAAATGAGGGGGTTCATTTTGTCATAGAAATTATGTTAGTGCTGTGGAAAGAAAAATTAGGACATGTTTTAAGTGAGATCTCAAATATCTTCCTGTTATACTTTAACAGGAGCAGCCTGTCAGTTGATTCCTTTGTGTTCTACTGCAGCTTCCCAGAGTGTTCTAAAGAACAACTAGAGCACTAGCAGTCTTACTTATGACAAACTTATGGCACACCTAAAGCCATCCTGATTGGAATAAACTGGTAATACTTAAAACATTTAATTTAAAAAAGAACTACATGAGGGGGTTCATTTTGTCATAGAAATTACGGTTAGTTCTGTAGAAAGAAAAAATAGGACATGTTTTTAGTGAGATCTCAAATATCTTCCTGTTATACTTCAAGAGGAGGAGCCTGTCAGTTGATTCCTTTGTGTTCTACTGCAGCTTCCCAGAGTGGTCTAAAGAACAAATAGAGCACTAACGGTCTCACTTATGACAAAATTATGGCACACCTGAAGCCATCTTGATTGGAATAAACTGGTAACACTGTTGCGAACAGAAGAAAGTCCACTCCAAGTAGTTTCTTAACTAGATTTATTCCAGGTATGATGTTATGTAGAGAACCCCACCAGAAGCAGCTTTCTTGCTGCTCAGCCCATACACCAACTGACATCCTCACTCATCCAACATTCCATGGTCACCTCTCACACCACCATTCCACTCCACAGTCACACTGGCTGAGCAGCAGTTATAACACATCTCCCTTTCTTTATACAAATGAGAATCAAATCCAAAAGAATCACAATATAAATGGTGCATGCAAAAGATGACAAAATGATAAATACATGTAACACTGTGGCATCAGAACAAAAACAATGTGCTACATGTACAGATGATGATATACATGTATAAAAGATAACAAAGAATAAATATTAGGAAGATGTAATCACTCCACGCAAATCAGCAATTCTACACACACCACTTTTCCCTTTCCACCATGTAAAAACAAAACATACGCACCATTAAAGCAAACCAAGATAACACACACACTACCATGCCAGAAAACACAAACTAAACCCAAATGCCAAATCAAGCTGGCTGGCCAGGCCAACAAGAGATAGAAAGAGTACAGACTAGAAAACGTGGTAAGAAACCTTTCTAAGACCTTAGAAGCTGTGGAAGATCATTCCACAGGGAACAAATGGCAGAAACATTGCCATCCACCCTTACCCGTAGTAAGGGTGGTAAGTGTGACCTATAAGTCCACACAGCACCTGAAACAGAACAAAATGGTTCCAGATACAACATAATAGTAAAGAAACCTCAAAAACACTTCTCCCAACACTAGCAGTCTTACTTATGACAAACTTATCGCACACCGAAAGCCATCCTGATTGGAATAAACTGGTAATACTTAAAACATTTAATTTAAAAAAGAACTACATGAGGGGGTTCATTTTGTCATAGAAATTATGGTTAGTGCTGTAGAAAGAAAAAATAGGACATGTTTTTAGTGAGATCTCAAATATCTTCCTGTTATACTTCAAGAGGAGGAGCCTGTCAGTTGTTTCCTTTGTGTTCTACTGCAGCTTCCCAGAGTGGTCTAAAGAACAACTAGAGCACTAACGGTCTCACTTATGACAAAATTATGGCACACCTGAAGCCATCTTGATTGGAATAAACTGGTAACACTGTTGCGAACAGAAGAAAGCCCACTCCAAGTAGTTTCTTAACTAAATTTATTCCAGGTATGATGTTATGTAGAGAACCCCACCAGAAGCAGCTTTCCTGTTGCTCAGCCCATACACCAACTGACATCCTCACTCATCCAACATTCCACGGTCACCTCTCACACCAACATTCCACTCCACAGTCACACTGGCTGAGCAGCAGTTATAACACATCTCCCTTTCTTTATACAAATGAGAATCAAATCCAAAAGAATCACAATATAAATTGTGCATGCAAAAGATGACAAAATGATAAATACATGCAACACTGGGGCATCAGAACAAAAACAATGTGCTAGATGTACAGATGATGATATACATGTATAAAAGATAACAAAGAATAAATATTAGGAAGATGTAATCACTCCACGCAAATCAGCAATTCTACACACACCACTTTTCCCTTTCCACCATGTAAAAACAAAACATACGCACCATTAAAGCAAACCAAGATAACACACACACTACCACGCCAGAAAACACAAACTAAACCCGAATGCCAAATCAAGCTGGCTGGCCAGGCCAAGAGATAGAAAGAGTACAGACTAGAAAACGTGGTAAGAAACCTTTCTAAGACCTTAGAAGCTGTGGAAGATCATTCCACAGGGAACAAATGGCAGAAACATTGCCCTCCACCCTTACCCGCAGTAAGGGTGGTAAGTGTAACCTATAAGACCACACAGCACCTGAAACAGAACAAAATGGTTACAGATACAACATAATAGTAAAGAAACCTCAAAAACACTTCTCCCAACACAAGATAAAGTGGAATGTGTGGGAACCATACTGATGGAGCAAGGACTCGTACAAAAGAGACTTGCTCTGAAGCAATTCGCTCCTTTAACTTACTAGCCAGTTATTAAGATTGTTTTGTGTGAAACTAATGTTCACCACATAAATATGCGGGTTAGTGAAGCTTGCTTATGTGTTTACTAATGATAATAACATGAACGAAGGACTAATCTTGCTCTAAACGGGGAAATCTTTACTGCGCATGCATCAACTGCATCTATGTATGTATGTACAGTATGACGAGCTAATGCGTGGAGGGAAATTCTTGCGCATGAGCAGAAGACACTAAAATGGAGACTTGAAGACTCGCGTGCATGGCATCTGCTTGCTTGAATGGAAACACGCTATTTTATTAAAGCTAACGCAGGAATAAGTCTAATAAATAAACTGGGATAGAGTAGAGATGGGTGGTATACAGTGAAACCATTTATTTTTTAAAGTAACATCTGTCTTTCTGACGTTATCACTAGTGCGTACTTGGGCCTCTCATGTATAACTGAAGTAAGCTGAGCCATGTGACAACCACGCATGGGCACTGAAAGTTAATCCAGAGTGATGACACAAAGGTTGCAGAGTGCCCAAGCCTGAGAACGGATGGTGAAAAGTTCACCTGAATGGACCTACATGTTAGATTTTAACAAATGTTGCAAATGAAATGTGAATGCAGGTGGGAAATACAGATCATGAATAAAAACTAAGGGGATGGGTTTGTGAACAATAGGTTAACTGAATTTAATCACATGTAAGCATGGTGTGATGATCTTCCCCCCTTGCCTGACCAATCAGATTTAGTATTTTTACGATATTGATACATTAATGGATGGAACATGTAGAACGAAAAGGTATAATTGAGATAGCTTCAATTAGTTAGTTAGTTTTGGAGGCAGAGATGCTGTGAGCGGGAGATGCTGTTGCTAGGAGAGAGATGCTGTGAGATGCTGATGAAGAACCCAATTGCAGAACCTCTATCCTAATTTAATTTGGTTAGACAGAAGATCGCGGAAGAATCTCGAGGAGGAAGAGAGTGTCAGAGAGGGGTGTGACACAACCGTCCGTATTCTAGAGAGGTCATCTATCTTGTACTGAGTCCTATCCTGAAGCCTTTGTTGCCTGATCAATCCCAGGGGGCCCTTACCAGCCCTTTGGTCAGGGGATTGGTCTTCACACCATTCTTGATAACTATAAAATTCTTGTTATTTGTAGATGTTCTTTTCTCTCTATCCTCTTTTTTTCCTCAGGCATTGTTCATTGAGTAAGTCCATGAGATATTCGATTGATGATTTAATTGAATTTTCTCTCCTATGAATGAGGGTGGCTGCATTGTGTATTTGTGATGGTTCACATGCATTTAATTTAGATAAAGATTTAAAAACTTCCCCAAGTCTGTAGTTATTTACATCTAGTTCAACTAATGGTCCATCGACCAGAGGAAAGAACATTTTGATCAGTGAAAGGTTAGTTAGGAGTATTGAATAGCTAATCTTGAAAATGTAGGAAAAATTACAAACTTTGACTCCAGTGGTTTACCCAACTATTGTGTGTGTTTATGGGCCCAGGTGAGTACAGGGTAGTGGAATATCTGTTGTTGGTACACCACTGGATCAATACCAAATGGAACACAAGCAAAAGCACAAAACATGTCTTAGGAACTGTAAGAAAGTGGCTCTGTATATACTGTTCCCAAATAGGTACAGTGTGCACAGAGTCCACAGTCCCCAGAGGTTTGGCAGAGACTAAAGTTAGATATAACCTTACTCTCTAAAGTGGTAGCTTGGTCGAGCAGTAAGGCAGTATCAGAGGACAGTGTAAAGCATTTGTTGTACATACTCAGTCAGCAAATGGTCTCACACACTCAAGAACTGAACCCTAGGCCAATGGTTTGTATATAAAAATATATGCTTGTTTTATTTTAGAACCAACAATAGGTATCAACATATACTTTCTCAGAATGAGATGCTTTAGATAAATACTTTCAATAGGCAATAGACTTTTGAATGCAATAGTTACAGTTGTTGCAATAGGCAACACAATTTCAAACACAATTATACATTGAGCTCAATGGGAATTTCTAGTTAAATGCAATAGATTACTTTTTGGATTACTTTTCTTACCACAGAACTGGATCCTAGATTCAGTCCAGGGACATCTCCTGTAAACAGTTGGGTAAAAACATTTTGGTTACAGTTGTGATTTTTAAGGAATATTATTGTATTTTAACCTCTTCCATGCTTATGACAAGCCCAGCTCGTCATGAGTCACAGTGGAGCGCGATTGATTCCCCACCTGTGCGGGCAAATAAATCAGTGGGCTGAGTCGTGATGAGCCCAGCTCGTCATTAGCACAGCTCCACTGTGACTTATGACGAGCTGGGCTCATCATGAGCAATGCGGTGCCGCGCCCCCGCCCGCCTGCACCGTGGGGGAATTACCCGCGCAGCGAAGGGGTTAAAAGTTGACACAGAAACTTTTTCACATAGAATCACCAATGTTATCCTATGGGAGGAAATTCACTTAGCAGGTAAGTAGGGTTATCGTTACTTTTTCTTACTCAGTGTTGGATCCTGGATCCAGCACTGGGGCATCTCCTGTAAACAGTTGAAAGAATGCGATTTTGTTATACAGGTGATTTTTAACGAATATTTGTAAGTTTGCAAAATCGACACAAGAATTTCTGGCAAGAAACAGGCAATGTTATCGTATTGAGGAAAATCAATTAGCTGTAAGTACGGTTGTAATTACTTTGCAGGGTCAGCGCTGGGCACCAAGATCCAGCACTGGGATCTCTCCTGATAACAGGTGAGTAAATTCATTTTTGTAATTCGGCTGATTTTAGGTGAATATTTTAAAGTTTCAAAACTCGACACAGAAGAATTTCCAAGTGAAACCAGTCAATGTTACCCTATGGAAGAAAAGTGAGTTATCGGCTTTTGGGTAAGTACTCGACTGGCAGAGTTAAGGTTCTGGGCATAGACTCAGGGGTCTCCCAGGGTCAGGTAGGTACAGTTGTTACACCCTCAGCAGCACAGGGGCAGCCGGGTGCAGAGTGAGTTAGGTTCAATGTTATCCTATGGGAGGCAGTGGGCCCTTGATTGGTGGCTGCTGGCTAGCAGGCCACGTGGCTGTGGGACCCGGGCTCCTGGTCCCTTACTCAGGGCAAGTGGGGAAGTAGATTAGAGTAGAGGTTGCACTGCCGGGGGCACTTGGGCGGCTGGGTGCAGGGTGCTTTTGAGCCGTCGGGTGCTCAATGAATTTCAATGGAGAAGCTCAAGGACGAACAAAGGCTGCAAGCTTGGGGACGAAGATTCTTCAGGTGCGATCACCACTTTGAGAGGTAATTTGGGTAGTTGGAGGATAGGTAGGCACCCAGGAGTTGTGCACAGGGGGCCGCAGGGCGCCGGGTGCAGGGGTGCCTTTTGGCATCGGGAAATCTTACCCTCTGCTGGTCGCGGTTGGAGGGGTCCCTGGTTCTGAGGCTGCAGGCGTCGTCAGGAGCGTCAAGGTGAGTCCTTGAGTGCTGGATTCGCTTGCTTTGATCAGTACCACAGCTTGTGGGAGTCCCAGTTAGTTAGAGTCACAAGGCAGTCAGGTCTTCTGGGGTTTTTGAGGTTGCTGACCACTGGAGATGCCGAGGTTTAGCAGGAGCAGGTTAGAGGGTCGACAGGCCTGTAGGGCGGGGGTCAAATAGGTTGGTGTCTTCCTCTTGTTAGCAGCTGCACGGCAGGTCTTCTTGTTTCTTGATCTTCTTTCTTGTTTCGGAATCTGGATCTGGAGAAGGAAGGTACAGGGTGTCCCTAAATACTAAATTTAGGGGTGTTACAGGTAGGTAAATGGCAGGGACCAATGGGTCCCTTCCTTGGGGTGGGTACACCCCCTATCCTGCCACTCTCCTGTAGAAGGGGGGCAGTAGCGTAGTCCTGATTGGGCAGGGCTTCCCATCTTCAAGATGGTGAAAGCCCGGAGATGTGCTTCACCTCGCCTCCCCCACCTGAGGGGTGGGGTTGGTAGAGGCTGGCACACCCTTGTCCTTACTTAGCTTTTCCCGCCTATCTTCCCGCCAGAGAGGGGGTCAGAGCCAGTTGCTGAGTACAGCAAGTGGCCTGGGGAAGCTCACAAAGGTGGCATTCCTTTGAAGCTTCCCCTGCCCATCCTGGGGGAGGAGACCTAGCACCTTGCCCAGGATGTGCATTGTTGCAGGCCCAGGAGAGCGGTTGGCTCTCTACCCAGGGGGCTCTGCAACATGTCTGCTGTGTGGCAGCCTAGGCAGCCCCTCAGACAAAACGTGGATTGTAGGTTAGGTTCAGGGGCAACTCTAAGTTGCCTTCTGTCGTGCATCTTACAGTAAATCCCACACTGGCATCAGTGTGGGTTTACTGTGCTGAGAAGTTTGATACCAAACTTCTCAGCCTTCATTGTAGCCATCATGGTGCTGTGGAGTTTGTGTTGACGACCTCCCAGCACCATATACTCTTAATGGCAGCACTGCACTTACAGTGCCCAGGAATGGACCTGGGTACTGTAGGGGCACAGGGCTCATGCACCTGTGCCCACACCACTGGCATAGGGCACCCAGCTAGAGGGGTGACTGAGGTATGCCAGGGCACTGTGTGTTGTGGGCATGGCAAACAGGGATGTGTGCCATGTTGACTCTTTGTTTTGTTCTGCACCAAGACACTCAGCCTGCAAAGGCAGTGTGTGTGTGTCAGGGTACAGGGCCTCTAAGGGTGGCACAATAAGTGCTACTGCCCTTAGGGGCCTTCTCTGGTCACAAGGCCCTGGGTACCTAGGGTACCATTTACGAGGGGCTGACATGTGGCCAGAGATGCCAATTGGGTTCAGGCTTCAACACAGTTTTAGGGAAGGAACATAGAACCTGGGTACCTGATTGGCAGGAGCCAAGGGCACACTCAGTCAAAGTACATCAGAAATTCAGCAAAAAGTGGGGGCATACCATGCAAGAAAGATGGCACTTTCTCACAGGAACTTTGCCCTGAAAGGCACACACCCCACGCAAACCTTGATGTGCAGGGAAAGAAAGTAAAATGCACCAAAATTACAGCAATCAACCTGAAAAACAGGAAAAATGTCAATGTGACAACCACACACCAGAACTCATGAACCTCCTACAAGTAGCATAACCTCTGGCAACACGAAATGCTGATAGAAAAGAACATCAAGACATTATAAGTACTTCATGAATATCCTGTAATGTTTTAAAACAAGTAACTCACGCTGGAAAATAAACCCCGGCTAACATTCTACCCCCCACCAAAAATGCATTCATTCATTAGGCTTGCTAAATGCCCTAGACCCATCCCCAGTAGGAAAGGAGGAAAACACAAACACCTCCATACAAACAGCACATCAGTAAACAAAACACAACAACATGTTAAGTACATGGCATGGGATATTAGCCCTAAGTAACACGGAAGAACACCGGTGAGTGAACTCTCACCCAAAACTCCACTGGAAATGCAGAAGTACATAACTAAAACAAGTGGTTAAAACTGTAGCTTAAAGGACAAAAAACAAAACAATTAATGATAATAACAGTGTAAGAAAGGATCAAGCTTGCCACAACAATTCCACGTGATAAGGTTCCACCAACATCTAAAGAGGGGCGCTTCTTCATCAATTCAAAAACTGCCGGTCTGGGCAAAATAGTGGTCGATGAAAGCATCACACAAACACTGAATTCCAGACAAAGAAAAATAAGTAGATGGATCCTGCAGGTAGTTCAGTTAAAACACAGCAACCTCTATCACACGTAGAAAAAAGCTGCACACAATGAATAAGACACAAGCTGGCACAACGTGAAATGCCAGCTCACCGGTTGCATTTTACTTGGACCCCGTATTGCGTATTTTGCACAAATTACTTGAGATTGATCTTGCGAAACATTGAACTTTACAATTCTGTTAACCTGAAGTTGCTCTGAACTGGGCATTGTAACAACCGTTTTTACATATTGGTTTTAATGAATTCTCATTTTATTGTATTAAGAAAGAGGATTTACTGTTTTTATGTACACTTTTATGATCTATGTTTCTAAATCAGATCGAAAAATGTTTATTGACTTGAATTGAAGTCTCCCAAGATGGCCACCAGTGAAAAAGGAGCCCAAATGTAGCACAAATAACACCCATATGTAGCCCACGTATAGCCCAACGACAGAAGTGTGGAAAATTCCAGAACCAGTTTGGGCACTTTTAGAAGTCAGTTGGTAAGGGTTAATATTTCTAACCAATAGAAATGTGTTTTATAATTTGAAATAATGTAGGAAGGAATGTGATTTGTTACTTACATATATTTGTGTGGAGAAAGAGAGGGAAACTTTGCCATTATTGGTTTTGCCTTGCTGAGAGCAGTGCATTACATTTATTGTGTGCATAAGAAAATCTTTTCTGAGTTTCTGATATTTTATATTCTACAAATCAATTTGGAAGGTGAGTTATAAATTTGTGATGTGTATTATGTCTAAGCTTTATTTTTCAAGTTAAATAATTAATCAAGAACTTAGATGTTTGAAATATATTATTAAATGTAGAGCTGTTTATTGTAGTTTGTTTTCTTGTAGTTAAATGTTGTTTGAAATAGATTTTGTTTAATTTTATGCATATATTGGAATATGGATTAGTGATTATGGTAGTTTGTTTTAGTGTGTGGATATGTATATTTGTAGTATACCGCATAATTTTAGCTGTTGCTTTACATTTGGAGGTGGAGTCTGTCAACTTTTAAGGTGTGCATGGACTTCTGCCTCAAAGTATATTTCTACTTGTGTATGTATTTTCATATGTTTTATACATTTGGAGGTGCATGATGTATAACAAAGAGGTGTTGTTGCTTTTTATGTGGTAGGCTCAAGATTGTGAGTACTAGAATAATGGTGAAGATGCAGCCCAAAAGTGTGGTGTAAAAGATGATGACATAAGGTGTCATTAGTTAGGCTTCTTTATTTTAAGTTTCTAGAGAGCTACAGTTGAAGTGTGCTGCGTAATGTTTGATGTTTTCTTGAAATTGGAAGTTTGTTCTGTGTTTTTTTAGGTTTGGATATTGTTATGGTAAAGACATATTCATGTATGGTTTTAGTAATTTGGTGAGACTTTTACTAAAGATATGTGAAGGGTTCTTACTTTCTATTTGGGTAGGTGTAATATTATAAGTAGTTGTAGAATGGTTAAGCAGTAGCCTGAAAGTGAGGTTTGAAATGTTTGTAGAGATGTTATTTATTAGAGTAATTTGTATGATGTGAAAAAAGTTATATTTCATATATACTGCATAATTGTCAGTGTCTGTTTGAAAATTGAAGTGTACTCTGTGAAGTTTTGAGCTATGCATGGTGTTGTAACTGAGATATGTGTCTACTTGCTCTTACACTTATAGAATCCCCCAGGCACTACCTTTACACTCCTGTAATCACTCCGGCAGTACCGTAGTACTTCTGTAATTACCCAGACAGTACTCATGCACTTTTAAAATCACCCACTCACTTTTTATGTGTTCCAGTAATCCCCCAGATATTACCCTGCAGTCATGCAATCACCCAGGCACTAGTTATGTACTACCCCTACAGTTATGCAATCATGCAGGCTGTACCTATGTAGTCATATAATAACCCACACACTATCCTTGCAGTCATAGAATCACCCAGGCCCTTCTGTTGCATTCATCTATTCACCTAGGTATTACTCAAAACTCATCTATGTCTTCAGCTGCTATTTATACATTTCTCTATGCACTCAACGTGTATGTTTGCACTCATGCAATTAGCCAGTCACTATCCATCTTTTCCTGCAATAATCCAGTGACTACCCTTCAACTCATTCAATCACCCAAGAACTACCCATGGAGTTTTGGAATCACTCTGGCAGATCTATTACATGTCTCAGTTTCTAGGTTTTACTATATTCCAGAAATATTGTATACCTATTTGTTTTGGATTTGAAATGGTAGAGATGTGTGTATGCACGTGTTTAACAATATGGAGAGATTTATGGTTTAATCATGTAATAGAGTGCTGCTTTATATTTGGCTAGGCCCAACACTCATGCTGTTATAAAACACTCAAGTACTACCCATGCAGTCTTCAAATGATCCAGGCACTACATATGCACTACTGTAATTACTCAGGTATTACTGCTTAGGCCTGGGCGGTAAATTCCGTTCTGCTCGCGGAATTTGCAGAATTTCGGTAATTTTGCGTTCCACGGAGAATGCGAAATTGCCCAAAATTCTGCTTTCCGCGACTTCGCGAAATTTTTTCTTGTTCGCGTTCTCAAAATGCGTGTTCGCGAGATATTTCTCCCCGAGCATGCAAACAGCAACTGTGAACAGGAAAAAAGCATCGCGAACATGCAATTCCGCGTGTTCGCGGAATTTCTGCATGTTCGCGGAGATTTTTTACCGTTTCGCGGAAATTTACGTAACGCGATTACGCAAATTCCGCCCACCCCTATTACTGCTGCACTCATGCAATCATCTAGGCACTACCTATGCAATCATGCAATCACCAAGGTATTACTCATGCACTCTTTCAATCATGTAGTCAGTACTCATGCACTTATATAATCACCCAGGCACTACCTATGCACTCATGCAATCACCCAGGTATTACTCATGCACTCTTTCAATCACCAAGACACTACTCATGCACTTTTATAATCACCCAGGCACTACAGTTGCACTACTTCAATCACTGAGGCACTACCCTTGTACTTATGTAATCACTCAGCAAGTAGTCATGCTTTTATGAAATCACCCAGGCACTACCTTTGCACTTCTTTATTCACTCAGGCTCTACCTCAGTAGTCCTGCAATCACCCAAGAAGTACCCATGCAGTTATAAAATCACCCAGTCACTTCCTATGTAGTCATGTAAATTCCCAGATATTATCCCTGTAGTCATGCAATCACCCAGGTGTTACCTATGTACTCCTGTAATCCCCCAGACATTACTGCTGTACACATGCAATCTCACTGCATTAGCTATACAGTGGTTCATATCACCCAGGAACTATCCTTGCAGTCTTTCAATCATGCACACCCTACCCTTGTACTTATGTAATCACTCAGCTAGTACTCATGTAGTTATGAAATCACCCAGGCACTATCTATCTTTGCAGTCAGGTAATCGCGTAGGCAGTACCTTAGTACTTCTATAATCACCCAGGCAGTACTCATGGACTTTAAAATCACTCACTCACTCACCTTTTATGTATTCCAGAAATCTCCCAGATATTACCCCTGCAGTCATGCAATCACCCAGGCACTAGTTATGTACTACTTGAACTGCCAGGTAGTCATGCAGGCTGTACCTATGCAGTCATGTAATAACCCACACACTACCTTTGCAGTCATAGAATCACCCAGGCCCTACTGTTGCAGTCATCTATTCACTTAGGCACTACTCCATGACTCATCTATGTCTTCAGGTGCTATTTATACACTTATCCATGCACTCAAACTCTATGTGTGCACTTATGCAATTAGCCAGTCACTATCCATCTTCTTCTGCAATTACCCAGTGACTACCCTTGCACTCACACAATCACGCAAGCACTACCCATGGAGTTATGCAATCACTCAGGCAGATCTAATACATGTCTCAGTTTCTAGGTTTCACTATATTCCAGAAACATAGTATACATATTATTTTTAGGTATGATGATGATTTTAAAAGGTATATTCATATGTACGTGTGCTTGTAACAATATGGAGAGACGTATAGTTAACTCAGGCAGTACCCATGCACTGCTCCAATTATTCGTGCACTACCCATGCACTCCTCCAATCACCCAGCCAGTACCTATGCACATATCCAGTCACTCCACCAATACCCAAGCACTTATAAAATTACCACACTACCCTTGCTCTCTTACAATCACCCAGGTACTACCAATGCACTCATGCAATCATCCAGGCATTACCCATAAACTAATGTAATCAGTCAAGCATTACCCATGCACTCTTCAATCACCCATACATTACCTGTGTACTCATGCATTTACCCAGGCATTAACCAATTACTTACAAAATCACCCAGGCACTTCCCATACACTCCTTCAGTCACCCAGGCACTACACATCCACTCATGCAATAATCCAGGCACTACCCATGCACTCCTCCTATCACCCAGGTAGTACCTGTGCACTTTTCCAATTACTCTGCCAATACCCAAGCATTTATAAAATCACCATGCACAACCCTTGCACTCTTACAGTCACCCAAGCACTACCCATACACTCACGCAATCATCCAGGTATTACCCACAAACTCATGCAATCACTCAGGCATTACCCATGCACTCTTCCAATCACCCATAGATTACCTCTGCACTCATGCATTCACCCAGGCACTACCCATGCACTCCTCCTATCACCTAGCCAGTACCCATGCACTTTTCCAATCACTCCGCCAATACCCAAGCACTTATAAAATCACCTTGCACTCTTACAGTCACCCAGGCACTACCCGTACACACATGCTGTCATCCAGGTATTACCCATAAACTCATGCAATCAGTCAGGCATTACCCATACACTCTTCCAATCATCCATTCATTACTTCTGCACTCATGCAATCACCCGGGCATTAACCAAGAACTGATGAAATCACCTAGGCACTACCCATGCACTCCTACAATCACCCAGGCACTAGTCATAAACTCATGCAATAACCCAGGCACTACCCATGCACTGCTCCAATCACCTATGCACTATCCATGCACTCCTCTAATCACCCAGACACTACTTATTCACTCCTTCGAGTACCTAGCCAGTAGCCATGCACTCCTCCAATCACCCAGTCACTACTCATGCACTTTTAAAATCACCATGACCTATCCCTGCACTCCTCTAATCATGCAGGCAGCACCAATGCACTCATGCAATCATCCAGGCATTACCCATAAACTCACCCCATCACTCAGGCAAAAACCCATGTACTTACAAAATCATCCAAACAATACATATCCACTTACAAAATCACCCAGGCATTACTGATGCACTCCTGCAATCACCCAGGCACTATTCATCTACTCATGCAATAACCCAGGCAGTACCCATGCACTGCTCCAATCACCCATGACATACCCATGCACTCCTCCTATCACCCAGTCAGTACCTATGCACTTATCCAATCACTCAACTAATACCCAAGCACTTATAAAATTAACACGTACTACCCTTGCAATCTTCCAATCACCCAGGTACTACCAATGCACTCATGCAATCATCCAGGCATTTCCCATAAACTAATGTAATCAGTCAAGCATTACCCATGCCCTCCTCCAGTGACCCAGACACCTCTCATCCACTCATGCAGTAACCCAGGCACTACCCATGCACTCCTCCTATCACCCAGCCAGTACCCATGCACTCATCCAATCACTCCGCCAATACCCAAACACTTATAAAAACACCATGCACTACCCTTGCACTCTTACAATCACCCAGGCACTACCCATACACTCACGCAATCATCCAGGTATTACCCACAAACTCATGCAATCACTCAGGCATTACCCATGCGCTCTTCCAATCACCCATAGATTACCTCTACACTCATGCATTCAGCCAGGCATTAACCAAGAACTTACAAAATCACCTAGGCACTAACCATGCACTCCTCCAATCACCCAGACCCTACTCATCCACTTATGTAATAACCGAGGCACTACCAATACACTGGTCCAATCACCCATGCACTACCCATGCACTCCTCTATTCACCCAGACACTACTTATTCACTCCTTTGATTACCCATCCAGTAGCCATGCACTCCTCCAATCACCCAGTCACTACCCATGCACTTATAAAATCACCATGTACTATCCTTTCACTCCTCCAATCACGCAGGCAGTACCCATGCAGTCATGCAATCATCCAGGCACTACCCTTGCACTCATGCAATCATCCAGGAACTACCCATAAACTCATGCAATCACTCATGCAAAACCTATGCACTTTCAAAAGCATCCAAACAATACCTATCCAATTACAAAATCATCCAGGCACTACCGATGCACTACTGCAATCACCCAGGTAATACCGATGCACTCATGCAATCATCCGGGCATTACCCATACACTAATATAATCAGTCAAGCATTACCCATGCACTCTTTAGTCACCCATATATTACCTGTGCACTCATGCAATCACCCAGGCAGTAACCAAGCACTTACACAATCACCTAGGCACTACCCATGCACTCCTTGAGTCACCCAGGCACTACTCATGAATGAATGAATGAATGAATACTTTCTTATATAGCGCATGGCTACCCTAGAGCATCCCAGCGCTGTAAGACCCACAGGATATTAGAGGACATTGTTGAACAAGAATGTCTTTAGTTGCTTCCTGAAAGCGATGTGATTTGCTTCAAGCCTGATGTTATCGGGGAATTTATTCCAACCTTTCGCCGCTTGGACAGAAAGTAGCCGGCCGCCCATCCAGGCCAACCTAACCCTGGGAACTACGAGTAAATTACGTTGATTGGATCTAAGAGATCTGACTGATTGATGGCGATGAAACAGAGGATCCAAAATGGAAGGACCCATATTGTGAATGGACTTGTGTGCCAGACACATAGCCTTAAACACAATCCTATCTTGAATTGGGAGCCAGTGGAGCGATCGAATTGAGGCCTTTGCTGAGCATCGTTTGGGCACTTTCATAAGCAGTCGGGCTGCGCAATTCTGCACAGCTTGCAAAGTTTTTATAGTAGCTACTGATGTCCCCAAATAGATAGCATTAGCATAGTCCAGTCGCGAGAGAATCAGCGACTGGACCAATACGCGTCTGGCTTCGAAGGGAAGAAGGTCTAGTACTTTTTTTAGGGATCTAAACAAACCATAACAGGTTGCGGCCACCTTATTAGCCTGCTGTTGGAAATTAAGGGTGGAATCCATCCAGACCCCCAAGCTTTTTATTTTGGTCTTAGGCTTCGGAGGAGGTCCCAGACAGTTCGGCCACCAGGGGTCCAAGTTGATTGGGGCTTTGTAGCCCAACATCATGATATCAGTTTTGGCTCCATTTAGCTTTAAGCAGGACGAGGTCATCCATTCAAGGACCTTAGTGAGACACGGGGTTAGTTTGTTAATCCCCTGATGTAAGTCGTCGTCCCTCAACAAGGACACAACCAGCTGCGTGTCATCGGCATAGGTGACAAGCTGAATTCCCCAAGGAAGCACCACATCAGCCAACGGTCTCATATAAATGTTAAATAGTGTAGGGCTGAGGGATGATCCCTGGGGAACGCCGTGACTCAATTGCAGCTGGCTTGATGACACCTCATCCTCAAAAACGGAGAAGTATCTGTCCGATAAAAAAGAGTGCAGCCATTTAAGAGCCATTCCTGAAACCCCTGCAAGGCGAAGCCGAAGCAACAGGAGCGAGTGGCTTACAGTATCGAAGGCTGCGCTGAGGTCCAGCAGGATCACCGCAGCGCAGCCTCCCGCATCCACAATACTCCTGGTTGCCTCGACTACCACCACCAACGCCGTTTCGGTTCCCTGCTTGGCTCTGAAACCAGTCTGGGTGGAATGTAGAGAGCCCGAAGACTCAACAAATGACGAGAGGGCCTGGTTGACATGCTTTTCAGCCATTTTGCTAAGACTAGGTAGCAGCGAGATAGGCCTGTAATTGGCCAGCTCTTCCGGGTCCAAATTAGGCTTTTTTAATTGAGCCCGGACCTTTGCTCCCTTCCAGTTAGGGGGTACCACTCCTGAGGTCAAGGATAGATTAATGACCTGCATTATCATAGGGCATACTGTTTCCAAAACCTGTTTAAGAACCACCGGAGGAGCGACGTCCTGGGGGGAGCCCGATTTTAAGTTGTTAAGGAGCTCTCCCACAGTAGCAAGATCTAATAGTGGAAAGGCTTTGAGATCACCAGATGAGTTGGGAGCTGCCACCTCCGATCTTTCAAGGCCACTCTCCAATTTATCAGGAGTATGTGGGGATATTGGAAAACTAGAGTAGATGTTGGATTCTTTGGACGCAAAGAAAGTGGCTAATGCCTCACAATGTTTCTGACGGTCGGGTGGAGGATTGGAAACCCTAGGAGTAGTCACCAACGATTGAAAGATTTTGAAAATCTCCCTGGGAGTACTAGCTGCTTCTGAGATTTTACTCTGATAATATTCGGCTTGGGTGGACTTCAATAATTTTTTGTAGGTTCTAAGAGATGTTTTATATTCAGTTTTTGCAGCAAGAGAATAGTCCTTTCTCCATTTCCTTTCTGCACGTTTGCATGACTGCTTATGTTCCTTAAGATTATCAGAGTACCATGGATGTTTATTGTGGCCTTCCCGATGACGCATCTCTTTTTTTGGTAGAATAGCATTTAGAGTGTGATTAAGCCAGTTGTCAAAGGCATCATTAGCAGCCACTGGGTCCTCATGAAAAATGGGCGGGCAGCTCCTCAGGGCCGCCTCCCAATCTTTGACTGGTAGTCTCGACCACACTCGGCCAACCTTCTTTGAAAGGTTAACCCTGTGATTTTGTGTTTCTGGCGACAAGACAAAGGAGAGTAAGGCGTGATCTGACCATGGCACAAAGAGGGGCTGATCACACACAATGTTCGTGAGATTAGTAAAACAATGATCTAGCAGATGTCCTGCTACATGTGTAGGGCTTGTCACAATTTGATCAAGGTGTACCAATCCCAAGGTATCAAGCAGACATTGTGATGCAGCTGCACCCAGTTCATCAAGATGAATATTGAGGTCACCCAAGATGGAAAAGTTGGGAGTGCTGCTGATGGAGAGCGAGATTTTATCAAGAAGGTTGTGACAAAAATTATGGTGGTCACCCGGCGTTCTATACACCAAGATCCCTGAGAAGGTGCACGTAGGCAAGAGGAAAATGGAGAAGCCGAGGCTCTCACACTCTGTAAGTGGACTTTCGTAAGTTCTGCAACTAAATAACTTCTTATAAATAATTGCCACATCTCCTCCACGCCCTGTCAGGCATTCCTGTCTAATGATCGAGTCATTGGGTGGGAGAGCCTGGACTATATCCGGGTCCGATGACTCTGTAAGCCACGTCTCAGTTAGGAAGAGTATATCTAGTTCTCGTTCCTCTAAGATCAAGTGGATCTCTATGGCATGCCTAGGGAGAGATCTGCAATTTAACAGCGCAAATGTGAAAGAAGAATTATTAACTTTCACTGACTTGAGGGAGTGACAATTGTGACATGAGGTAAATATATCTTCCGTAATGGCCTCTATAGGGCACATCGGTCTTGCGTCATTTCTAAGTGCCTTTAGAAACTCACCATTGTACACGTGGATGTTTGGGTGTGCAGATTCCATGACTATGGGCCTGAGCTCCGTCCTGATCCATCCTAGCACGGACGGGCACAGACGGGCTTTCCTTAGGCGCTCCTTCGGCGCTCACGGCGCGTACGCTAACACGTAGGTGGACCGTTTCAATTTATGCTACTCATGCAATAACCCAGGCACTACCCATGCACTCCTCCTATCACCTAGCCAGTACCCATGCACTTTTCCAATCACTCCGCCAATACCCAAGCACTTATAAAATCACCATGCACTACCCTTGCACTATACAGTCACCCAGGCACTACCCGTACACACATGCTGTCATCCAGGTATTACCCATAAACTCATGCAATCAGTCATGCATTATCCATACACTCTTCCAATCATCCATACATTACTTCTGCACTCATGCAATCACTCGGGCATTAACAAAGAACTTATAAAATCACCTAGGCACTACCCATGCACTCCTGCAATCACCCAGGCACTAGTCATAAACTCATGCAATAACCCAGGCACTACCCATGCACTGCTCCAATCACCTATGCACTATCCATGCACTCCTCTAATCACCCAGACACTACTTATTCACTCCTTCGATTACCTAGCCAGTAGCCATGCACTCCTCCAATCACTCAGTCACTACCCATGCACTTATAAAATTACCATGCACTATCCCTGCACTCCTCCAATCATGCAGGCAGCACCCATGCACTCATGCAATCATCCAGGCACGACCCTTGCACTCATGCAATCATCCAGGCATTACCCATAAACTCACGCAATCACTCAGGCAAAAACCCATGTACTTACAAAATCATCCAAACAATACCTATCCACTTACAAAATCACCCAGGCACTACCGACGCACTCCTGCAATCACTCAGGCACTGCTCATCTACTCATGCAATAACCCAGGCAGTACCCATGCACTGCTCCAATCACCCATGACCTACCCATGCACTCCTCCTATCACCCAGCCAGTACATATGCACTTATCCAATCACTCCACTAATACCCAAGCACTTATACAATTAACACGTACTACCCTTGCAATCTTCCAATCACCCAGGTACTACCGATGCACTCATGTAATCATCCAGGCATTACCCATAAACTTATGTAATCAGTCAAGCATTACCCATGCATTCCTCCAGTGACCCAGGCACCACTCATCCACTCATGCAGTAACCCAGGCACTACCCATGCACTCCTCCTATCACCCAGCCAGTACCCATGCACTCATCCAATCACTCCGCCAATACCAAGCACTCATAAAATCACCATGCACTACCCTTGCACTCTTACAATCATCCAGGCACTACCCATACCCACATGCAATCATCCAAGTATTACCCATAAACTCATGCAATCACCCAGGTATTAACCAACAACTTACAAAATTACCTACGCACTACCCATGCACTCCTCCAATCACCCAGGCACTACTCATGCAATAACCCAGGCACTACCCATGCACTGCTTCAATCACTTATGCACAACACATGCACTACTCCAATCACCCAGACACTACTTATTCGCTCCTTGGATTACCCAGCCAGTAGCCATGCACTCCTCCAATCACCCTGTCACTACCCATGCACTTATAAAATCACCATGCACTATCCTTGCACACCAATCATGGAGACAGTACCCATTCACTCATGCAATCATTCAGGCATTACCCATAAACTCATGCAATATAGGAGGGAGTGCATGGGGCTCCCCTCCTATGGCTTAACAAAGACCCGGGGACCGCCACCACCCCGGAGCTATTGAAACAATATGGGGGGTCTCGTGAACTCCTCTGCCTTGGGGACTACCACCTCCCTGGAGCTATTTTCTATTATGTGGGGGGCCTCGTGGACCCCACCTGCACTGGGGACCGCCACCTCCCAGGGGCACGCATATGCTAATAAAGGGGGTCTGTTCAAAACCAGAGAAATTCAGCCGTTATAGTTAGTTGAGCTAACTATAACTTGCACCCCCGCAATGCACTCCTGATGATGTCACATATTACATCATTCATGACATGGTCAGTGACATCACTAATGACATCACTGATGACATCTCGAATGACATCACTGATGACATCATTGATGACATCATCCACATGTAATATGATGCACCTCATCACTCCCTTTGATACACTGACTCTAAAATACATTTTCGTAACCATAGACACACCAATACCAGTTACTACATACCCACTTACTGATTCCTATATCTACACACACATCCATTCATTTACCCATATAGTCACTCATACATGCAGTCACTCATCAATACAGCACTATCATATGCATTCATATACCTATACAGACACTTACACGCTGCCACTCACCCATAGAGTTAGTCACACAGGTAGTTAGTCATGCAAAGAATCAATCACACTCCCATTTACTCACCTATACAGTTATACACACACCACCTCACTTATTCATACAGATACTAACACACACTTACTTTATGGCACAATTACGGATACAAGCACACACTCATCCATACAGCCACTCTCACAATCACTCACTCTCACGTGTAGTCATTTATATACTCCATTACTCACATATACTACCTTTCACATATGTAGTTATTCACACATGTACCAGAGACATCCATTTGCTCACCAACACACATACACACACTCACCCACCCATACAGTCCTTCACACACACCCCCATTCACCCACACAGATATTCAGGCACTCACAGAGATGCTCAACCAGTCAATAACCCATCTACTCATCAACCCATGCAGCCGCATATACACCAACTGACAGACTGATAGAGACATTCACACAGTATAGTCACTAACCAATGCATTTAGTAAGACATGTTTAATCACTCACTTATACAGTCAGACAAGCACCTACTAAATCATCCATTCAGACACTTATACACCCATGTCTTCTTCAATACACCTTGGAATATATATATATATATATATATATATATATATATATATATATATATATATATATATATATATATATATATATATATAGATATATATAGATAGATATATATAGATAGATATGTATGTATATATATATATAAAAGATATTTAAACTTTACAGAAACACATAATCACTGGATGTTGTCTTCAGTGATGTCATCAGTGATGTAATTTGAGATGTCATCAGTGATGTCATCAGTGATGTCACTGACCATGTCATGAATATAATATGTGACATCATCAGCAGTGCATTGCAGGGTCGCGAGTTATAGTTAGCTCAACTAACTATAACAACCGAATTTCTCTGGTTTTGTACGAGTAAAATGTCCAACTATAACGTCCCTGAAACCTGAGGTTTTTTTCAGTGAATTTCGAACGTTTTTTAAGTGCTAATTTCTAACTATAACGTCCCTGTAACCTGTGTTTTTTTCAGTGAACATATATATAGACATATATATACATATTACCTACTGGCAGTTGCCAGTAGGTAGTTATAGTTAGAACCTAGTTTATACAGGAAAATAATTTTTTGATTTGCCTATAACTTTGGCGTCAATTGACCAATCTTCATGAAAGTTTTCTCAAAAAGTGTCAAGGTAGGTTCTGGTTGTCGTGGAAAGTGTGGAGGTGATCCATGCAGTGGGGACTGAGAATTTGGGGTGTGAAATAAGGGTGCATTTGTAATGTTAAATCCCATAGGAAACTTTAGCCACACCTACAACCCGAACCGCTGAACTGATTACACCAAATTTGGCAGGGAGGTAGATGTTGGTTCAAGTAAGTGCCTTTTGCTTATTTGGTGTAAATCTGTTTAGTATTTTTAGAGAAATGTAAGTTTAAATTATAGTGATATCTCTGGTTGCTATGTCTTCATGAACAAAGACAGCTTGTGCAGGGAAATGCACTGCTCTGATTGGCTGCCAACACTTCAACCAGGAAGTATTGGCAGACATCTTGGGACTCAGCTTCACCGAGTCCTAAAAACAAAAGTGGAAATAAAGAAAAGGGGGCAGGGTAGGAATATCCTGACCCCCAAGCCATGGTCTTGGGGGTCCCCCGGGTCCCTGCCACGGGAATTTTTTAAAACAAAAGTCACGATAATCGTAAATTTGCAGCTTTTTTTTTTTAAAAAAGCAAGAGCGGACTTCTTGCTTTAAAATAACCCCTGGGTGGGCCAGGTCCCGGGGGCATATGATCAATATAGGAGGGAGTGCATGGGGCTCCCCTCCTAGGGCTTAACAAAGACCCGGGGACCGCCACCTCCCCGGAGAACTTTACATTATTAATGCGAGTGGCCCAATGGGCCTGCCTGCAGACCCCGGTGACCGTCACCTCCCCGGAGCTATTGAAACAATATGGGGGCCTCGTGGACTCCTCTGCCTTGGGGACTACCACCTCCCTGGAGCTATTTTCTATTATGTGGGGGGCCTCATGGACCCCACCTGCACCGGGGACCGCCACCTCCCAGGGGCACACATATGCTAATAAAGGGGGTCTGTTGTAACCCCCGACCCGGAAACAGCCACCTCCCGGGGCTATAAACAAGCTCTACATGGCCCTGGAGACTTCCACCTCCCAGGACAAGCTCCAGCAGTGTCCCAGGATGCTCACCCACAGAACATTGCAGTTTTACTTGCTCCTGCCAAGCCATAGCAAACTCTGGTCCACTTCATGGAAGCAAGAGTATTAAAAAGGCTCTTGCTTCCACGAAGCAGAGCAGAATTGCTTTTGGACAGAGGAAGCTGCATGTTAGCAGCTCCCTCTGTCCAAAAGCAATGCCAGCTTCTGCAGTAGGTGGGGAGCTAGCAGGGACTGCAGAGGCATTCATTCTCCCCTGTGAACCCCAACAAGCTGGCCATGCCCCAGCAGATGGGGTTCCTGGAGCAGTATTGCCCCCCTCCCCCTTTAAAAAACAATTTTGAACGCCTGACCCAGGGGATGGGATCACCGGGGCAGAAATAGGCATGGGGAGGGAGACGGCCCCCTTCCTAAAAAAAATAAAAAAACTACAACCTGTGGGAGACCCCACCCCCCTCTCCACTACCCTGCAAATGCACATCCTGGTGTGTTCCTGGTTGAGGGATGAAGTCTCCTTGGCAGCTGAGGGTCCTTAGGGGTCAAGAATGAAGACCTCCAGTTACCTCCAGTAAGCCCCACCCAGTGGGATTGCTGAGAGTTGGTCAGAGGCCACCCCTCTTTCTCCAACACTCTGCAAACGTGCCTCTCGGCACACTGCTGGTGGGGGGGATGACATCCCCATGCCTCCTTAGGGCCTCAGGACTAAAGTGGAACTTGCCCCCAAAGCAACAGTGTCCCTGGAGGTGCATTTGCAGACTGATGGAGAAAGGGGGCGTGACCTCTAACCACCTTTCAGCAATCCAGCTGTGTGGGCCTTACTGGAGGTAACAAGAGGGGTAGTTGGCCCCCAAGGGCCCTAAAAGCCAAGTGGACTTCATCCCCCTACTAGTAGTGTGCCAGGTATTTGAAATGTTTAAGTAGCTAACATGTGTTGGTGTGCTAATGTAATAATCCCTAACTATAACCAAATTGTAACCTTTGGTATTTTTTATTATTTGTTGGGTTTTTAGACGAGAATCGTTTCTAAATTTATGTCCATACATAATATATAGTGTTGGTTCTAATGTTGATATTTTTATATTAAATGTAAGTTTTAGTATTATTGGGCTAAAATATTGTCATGTAGCTTAATGCCTATGTGTTTTTACTATAAAAGCATTGGAACTATGTCAAAGTAAAGATTGTTAGCTCAAAAGTGCTTCTACTGAGCAGAGTATAGTTTGTTTTGGCAAAATAGGCAGTCTTCAATTTGTTTTCGATGTTTCACCAGTACTGCTGTACTATCTTGGGAGCACTCCGTTACTCCTCAAATCTAACACAGATTCTGATAGGCTGGAAAAAGTTCTTTCCAGACGATAAAAAGGTGTTTTTTAATTTTGATTCTTTCTCTTGTGGTTTTGAGTTGTTCACCACTCTACTATGCCTGCTGCTTCTCTGCTGCTGTTTTGTTTTGTTGGAGTTTTTGGTGATATGGCTGAAGGAGGTCAACCTGCTGCAGCTGCTCCACATTCATTGCAGGAGGAAGAGGAGGAGATTGCAATGCAGAAGCAGGAGTTGGAGTGCCAGAAGAAACTGAAAAAGTATTTTATCTGGCAGTTCTTCTCCAATCCACCCAGTGACAAGAAAGTCAACTCTTGGTGGGTGACGTGTTGCTTATGTAATAAAGTTATCTTTCATGGGACCAGGTAGCTATACTCCCTAGGAAAAACGAAGATGAGAAAGCACCTGATGCCATGCATGCAACCATTTGGCCTGCACCGAAAGGAGGTAGGAGTTGGTTCAACTTGACAAGAGAACATCTGGTGCCCCTGGGACGTAACTCCTGCTGCTTTACCGTACACTTCTGGTGTTGACAGTCAAGCCCGACCAGAACCTTTGAGTTCTAGTTTACCCACCATTCCAGCAGCTGGGTCCCAAGTTTCTGTGAACCAGGTTCAACAGGAGTGAAACATTGTCAGTTATTATTAGGGGTGGGAGGAATTTGCTTAGTCGCGCTACGCAAAGCTCTGCGAAATGGTAAAACATCTCTGCGAGCACACAAAAGTTCCGTGAACATGTGGAATTGCTTGTTCCGCCCGTTCGCGATTCTTTTTTCTTGTTCGCGAATGCTGTTTGCATGCTCGGGGAGAAATATCTTGCGAACACGCATTTTGAAAGTGCGAACAAGCAAAAAATTCTGCGAAGCCGCAGATCGCAGAATCTTTGGCAATTCCGCGTTCCCTGCAGAACGTGAAATTACCCAAATTCCGCGAATGGAAATTACCGCCCAGGCCTTGTTATTATGCCAGGGGAGAGTGAGCATTTATCAGGGGCTTGTTATTGTTCACTGCTGCCCACACCAGAACCCAAAGGTTTTTCTTATATTTTTTTCTGTTTTCAGTGCGTCTCTTTGTGCCATGTTGGGTGCATTTTTGTTTTGGTTCATCTTTGGTCCAGTTCACCTATAGTTAATGGACAATAAAAGAAGAAGAAAAAACATTTCTTAATAGAAAGATTTTTAATTTCATTTTAATGAAGAACTGGCTATTATTTCTAACTTTTCAGTTGCACTTATTTGTAGTAAGTGGATGCAATAGAAGAGTAAATGAGAAGATAAGTGACTGGTAAGTCTTGAGAAATAAAAATGTGCAATATATACATAAATACTATAGTTACTTTAGTAATTGCCAAATGTTTTGCTTTTATTTGAATGCAAATATTAGATTAGAAAAGATGTTACATACACTAATTATTATAAATATATTATTAAACAAAATCGTTTTTTTTTGTTGTTGTTGAGATGTTAGCAACAGGAACGTTACTAATGTAATACTGTATTTATCATACACAAGGGTGCATGTTAACATGATGTTTTGTTCATCATGCAACACTGGGGACAAACGCAAATCAAAGGGATTGTGAAACAAAAGTATATACAACTGTGCTTGTTCAACTGTTAGTTGGATTGTAATTGGTAAAATTGTTTATAATATCTAACTATACTGCTTACCTAAAGCAGTAGATTTCTTCAGAAGTCATCAACCATGCTAGACCACATAACGACGTATCTATTGTAGGTAGTATGTAGTATATATACTCCATATTTCACAAATGTTTACTTCATAAACTACAATTACAAGTTAGGAGTTAATATGAAAATGTAACAGTTCATTACATTTTTTGGCAATGTATGTTTAAATGTAGACTTAGTGTCATTATATTCAGTCCATCCTGTAGTGTTTCTTAAATATATGGTGTAAAGACCAGAAATTGTGTGTTCTTCTAGGTGGAAAATTATTGCGGGACAAGTAGAGGTACGTACATATATTGAAATTTGAGTAGCAGTGAGATCGGTAATGGACGTTTTAATCTTTGTATTATCTGGGGCATCTCTTTGTATGATTACACATAAGTACTTATTGACCATAGTTAATGTAAGTGTTGACAAAAGTTCACATCCACAGTTTGAACAAAAGAGTGCACAGCTTGATATATCAATTTCTTAAATGATATTGAGTTACAGTCAGGAATAGGAAGATATAGTCAATGCATTTAAACATTGGAAACATTAATGTTCCCAATAGTAGCTTATACCAAAAAGATCAGGATGAGGTAAAGTCTCATTGGCTAGTATTTCAAGATTACCCATACAATATTCCTGGGCATCCTGTTGTTCATTAAATGAGAAACACATATTCCCTGCAAAAACATTGACTATATCTCTGACACCACATGTAGATTGGCACAATTGCTTGTTGTATTGAAGTAGAGAATGCAAATTGGTTACAGGCTTATGAAAAAAGGCTTATCTGTGTTTTCCAAAAGTCTTTCACTAAAGGTAAAAATGAAAACAAATTAACAATATTATTACTATAGCAGTTAATCCCATTAGTGTTACCAAACTGAAAATCTAAAATTTCAAGGTTATTTTCCTTTTTCTCTTTTTTACACGGCTGAACATTTTCCAAAGCCTCCTCAGTTATGATGCTTTCTTTTCTTTTGATATATATTTTAGGTTTACACACTACTGGATTTTCACCAAGTGAAGGACTATATATTTGTCTTAAATAATTCTATTCTCATACACAAGAAGGGTCTGCATTCATTTTGGTGTCATCCACATATATAATAAACAGCCCTTGTAACATTTTCACCTGGGATAAAGCAACTAATGCCTTACCCTTTCTACAAACAGTTGAGTCAATCCTAAATAATGCATAACTCAAGCTTAAACTTTGAGATTTATGTATTTTGACAGTATAAACTGCAAATAAGGGAAATTGTTCTCTAAGAATATATAAGCCTTGATTAATAAAAATCTTGCCATTGCTCTTGCAATGCGTTTGGGGTCCTTAATATTGTTAAATTTGACAGCAAAAAATTCAATTTCATCATTACTTTTCTGTTGTATAAATTTAACTATTTATCCCATTGCTCTACTCACAAGCCCTTGTTCTACATACAAACTGCCTTGTAAAATAACGGCTATTTTTGCATATAAATAAGTCGTGACACAGAATTTTCCATGTTTAATAATTTAGTAGATAATGTTTTTGTTATAGGAATAGTGGCTCCACCAGTTTCTAATGAATCTTTTCAAGGCACATGTATAACTTCTTCCTTTTCCATTGATAAAATTTCCATGTTTAAATCACTACCTTCTTTCAGGATTGTCATCAAACAAACAGGCAGTCCGTTTAAAAGAAGGAATGCATAACTACCCCAGCAGTTTTAAAATGTGGGAACAAAGTGGATATTCTTCTTGTCTGAAGTTTGTTTTTGGCACTATCTGTAACAATTCCTAACCTAATATATTTAAAAATGTTCTGATATTATTTATCATCTGCTTGTCTCATATGTTGTGTAAGTTCATTGTATAACAAATGTAACCAAATATTAACATTACTGTTTCTACCTAATGAGTTTCTCATATTTTTATCTGTCACAGTTTTAGAAATTAGGTCAACTTTAACTGGAATAAATTGAAGTATATCACCAAAAACATGACATGTTTCCTACCAAAGAGATTATCATGTGCACTCATCAGTATTTCTATCATACGTAAATGAACAAAAGCCATCATAAAGTTGGATACCATACTAACCTCATCTATATTCAAATTGTGCAGTTTTTTCAGAACTCTAAGAAGTTGTTGAAGTATTGCTACTTAGTTTTAAGTATTCTGGTTTATATTATACTCCAGTGGTCGTAATAGCGATTGGTGTAATGTTATCCCTTTAATAATATGTGCGGCTAATTAAGGTGGAGCAGTAATTTTTGAAGGTAAGCAGTTATAATGTTTCCAAGGAAACTTTTACCGGTACCACCTTGGCCTGATATATATTTAAATGCAGGCTGATATTCAGAACATATACATAAACCCTGTTCAAATTGTAGTCAATAATCAACACTTGTTTTAATTTCCTCAAAAATTACACGTTGATCGAAATTAATTTTAATAACATGTTCACATCATCCTTATTCATTTCTCCCATAACAAGTTCTACCTCACCCATAGCGATTATTCCTTCATTTACAATAGTTGGTACCCCAAGTGGGTCTGCAGGACTTATATTATAAAGATTATTTCTACTTGCAGTTTTTTCCATCTAAAATTTCTTCGTCTAATATACAAACATAAATCTTGAACTCCGGTATTGTAAAATTGGGCTTGTAGTCATAGAAAGCTTCATCATAAGATGTACTTTTTCCAATCAATTCTTCCTCTTTTTACCATAATTTAAAAAGCTGTAGCAGCGTTAAAAATTAAATTCTTTTTTGTAGGATTATCATGTGTAGGTTTGCAGTAATTAATTAGTGTAGCTTTGGAATGATGAATTAAGCAACCGTCTGTTCTATGCTTATGATATTTTGCACTATGTGTATCCTCTACAACATTATTTTTGTAAGTATAAAGTTGAGCACCTTCATATAGTGACACACTTTCCAATAAAGGGCTTCTGTTAGGATAGTCTGTGTCTATTACATTTGTTATCACTTCCGTTAGGATAGTATGTGTCTACTAAATTTGTTTTCACACTGTCCTTATGTTTAAGATCAAAGTAATCAATCCATTCGCTCACCCATTCAGCTACTAACACATGCACTCATTCACCCATACATCTATTAAAACACCCACTCACTCACCCATACGGCCACTCACACACCCTTTGACTCACTCATACAACCCCCTCACACAGCCACTCACTCTCACTCATATATACAGCCACTCACACACCCACTCACTCACACATAACGCCACTCATACAGCCACTCATATACCTACTAATGCATCTATTCACTTACCCATACAGCTAAGCGCACACCCACTCACTAACTCAAACAACTATTAACACATATGAACTCACCCATACACTCAATGACACACCCTCCCACTCATCTATAAAGCCACTTACACATACACTCACTCACCATTACAGCCACTAACTTAACCACTCATACATCCACATAGTTGCTCACTCACCAACTAACACAGGAACTCATACTCTTTCTTGTACATACAGACATATACAGTTTCCTTTTTTAAACCAAGGGAGGTGGTTCTAAAGGAAACTGTTGTCTTCTTGTGACTTTTGTGAACATCTTAATATTTTATTAGAGTTTTTGTTCGGTATTTATTTCAATTAAAATGGTAACTGGAAACAATTTTAACACAAAAAACTGTGGAAACAAGTGTCATTCTAAAATAAAATACAAAAAAAATTAATCCTGATGTTTTGCTACTACCAAAACTGCAGCAACAGATTGTTCCCTAACTGTACGTTCCTTTTTACAGTCTAAACAAAAAGTGCCCATCCTCTTGAGCTCTGGTGCTCTTTACAGGAATGGTTGCTGGACCTCAGGTGGAAGAGAATCCGCAGGAGCAATTGGTGTCACTGCAGAGGTAGATGGATCTGCTGCAATGTGCTGCCTCTCCACTTTGTTATATATATATAAGGAGTATATCAAAATAACCCTCCTATACCTGGGTATGAGACACTGTTATGTACACAAAAGGAATTGGGTATGGAGGAATTAATATAAAGTTATTGATTTTTGAGATGAGCACATTCAATTACCCTCTCTTCAGTTTTTTAATCCTTTACACACATATAATCTAATTGAACAAAACACACATATACAACAGCACTTAGTTAAAAACAACACATAATAATAACAAAATGACGTGATAAAATATATATAAAAACGATACAATCAACTGTATATTGCCAATACCCTAAACAAATTAACACTTGTGTTCACCCATTTATTCTGGATGATACACTTGGAGGTAGTCGAGATACACACCTTAGGCAAAACAAGGACTTATTTTCCTACAGCTCTGTTGTTTCCTCAACAAAGTTATTAAACCATTCCTTATACAAAAGATTCCTCCTTAATAGATGCTGATGTGAGCGTGTTTCAGCTAGGGGTGGGCGGAATTTGCGAAAGTGACTTTCGCAAATTATCGCGAAAATGTTAAAAATCTCCGCAAACACGAGGAAATATCGCGAAGATGCAGAAGTTTTTTTCCCGCCCGTTCGCGGTATTTCTGCGTGGTCGCAGCTCGCCAACTTTCCACTGCGGTTGCTCGCGGGTGCGGCCATCTTGTTTTCACTCTTCTCGTGGTGCATGATCGCGAGAAGAAAGACGTGAACGCGCGACCAATGACATTACTGCGGGCGCGAACTGTCGCGAGACAGCGCAAATGGCTACCAACAATCCAACATCTCGTGGAGAACGCGACTGGATCGGGAAAACTTGTTGGCGAACGCGGGGACTCAGGTAAGGCGATCGCGTGTGCGTGAGAATGTATTATTTTACAGCACGAGCAAGAAACAAATTATCGCTAAGCTGCGGAATGCGGAAATTTTGACATTTTCATGCTCTCCGCGGAACGCGAAAATGTCAAACTATCGCAATTTCCGTGAGCGGAACGGAAATTTAGCCCAGGCCTAGTTTCAGCCTTATATGTTCTTCTTGGCCGCCTCAGGACAAGGTCAATAGGACAAAACGAAATAAAATAAATATATATATTTATATATATTAATTAACCACTCTTACTGACCTCTAAATTGTATAAAGCATGCTGGCTATACCGGGCAGATGCCCGTGCAGTTACAAATGCCGTAGTGCCACCCAGGGTGTGTGGAAGGAGCATGAATTACCAGCAATCCCCTATTTTTTTTAACATTTTACCGAGAATTTTTAAATACTGAAATGTGAATTGTGAATTGAATATTTAATTTTGATGACTGCTGGTAAATGTGTTTTGCAAAGAACTACTGATGACATCAATCCTGCAGTTAAAGAGTGGTTACCTTGGTTAGTTAACCTTTACCACCTGTGATCAAGGCTCCTGTTAGAGCCGAAATGTGGAAGAGCTTGAAAGGAGGAATACATGATACCACATTGGACAATAAAGCATGTGGTACCGCAATGCTGGCTACGGCACTTTTGTTTGACTTGCTAATAACTTTGGCATCGTTTGACAAATCTTCCTGAAATTCTCCCAAAGAAAAGTCTATTCAGGTCAGCTCCTATCCTGAAAGTTTGCGGGTGATTCATCAAGCAGGGGCCAAGAAAAAAGGGGGGTCCCAAAACTCGTTTTCTCCTTGTTAATTTCGATAAGAAGTTTTGCGATTAACTACAGCTCGAACTGCTGAACAAAATTACCCCACATTTGTCAGAAAGGTAGAGCTTGGTTCAGAAAGCGACCTTTTATTTAAATGGCGTAAATCCGTTTAGTACCTTTTGAGAAATTCAAAAAATCAAATTCCCATAGGAAAATTTGTGCAGGGCTACAGCCGAAACTGCTGAATGGAATTACTCCAAATTTGGCAGAAAGGTAGTGCTAGGGTCAGAAAGCGAACTTTTTAAAAATGGTGTAAATCCGTTCAGTAGTTGCTGAGAAATTAGAAAAATAAAAGTTTTGATATCTGGGTGGAGCCTAAGTCGTGTGCGCAAGATTCACTGTGATGGGTCCCAGGAGGACCCCCAGTGCCCAAAACATAATTGAAAAAAAAGAAAATCGGCAAAAATTTGCGCTGGGGTCGCGGGTTCTTGCGTTTTATTTTAATGAGGCCCTTGGGTGGGCTAGGTTGCGGGGGTATTTCTTAAAATATGATAGCATGGGCTCGCAGGGGTTGCGGGGGTACGCGCAGCCCGAGCTTCACTTATGTTGGGAGGGTGGTTGCGCGGCCCCCCTCCTGGAGTCTTCTATGTGATTCTAACTTTGGCGTCATTTGATGAATCCTTATGAAATTATCCAAAAAGTTTATCTTTTTTTGATTAGCTCCTATATTGAAAGCTTGGGGGTGAATGGTGTAGGAGGCGCTGAGAAAAAAGAGGGTCCTAAAACGTGTTTTCTCCATGGAATTTACATACGAAACTTTACAGAAGACTACAGGTGAAACTGCTGAACAGAATTATGCCAAATTTGGCAGGGAGAAAGGTGATGGCCCAGAAAGCACACTTTTGTTTAAATGGTGTGAATCCGTTCAGTAGTTTTTGAGAAATATCAAATTTTACAGATATCGAAATTTGAGAATTCTGACATGTGATTGGCTGAGGGGTTACAAGCAACAGCTACCCAAAGACTACCCAAACACCACTGCACTGTTGTAAACTCTAAAACACTACCCCAGCACGATCCCCTACACTACCCAAACACCAGTGCACTACCCTAAACCCTAAATCTACCCCCAGCACAACCCCCTACCCAAACACCACTGCACTACCCTAAACCCTAAAATACTACCCCCAGCACAACCCCCTACACTACCCAAACACCACTGTACTACCCTAAAGCATAAAACAGTAGCAGTCCGTCGGCTTGCAGCTGTGGCTCTGTGAGCCGTCGTGTCCCTAGCTGTACATGTGCGAGTCAGTCCGTTAGGTGATAGGTGTGTCTCTGCTATCAGGGCCATTGGCCCGTTAGTGTCTCTTTGCGAGTTAGACCAGAGCTTTCCCTCTGCGAGCCAGCACGCTGGTGTGCGTTTGCGAGCCGTTGGCCCGTAGCTCACACTGTGCGAGCTGAGCCGACGGCCCGTAGCTCTCCCTGTGCGAGCTGAGCCCACGGGCCGCAGGTGTCCCTCTGCGAGTCTGCTCGACGGCCCACAGGTCTCCCTGTGCTAGGTGGATTGCAGCTGTCACTCTGCGAACCGATATTGGGAATATAAGGCGGCTCTAAAAAGAGCCCTTGTGTTTATTAGTTGGAGCTACATATAAGTGAGGATGAACAGCTTCAGGTTATTCAGAAAAACTCGATTTCCCTGATCTGTAAAGTATACTCCATCACTTCTGTAGATATCAGCCATATGAAAATGTATGTTGTTGTTGTAGATCGACCCCATTCTATGGTCTCTGAGGTATGCAGACACAGCTTTGTTGACATTCTTCCTAGATTTTTCAATCTGAGGACAAAATTGGTTTGACCTTTTCCACTTCTGTCTTTGGCATATATTGGAATATACAAAGACAGTTTGAGGCAAAAGCAACATCAATTGTTGAAAGGTGTCCTTCATTAGCATTTCCAAACCTACCCCAGTCAATGTGCCTATGTCGTTTCCACCACAGTGCACAATCATGAGGTCAGGGTGTTGGAGATGCAAACAGGTTTCAACCAAAGGCAACAATTGGTGCCCCTTCAATCCTCTCTGTCCAAACCATTTAATGTCCACATTTTGGAAACCTTGATCTAAGTCAATAAGTCTCTGTTCTGCATACCTCTTGCACCAGAAAACATACCTATGTCCTACGATCCACACTAGCATTTTGAAGGTATGGCTGGGAGGAATGGATAGATGTCTGTAACTCATGCAGTCCGTTCGTAGAATAAGAGATATGTTTAAAGATGGAGAACTACTTTTTTTTGCCATACAAAACGATACCTGATTGGGAGATGAAAAGCATTGTTTTTTAAAAGTAGGGTGCACATTCATTTTGTGAAAAAGCATCTTTGTGATTGGTTAAGAAAAAGCAGTTTAAACGTGGAGTACATATCATAGGATAAAATGTCCTCAACTCAACCACACCTGCTACTTGCATTTGGAAGGCACTGTTCGAACTTAAAACAATTGTGAACTTTTAACCTGCACGTACCATTAAATGTTCGAAAAAATGTTGCAAAAAAAATATCGTTAGGTTTAAAAAAATAGATGAACTTTTAACCTGCACGTGTTGTAGAATGTTCTAGAAAGTGTGTTGATAGAATACGTTGCACTTCTGACTTCTATGTGTCCTTGAATATTAAAAAAACTGTTTATATGGAAACATTTTTAAAAAAACAATAGAGAGAAGTTTTGAAACCTAAAAGAATCAAGGAAGTATTCTAATTTGTTCATTACATGTATTTATGTGTGGAGCAACAAAATTAGACACAACAGCACCAGGAAGAGGAAGAAGCAGGGAGTGGGGGGACGGGCGAGATGGGCCCAATGGCCCACATGAACAATTAAGTACAGCACAACTATAGACAAACCATGGCCAAAATTAAACACACCAACAAGGAGCACAAATCACACAACCCGCCAACATCACACCACTGAACAAGCATACAAGTGAAAACCACACTGCCTGAAAGGGAGAAGGGTGAACAAAGCTCACATGAAGGGACATCTCACACACAATGCAGCACACACACATAGGAAGCAAAGTACATCAACATCCAACACAATGTTGTCCAAACACAAACATTCACACAATCGAACACAGGACACAAATGCACTTGCCTGTGGTGGATAAGCATCCAAAAGCGTCAGTACGAAATAGGCACATGAGAAGGAATAAGTACAAACCCACAGTCCAGATGGGGTAGCAATTCACGTATGGCAGACAGCCAGAAAGTCCGTGACACACACATTGGCATACAAATGAAGACACAACACATTTGGAGACAAGTGAAAATGTGGAAACTATTTTTTAAAAAGTGTGTGTCAATACGGCCAAGAGTAGTGCCACGATATGCAGAGAAATGCAGCAGCATGCCTGAATAAGGAATGTAGGAAAACGTACATGTTCACCTCATGGTAGTCCATCACCAACACACGTCAGTGTCAAGCAGTGTTGGTTGTCCGCGCCTCGGACATGATTCGACGCCAATGCAGCCATGTCCACTATTGTTTTGGGACATGTGACCAGATGTACAGTGTGCAATGATGCGGGGGGACACGTGCAATGTGGCACATTGAGTCGTGGTTGCAGGTACCTTGTCACTCATCCATGAACGTGAGTGCAGCTGCGTAAGCTCAATCTCTAATGAGTGATGGTTGGCCACAATATTTGACATGTTGTCGACGTTATTCATCAGCTGACCGGGACAGATGTGCTGACTCTAACCACTGTACCCAATGTGCACCAAAGCAGAATCGGGAAGTGGGTCAATTTGCTCACTACATACTACGACACATGCAATCTCCCAGGCCCAGTTCCCAACATTCATGCCAAACATCCATGCATGCCATAAACGAGCATCACCATGAAACTCCTGGTCGTGGGCCAACAGGGGGCGCACACACCTGTCATATCAGTGTCAGCTGCCCACTCGTTGGAGAGGCACACGTCCATGCACCACTCCGATAGGCACGTGCAACATTGCAATACAGGTTGAACTCAGGTGACGTTCGCAATGCGGAAGCTCAGCCGGTAAGTGATCCGCAGTACTGCCAAAGGTAGTGCACCCAGGACATGCGGCAGACGTCCAAGGTATAGGTGGACATGAATGGAGTCGACCATGTGTTCGGGATGCTCTGCCATTGCGTCAGTGGCTCTGCTTGTAGCTGCACTGGCTTGCCGTGTGCCAGTCTTGTGGATGAAATGGCACAGCTTGGTTCAATGAGCCGGATCTGTGTGTAATGGGTGCAGGGAAGGGGTGTGGTGGGAGTACGTGTGAAGGTCATTTCACGCACGCTAACTACAACGAAGGACTTTTGAGTGTGGGATGTGTACTCGTTGTTCTCAAATCGGGCAGTGCGTAGTGTGGGAGACAGATGCAAATATTATCGTATCTGTCAGGGGGGCTGGCCACTTGCAAGTTCCTTCTTGGAGCAGCAGATGAGCTAGCACAAGATAGCTCAGACAAAGAACCTTTCATCTCTACAGTAAATTCTTCGGCTGCATTCATACAGCATGTATACAAAGGCCGGTTGTGGGTGTTGTGGGATGTCTGCGACCCTGGTCATCATGGATGAGATGCCCAGCACGAGGCACATGGGTGGGTTCACTGTGTGTTACATTGCCAAACAGCTGCTCCTCCCTCCCACGAGCCCCCACACTTTTGTACGGTGCACTGTTGTATCCCATGCTCTCCTACGGCACACAATTGTAATGCCTATTCACGCATGTCCTGCGGCATTTGAACCACACCGTGACACTGCAGTTTGGAGGTGGTGCATGCTACTTTACAACATCGACTGCTGCAGCCCTTGTGGCGGCCTCACCAGAACACAGAGACACACTTACCTCACTTCCTGAACACGGCCATGTCCGAGATACCCCGTTCCCCTTGTGTGATAGGCAGACCCCTGCACTGACCTGTGTACGCCGGACCAGCACACGCTGCTTGTGCATGCATGAGGATGCATGCGTAGCTACATGTCCAGGCTCACTGCCTATGCTGAGGTGACATGGTAACGTCCGCTGACACTGATGTTGTAGGGCCTGTGCTTATCATGCTAACACAATGACCACACGGAGACAATTGTTCAGATGCGGGTTCGGGGGGCATTGGCGGTCCTGGGGTTGTTGCGATGAGTGTTGTGGACCTCATGGGTATCCGTGTATCATGCTCATTGACTATATAGCACCTGTGGGTGTTTCGGTGTGGCTCTTGGCTTTTTACCCTTTCATGCTGCAGATAGTCGTCCTGCTTAACACCAGCAGAAAGCAGGTGTAAAATCCCTGGTGCTAAAGTGGCTTATTGCCAGAATTTGTTTCGCATCGCAGTTGTTGTGAAAGCTGTGATGTGTTTTTTCGTGTACAGAAAAATAAACAAACTGGGCAGTGTATCCCGTCAAGATCCAGCACCTGACCCGCTATTCCCAATCAATATAAATACAATGACATGTCTTCATTGAGTTTGTGTGTACACTGTAAGTGCACCCACTACCACAGTGCAATTCAATCCAGGATTTTAGTATTTAGAATAAATCGCAAAGGTTCACCTCGTGTCTTTTTGCATGGGATCGCCTACTCTGCATTTCATTATCAGCACTTTAATGCAACTAAAGTTGAGCTAAATCTAACACACTATTCAGAAGCTGGTGCAAACAGCAGGCATCACCAGTATTCCCATGATAACTGCCCCAAAATGTAACACCATGGTGGACACCACAAAATAACAGTAATAAGAACGAGAAAGAGTCACACAGCACTAAAGTAACAACCAAAACTTTACTGAATTATTATTTTTTTTTTTCAAACTTTAGTTTTTTAATAAACGTATATTTAAAGGATAAACTAAATTTAACAAACTGAACACAAAACAACAAGGCGGAAGACTCCTGTCGGGACCATGAATGTCGACGACACAGCCTGGAAAATAAAGCACAAAATAAGGACGTGTGTAATGCACATATCAAAGGAGTGAGACACAGAGAAGGAAAAAAAAGCCAGAGAGAAAAGGAGAGGGAAGGAAAGAAAGGTAGTAAGAAAGGGAGAAGGGAGATGGAGAAGGAAAGGAAGGAAGAGAGTGAGAGAGAGAGAGAAGAGAGAGAAGTGAGAGAGAGAGAGAGAGAGAGAGAGAGAGAGAAAGCGAGAAAGAGAGAGAGGGATACTGCTGCCCCTGCGCATCCATGAACAAATAATTATCTGCTGCCACCGGAGTGTCTACCAGTGGGCACTCCACGTGGCCGTCAAAGCTCCGTGGCCCGGCAGATCTCATGGATGTCGCTGAGTCCTGAGTCATGAATGGCGGAGACCACATCAGCTTTCGGTGCCGCTAACCCTGTGCAACTCAAGTCAGCGCCACGTGGTGGTAGGCCGCTGACAGCCATACAACTTAGGGTGTGACAAACCCTGTGCAACTCAAGTCCGTGCCACGTGGCCCCTGACGGCCACATCCGCTTCAGGTAGCACTAACCCTGTGCAACTCAAGTCCACGCCACATGGTGGTAGGCCCCTGAGGGCCACATTAGCTTCGGGTGGCACTAACCCTGTGCAACTCAAGTCCGCGCCGCGTGGTGGTAGGCCATTGACGGCCACATCAGCTTTGGGTGGCACAAACCCTGTGGAACTCAAGTCGGTGCCACGTGGTTATAGGCCCCTGACTGCCATACAGCTCAGGGTGTGACTAACCCTCTGCGCAACTTTTCATGGACTCTTTATGATTGAGACCCGTGGAGCGTCCGTCATCCAGTCACCACCGACAATAAAGGATGTGACGTTGTTGATCCATTATATTTGCGTGGTCACATGGCCTGTGACGCATCTGCCAGATGGGTGTGGTGTGTGTGCAAACCTGCCCTCAGGAAGTGGCCGTGACATGTTGACAACTAGACCACTGACCTGCACACCAACAGCGAGTTCGCCTGCGACAGGTAGCTATGTGGGGGTTGTGAAAACATGTTTTCTAAATGGATTTTCCATAGGAAACTTTAGACAAGGCTACAGGTCAAACTGCTGAATGGAATTACGCCAAATTTGGCAGGGAGAAAGGTCTTGGTCCAGAAAGCACGCTTTCTCGCATCGAGTGAAAATATAAAAGAAAGGTCTCGGGGGCAATTTAATATACCAGAGCTCTGTTTCTGCGAGATAACTCTTTCACGCTCCCTCTGCCCAACATCACCACTTTGCAGCTATGCCGTTAGAAGCCAGTCCGTCGGCTCGCAGCTCTCTACCTTTGCAAGCTAGTACGCTGCTGTGCCTGAACCTCTGCGAGCTACTACGCTGCTGTTCCTTTGGGAGTGGACAGCTCGTAGTACTGCTTCTGTGAGTCGAGCGGAGGGGCCGCAGTTGCCCTCTGCGAGCCTGGGTGTGACCTGTTCCTAACTCACACTACATAAGCATTGAAAAAACATTTTGTGATTCATTCCATCAGCTGGCATCTGTCCGAGGCATTTCTGAAAACATATCGGAGTTCTTTCTGTGAGAGATACCCCTTTCACAATGCCTCTCCCCACATCAGCAGGTAACGCACCCTCTCCCCACATTACCAACATACTCCCAACAGCTTTCTTGGGCCCGGAAGTATCCCTGTGTGGTTGGACAAACAAGAATCTTAGTCATGTATAGGTTTACATATAAAACATTTTATTTAAAGAAAACAACACCAAATAAAACTGAAGGGAGTCTGGTGCTGTGGTCGCTGCCACGAAGTTGGGGTCACTGCCGTTGAGGACTAAGGACACAGTTCCACATGTGGGATTGGCTTGTGTTGAACAGGGTTAGTGGCACCACATGTCGTGCCTTGTGTTGTACAGGGTTAGTGTAGGGGTGGGCAGAATTTGCGGAGTTGCCTTCCGCAAAATCCTGCGAAACGGGAAGAAATCTCTGCAAACATGTGGAATTTCGCGTGCTCACAGAGATTTGGCTGCGCCCGTTGAGGGTTCATTTTTGTGACAGGAGCATCATGCCAGAATGAATCCTGCCTTGATATTTACCAAGAACTTAGAAAATGTCACAGTTTTGTGCCATACCTCTACTCAACTGGAGTACTTTCTGAGAGGCCTTTCTTCGCACACAGGTCAGCCCCTCCGGCACGCTGAGCCGTGCACTGAAGCCTTCCCATTACTGGAGTCTGTGGCTGCATTCCAGGGAGGAGGTATCAATAAAGCGAGGTAGGCAAAGGTACCTCGGGTGTGTGTGTGTGGGGGGGAGGAAGGCACAGGAAAACTAACAACAACACGCGGCAGAACCGACGAGCAATCCTCATTAGCTGCAAAACGGGTTTACTCCTCCGCTCCCCCCCTGCGCCGCTATTTAAAGGACAATCAATAGAGGATGCGCTCTCGGGGTAGGCCAGCCAGGGTCTGCTATCAGCATGGATGTGAGGCGTCAGACCTCAGCCTTATATGTGCCCCCGACTCCAGCGGTCAGACTCCGCGTCTCAAATATCAGCATAGAATCTGTGACATCATACTTCAGCCCTACATGTGTCCACCCCCCAGACATCAGCGGTCAGACTCTGGGTCCCAAATATCAGCAAATATTCTATGACATCATAATCCAACCCTAAATGCGTCCACCCCCAGACACCAGCAGTCAGACTCTGGGTCCCAAATATCAGCATCGAATATGTGACGTCATACCTTACCCCTAAATGTGTTCATATCCTAGACATCAATGGTCTGACTCTATCTCAATTATCACCATACCGTCTGTGATCCCCATATGTCAGCCATAGTTGTGTCAGACCTCGTAGACTGCAGCCGTCAGACTCTATCATAAATTTAAGCATAGCCTCTGTGACGCCATAACTCAACCGTAATTATGTCAGACCTCACAGACACCCGTAGCCAGACTGTCACAAATATCAGAATAGAATCTGTGACGTCATACCTCAGCCTTAATTTTGTTAGATCCCACAAACACCCGCGGCCAGACTTGGTCTAAAAAATCAGCATTGAATCTGTGACGTCATAAGTCAGCCATAAATGTATGTGTCAGACCCCGTAGACTCCGGCGGTCAGACACCGTCTCAAATATCAGCATACAATTTGACATATAATACCTCGACCATAGAGAAGGTCTGACTGTTAACACAAGGAAAAACCAAAGGAACTGATGGACGGAGTGTTGAACATTGCAAGCACTCACCCCCAGTCAACTGATCTGGGTTTAATCCATCACCATTCTTTAGCCCACTCTGCCACCCCAGTTCAGACATAGCCATATGCAGATCAGTCTGACCCTGTGCCTCATGGGACCAGTCCAGCCCAAACTGCCAAACCATGTCTTCCCTGGACCGGAAACAAGCTTCCTAGGACCAGTTTCTGGCATTTCAGCCGTTTTCAGCCAGGCTTGCTTGAATCCAGTGGCAAAGTGAGCAAGGGACTCACGTCTGAGCATACCCTGCCAACTTATGGCGAACAAAGCAAAAACCAAAGGAAATGATGGACGGAGTGTTGAACATTGCAAGCACTCACCCCCAGTCCACTGATCTGAGTTTAATCCATCACCGTTCTTTAGCCCACTCTGCCACCCCAGTTCAGACATAGCCATATGCAGATCAGTCTGACCCTGTGCCTCATTGGAACAGTCCAGCCCAAACTGCCAAACCATGTCTTCCCTGGACCAGAAACAAGCTTCCTAGGACCGGTTTCTGGCATTTCAGCTGTTTTCAGCCAGGCTTGCTTGAATCCAGTGGCAAAGTGAGCAAGGGACTCACGTCTGAGCATACCCTGCCAACTTATGGCGAACAAAGCAAAAACCAAAGGAAATGATGGACGGAGTGTTGAACATTGCAAGCACTCAACCCCAGTCAACTGATCTGGGTTTAATCCATCACCGTTCTTTAGCCCACTCTGCCACCCCAGTTCAGACATGGCCATATGCAGATCAGTCTGACCCTGTGCCTCATGGGAACAGTCCAGCCCAAACTGCCAAACCATGTCTTCCCTGGACCGGAAACAAGCTTCCTAGGACCGGTTTCTAGCATTTCAGCCGTTTTCAGCCAGGCTTGCTTGAATCCAGTGGCAAAGTGAGCAAGGGACTCACGTCTGAGCATACCCTGCCAACTTATGGCGAACAAAGCAAAAACCAAAGGAAATGATGGACGGAGTGTTGAACATTGCAAGCACTCACCCCCAGTCAACTGATCTGGGTTTAATCCATCACCGTTCTTTAGCCCACTCTGCCACCCCAGTTCAGACATGGCCTAATGCAGATTAGTCTGACCCTGTGCCTCATGGGAACAGTCCAGCCCAAACTGCCAAACCATGTCTTCCCTGGACCGGAAGCAAGCTTCCTAGGACCGGTTTCTGGCATTTCAGCCGTTTTCAGCCAGGCTTGCTTGAATCCAGTGGCAAAGTGAGCAAGGGATTCACGTCTGAGCATACCCTGCCAACTTATGGCGAACAAAGCAAAAACCAAAGGAAATGATGGACGGAGTGTTGAACATTGCAAGCACTCACCCCCAGTCAACTGATCTGGGTTTAATCCATCACCGTTCTTTAGCCCACTCTGCCACCCAGTTCAGACATAGCCATATGCAGATCAGTCTGACCCTGTGCCTCATGGGAACAGTCCAGCCCAAACTGCCAAACCATGTCTTCCCTGGACCGGAAACAAGCTTCCTAGGACCGGTTTCTGGCATTTCAGCCGTTTTCAGCCAGGCTTGCTTGAATCCAGTGGCAAAGTGAGCAAGGGACTCACGTCTGAGCATACCCTGCCAACTTATGGCGAACAAAGCAAAAACCAAAGGAAATGATGGACGGAGTGTTGAACATTGCAAGCACTCACCCCCAGTCCACTGATCTGGGTTTAATCCATCACCGTTCTTTAGCCCACTCTGCCACCCCAGTTCAGACATAGCCATATGCAGATCAGTCTGACCCTGTGCCTCATGGGAACAGTCTAGCCCAAACTGCCAAACCATGTCTTCCCTGGACCAGAAACAAGCTTCCTAGGACCGGTTTCTGGCATTTCAGCTGTTTTCAGCCAGGCTTGCTTGAATCCAGTGGCAAAGTGAGCAAGGGACTCACGTCTGAGCATACCCTGCCAACTTATGGCGAACAAAGCAAAAACCAAAGGAAATGATGGACGGAGTGTTGAACATTGCAAGCACTCACCCCCAGCCAACTGATCTGGGTTTAATCCATCACCGTTCTTTAGCCCACTCTGCCACCCCAGTTCAGACATGGCCATATGCAGATCAGTCTGACCCTGTGCCTCATGGGAACAGTCTAGCCCAAACTGCCAAACCATGTCTTCCCTGGACCGGAAACAAGCTTCCTAGGACCGGTTTCTGGCATTTCAGCCGTTTTCAGCCAGGCTTGCTTGAATCCATTGGCAAAGTGAGCAAGGGACTCACGTCTGAGCATACCCTGCCAACTTATGGCGAACAAAGCAAAAACCAAAGGAAATGATGGACGGAGTGTTGAACATTGCAAGCACTCACCCCCAGTCAACTGATCTGGGTTTAATCCATCACCGTTCTTTAGCCCACTCTGCCACCCCAGTTCAGACATGGCCATATGCAGATCAGTCTGACCCTGTGCCTCATGGGAACACAAGGAGTCTACTCTGACCCCTCTATGTCTGAAAACTTGGCATAGAATCTCTGATCTCATACCTCAGCCTGAAGCACCTCTAAACTTAAGGGCGATGGGTCAGACCTCTCAGAGTATAAAATATCACCATCTAGTCTGAAACGTACATATGTCTGACCAACGGACACTAGGGTCAGCCTCCTACATATGTGAGTGATCACCATAGACTTTAAGGAATCCTACCTCAACCTTACATACCTCTGACCTCACAGACACTAGGGTCAGCCTCCTCCATTGGTGAGAAATCACCTATAGACTCTGGCATCATACCTCGACCATACCTACCTCTGTTTTTACTGCCCTCATGCCCCCAAATTCCGTTTGTCGCGGATTGCGGAAGTTTCGACATTTTCGTGTTCCGCATGGAACGCGGAAATGCCGAAATTTTGTGAGTTCCGCTAGTGGAACGGAATTTGCCGCCTACCCATAGGATAGTGGCACCACATGTAGCCGGCTTTGCATATGGAAATATGACTAACTGATCCAAGGGAGTCTGGTGCTGTGGTCGCTGCCACGGACTTGGGGTCACTGCCATTCAGGACTCATTACACAGTTCCACACGTGGGATCGGCTTGTGTTGAACAGGGTTAGTGGCACCACGTGTTGCAGCTTGTGTTGAACAGGGTTAGTGGTACCACGTGTCGCCGGCTTCTGTTGAATAGGGTTAGTGGCACCACGTGTCGCGGCTTGTGTCGAACATGGTTAGTGGCACCACGTGTTGCAGCTTGTGTTGAACAGGGTTAGTGGTACCACGTGTCGCCGGCTTGTGTTGAACAGGGTTAGTGGCACCATATGTTGTGGCTTGCGTTGGATTCTGCCTCAATAAGGCCACGTGGCGATCACTTGTGGTGCAGTGAGTTAGAAGTACCTTTGGCGCTGATCGTGTACGTACCCTGCGATGATGTGTGGTCCGGGGTGGGCCGCACTCGGACCAATGTCTTTTGTCTATTGAATTCTGCCTCAATTCGATTTTCGAGTGATAGTATACCTCACTGCTGACATAAAACTGTTCACTCTTCCTTGCGATGACTTATGGTGCACTGAGTTTGTGGTACCTTTGGCGCTCAGCGTGTACGCAGCCTGCCATCATGCATGGTCCGGGCAGGCCGCAGTGGCAGCAATGTGTCTTGCCTACTGGACAGCGCCATCTGCAATCGCCACTGCATCTGAATTGTGAGCCCTGCTGTCCGCAGTGTAGATCGAAGCCAGTAGTCTGTACAGACATAAGTCTGCGGTGCTGTGCCGCTGGGTTCGACTTCGCAGGGGGCCTGTCTCCAGGAGGCCCGTGGTCATGGCGGCAGCCACGTGGCAGGGTGAGGGCCGCCGCTCTGGCAGACGCTTTGGCCTTCCCACAAGTGAACCATGCCCAGAGCCCCAGCCTATTTATTCATACTCCTATGCTGGAGTGCCGTATGTTAGACCAGTCCACTCCGCTTATGCTTCCACGGTGGGATACACAGCTACATGATAGAGATCTTCCCCATTGCCTGAGGTAACATGGTTGCGTCCACTGTGCACAACACTACAAGTACCAGTAGTATATGTCCACATGGAGAGGTTTGTGCCTTGCATAGTGAGGTCTGTCCAGCACATCACCGCTACACTTGGTATTGCGTGCATTATTATTGATGGGTGACTTGCCTCCTTCACACATACTTGATTCCCACATCTCCCAAAATTCAGCTATTGTGTGGCTGAGGGGCCATGGTGTTTTGGGAAGGTCCGTTGTCCTGTTTTGTGCTGCCTGGGTGGTAGTAGGGGGGTGGTCTGGGGGGGAGGTCCTGGTGGTGGTGGCGGTGGGTGTTGTGGCCTTGTTGGGTGTCGGAGCTGCATGATCAGTAGCTGTATCACGTGTTGGTCTTTAGATGTGGCTGTGAGTTGGGTCCAATTCACGGAGTAGATAGGCTGTTCTTACTGCTAACTCGGCCTATTGCCTGCTTTTTGGATCGCATTGTAGATTTGGCTGGTCGTTGAAAATATGGGGAAGTGGTGTTTAAGTTTTTTTTTAACGGGAACGCCTACTTTGCATATCATTAGCGTTAGTTGTGGCTCTCATTTGTGGCGATTTCTTTTGCGGAAGGTTTCGATGGAAAAGTGGTGAGATTTGCAGTTTTGACCGGGTTGAGAATGAGATGATAATTTAAAAACACAGAAAAAAAATATAGGTTTAATAAACATTATAATTAGAAATTAGCATTTAAAAAACCTTTGAAATTCTCTGAAAAAAACATAGGTTTCAGGCACATTATAGTTAGAAATTAGCATTTAATAAACCATTGAAATTCACTGAAAAAAACATAGGTTTCAGGTACGTTATAGTTAGAAATTAGCATTTGAAAAACCTTAGAAATTCACTGAATAAACCATAGGTTTCAGGGACGTTATAGTTAGTTGGACATTTCACTCATACAAAACCATAGAAATTCCCCCGTTATAGTTAGTTGAGCTAACTATAACTTGCGCCCCCGCAATGCCCTGCTGATGATGTCACATATTACATCATTGATGACATGGTCAGTGACATCACTGATGACATCTCACATGACATCACTGATGACATCACTGATGACATCATCCACATGACAATCTGATGCACCTCATCTCACCCTAATATAACCCTTGATACACCCACTCTAAAATACAGAGTATCATTTTCGAAACCATCAACACACCAATACCAGTTAGTACATATCCACTCACTAATTCCTTGCTCTACACACACATCCACACATTCACCCATACAGTCAGCCATCAATACAGCATTATCATATGCACTCACATATCTATACAGACACTCACACACCACCTCTCATTCATAGAGTTACTCACACACCTAGTCAGTCATGGAAATAATCAATCACACTTCATTTACTCACCTGTACAGTTATACACACACCACCTCACTTATTTAAACATATACTAACACATACTTACACTCTAATACAATAACTAATACAAGCACACACTGATCCATACAGCCACTCTCACAATCACTCACTCTCACATATAGTCGTGTATACACTCAAACACTCACATATACTACCTTTCTCATATACAGTTACTCACACATGTACCACTGAGGAATCCATTCACTCACCAACACACCCATACACACACTCACCCATCCATACAGCTCTTCACAGATGCACTCTTGAACCTATACAACCAGTGAATCATCCACTCACACATTTATGGACAGTTATACCCAACCCCACCTACCCACACAGACACTCAGGCACCCAGAGAGATACTCAAACAACTAATCAATAACCCACATAGATCCTCATTTAGGTACTCACCAACCCATGGAACCGCTTACACACCAACTGACAAACTGAACTGTGTGAATGTCTGTATTAGTCACTAACACATGCATTCAGTAAGACACAATTAATCACTCACTTATACAGTCAGTCACACACCTACTTAACCCCTTGTGTGCCACGCCCTTTCCCCGCCCTGTGCCGGCCGTTGCATTAGCGGGCGGGGTTCATGACGAGCTGGACTCGTCATGGGCACAGCGCAACCGCGGCCCATGACGAGTCCAGCTCGTCATGGGCACACAAGGGGTTAATCATCCATCCTGACTCTTAAACACCCATTCATTCTTCAATACACCTTGGCATATATATAAAACATATTTATATTTTATAGAAACGCATAGTCACTGGATGATGTCATCAGTGATGTCATTTGAGATGTCATCAGTGATGTCATCAGTGATGTCACTGACCATGTCATGAATGATGTAATAGTGCATTGTGGGGGCGTGAGTTATAGTTATGCTCAACTAACTATAACGGGGGAATTTCTATGGTTTTGTATGAGTGAAATGTCCAACTAACTATAACATCCCTGAAACCTATGGTATATATATCCCCATCCCCCAGAGCCTTGTTTTTTTTTTAAATGAGGAAGGGTGCCATCGTGGCACCCCTCCTGGGTCAATTTTGGCCCCAGGGACCACATCACCCAGGGCCCGGCCTGTACTCCTGGTGCCCTGGTCCCACCCAGGGCACCCATTCACTTTGTTGTGGGCTGTGGGGGGGAGCCTGAAGGTCCCCCTTGGTCCCTTTTGACTCCTAGAATCCTGTGGGAGCTGGCATTGTTTATAGAGATAGAGAGCTGCTGAACATGCAGTTCCCGCTGTCTAAAAGCAATTATGCTCTGCTTTGAGCAAGTGAGAGCTTGCTCAAAGCGGAGCGTTTGCTATTGCTTGGCAGGAGCGGTAAAGCTCCTGCCATATCAATCAGCTATGTCCCATGGGTGGGCATCCCGGGATATAGCAGGAGCCGGTCCTGGGGGGTGGTGGTCCCCAGGTCCATGTATGGCTCAAGGAGGGGGGGCACACACCCCAATCCATTCTTTACTTTTGCCTCGGGGAGATGGTGATCCCAGGGATGGGTCTCTGCAACAAACTCACTCCATTATATTATCTGAGCCCCAGGGAGGTGGCGGTCCACAGGGCTGCAGTTGGGCTGCAAAGGTTACAGGAATGTTATAGTTAGCAGCATCAGATTTCACTGTTATAAAACCAGTGAAATTCACTAGTTATACTTCCCTGAGCTAACTATAACTTACACCCCCTATGAACTGCTTATGACCTCAAATATTACTTCATTCATGGCATGGTCAGAGACATCACCAATGAGATCACTGATGAAAGCTCAAATGACATCACTGATGACATCATCCACAGAACCACTGACACACCTAGTAACACCCCCATACAACCTGTTGTATACCCACTCACACACCGGTACAACCACGGACATACCCATTCCCGGACCTATGCCAGTATTCACACACCCACTCTCACCTCCATAGAGCTGCTCATACACCCACTCACTCACCCATATAGCCACTCATACAACCAGTTACTCACCCATTGTTGGGCTGAGAATGTGTCTAGCCGACTCCTTTTAGCATTATGCGAGTTAAGTAATCTCTTGCGGCACCATTTTGTATTCGGCCAACATTTTGTACTATGATCGAAAATAAGCTCCTGTCTCATAATGTTTGCCTCAGCAGAAAAAGCAGCTTAGATTGTTTCTCTTCAGTATTATCCAAGGTTGAGATCCACTGCCTTAATGAAAAGATCGTTCTGTCTCTGCATACCTTTCCTCTCAAGTAAGCCCTGCTCCCACCCTAGAGAGACAAGCACAGGCAAAGTAACCTAGAAACTAAGATAGTATGTACCCGTTTTCAAGATGGTAGCTGGCTTTTCTGTACTCCCTTTGTTCGTTAGTGCCCAGGCTGGAAAATTCCAGTCTGGGCAGGGTTTTAGAGGTGTTGTAAATGCATATTTTGCATTACCGTGTGGTCGGGGGTCAGTCCCTCGGCAGCTATCTAAGGAGGCTGGTCAGATCGAACTCCGCTAGAGCGAATACTAATAAAATAACTTGGTTTGTATTCTCTACTGTCTGACCGACTCTTCATTTGTATGGAAGGCTGAGAGGTGGTCGCGAGTGACCCTGGTGGCCCTAATCGGGCTACTTCCTTCACCATAAAGACAGTCACATAACCACACACTCTCCCATACAGCTACTCACACATCCACTTATTTACATACAAAGTCACATACCCCCTCACTCATCCAATTAGCCTCTCAACACAGCCACTCACTCACCCATACAAGCCCTCATACACTCACTCACACAACCACTTGCATACCCATTCACACATCCCTGTGCTCACCCATACAGCCATTCACATAGATCCTCACTATCAATACAGTCATGCATCAGGGATGATTCCCCCTGAGGTCCCAACCTTCGAACAGGCTGTCCTCAAGGATGTGGAGAAGTGTCTACGCAAGAACCCATTTTACAACATGTCCAAAGCAGAGACTGCTACCATGCGAACCCTTGGAAGCAACACCTCCATTACGATCAAAGCAGCAGATAAACGAGGAACTATGGTCATCCAGAACACTGTAGACTACAATCAGGAATGCAAATGCCAATTCTCTAACAATGACCACTACACCCCAAATAGGGAAGACCCCACAGGGTGACTCAGTACCCACATAACTTGTGTGGTGTTTACGGCAGAAGCAGAGGGTGGGATCAGCAAAAAGGAATCTGCATTCCTGATCAGTGATCACCTTAAGATACCTTACTTCTATACCCTACCAAAGATTCATAAAGAAACCAGACCACCTCCAGGGAGAACCATAGTGTAAGGGATTGGGTCCATATTGGAACCCCTGTCACTAGTCTGTGACCATTTCCTGCATCCATTGGTAACCAGGACTCCATCTTTCCTCGAAGACACTACAGCAGTTCTTAACCTTCTAGAGGGTCATTTGTCGACCTTCTAGTCACCTTAGATGTAGAGGCCCTTTACACCAACATACCCCAGGATGCAACCCTAGAGGTAATAGATACTATCCTTAGGGATGAAGACTGGACCTCCCCCAACCCAGTCAGTTTCATCATGGAATGTGTGACCCTGGCCCTCAAGGAGAACTACTTTTAATTTGAGGACCAGTTATACCACCAAACGCAGGGCACCTCGATAGGTACTACTTTGCCCCCAGCCTGGCCTGCCACTATATGGCCGATTTTGAAAATAAGTACAACCAGAGCAAGAACAACTCCTGCAAAACCAACATCCTGATCTGGAGGAGGTATATCAATGCTATATTGATTCTGTGGCAGGGTACACTAGACACTTGTTCAGAGTTCTGTGAGTTTATCAACACGCTTGATCGATTTCTAAGATTCAGCAAGAAACTTTTGACCACAGGAGTACCTTTCCTAGACCTGTCTATCTCACTTAATGAAGGTAGGCTTACTACCAAGACATACAAAAAAACCACAGACAGCAATAGCTTGCTCAGATACGACAGCCACCATCCTAAGCACCTGCAAGATAACCTCCCCTTCAGGCAGTTCCTACGACTGCGTCGTAACTGCAGCGCCGTTAGCGACTACAAACAACAGGCCCAGTCTCTGAGCTCAGACCTTATGACTTGAAACTATCCCAAAGACGTGGTGCAAAAGGCATTCAAAGGGCAAGAAACAATAATAGAGAGGGTCTCTTGGAACCATGTGAACGGGCTACTACCAATGTCATCACTTGTGTTACATCTTTCACTCCTCAGTCAAATAACATAAAAAAGATCATTAAGAAGCACTGGCCCATCTTACATACTGGGAACATGTCACCAGCCATCCCACAGTTTGCATTCAAACGAGCTGCAAATACCAAAGACATAGTTGTACACACTGGACCACCTCCCTAAAAACCTTGCGACAACTGCCAATCAGGGGCCTCACCCCAGTTACGGGCCACTACCCATGTGGCTCATGCATCGTATGCCCACTAACACAACCTTCCAAACAAGTCAATCTGGGTCTTTCAGACACATGAATCCAGAAGTCCCACACTAACTGCAACACCAGGAACTGTGTGGATATGATCACGTGTCCCTGTCAGAAACATTACATTGGAATGACAAGACAGGCAGTGAAAAAAAGAATAAGAGAGCACCATAGCAATATCAGGTGCAGGAAGACAATGACCAAAATGCTTACCCACTACACCAAGATGGGTCACACACCAAATGGGTTATACTGGACGATACTTGAAACCCACATCAATATGATCCCACAAGCCCTTCCCACTAGGGGGCAACAATGGGTTTTCCGTCTTGCTACATGCCAGACGGCTCCCTTGGGGAGAGGTGGCATGATAACACACTCACCTCCCCCTTGATGAATCTTACTGATCATTGACAATTCTCGCATGAGTCCCTTCCTTCCCCACTCATTGTCATGTCTTTACTAGACTAACAACCCCACCTACTTTGGCTGATCCACCAACTCGGGCTGGGTGCAGCACCCTTGCCACCCTCTGGGCCCTGCCCCTTCAGGCCAGGACCGAACCATCCCTTCCAAGCCTCTGGACCCGCTACCCTTCTAACACAACCAGCCCCATGAGCCAAATATGTCCCATACTTTTTTGCCTGTGCAAGTACCTGTATGCATTACTACCCCACAACACACAGGTTGTGTGTTTTCCATAATTCCACGAGTGCTCCCCATCCTTGATACACTCCGTTACAATATGGTGCCAATCATTTATGTTTTTGCCTTATGCCAATATGGCACCCGCTTTCCCATCTCCATGAGTTCACAGGCGCACCCTCGTCTTAGCGTGTTCTATGGCAACGCATAGATAAGACCACTTCCGCCTAACCACCGGCACTCCCGGTGACGGCCAGACGTGGGTAGGTCCTGCTCTACAGAGCACATCTAATTGAGAAAGTACAGGGCAGCCTCTTTTTCATGCTGGAACCCTATTGACATGCGGCTCTCCCCCCAAAATAACCTCTTTTCTGCTTCTTCTTCCCAACTCTACCCCGCGCCCACCCTTCCGCTCTCCACTTCCTCCCACCCATCACCCTCCCTATTTGGAGCTAGCATGTAGTTTCAGTAGCCGGCCTACCCTCGGTGACTGATTCCTGCCACCACCCACCGTCTTCACATCCCCGGGCACTGGTAAGCCCACAGTGTAACATTCAGAGGTAATCCTCGCTCTCAGACTCCATTGAGCAACTTTTTGCCACCCGTCCTCCTCCATCACCTTGGACATTCCCCACCTGCCTGCCATACCTCATTCACACCTGACCGGCACGAGCAATACACAAGTGTCGAGTATCTCCTGTGTAGCCCGGGACTCGGACGCTTTACCGCTACAGATGAGCCACGCATAGCGATGCACCCTTGCAGGTCATGGTGCCTGACGCATCATGATACCGACATCGTACTCTGTGCTAGCCCTCTGTGCCTTGCCTCCTGGCAGCACAGTACTACCACCACATAAGGGCTGACTAGTTCTGTACATTAAAATGCCTGCTAAAGGCAGTGAGAGTGCTGGCCGTCTCCTTATATCCCCAGCGCATCCTTCCTCCTTGCTCCTTCTCCAACATATCCCCCATTGTTGGCTCACATGGCCTCCCTTTCAGCCATACCATTCTCCCGCCCACCCTAGATCACCTCCCGCTGCATTACTTTACCGTTACTCTTCCACTCTTTTATGTTGCAGGGACTGCTCCCTTCGCAATTCAGCGAGTACCTTGGAAGTCAATGTTGGGGCTAATAGACTACTCCTTCTAAGTGAGTAATTCTATACCCTCCCCCTCCGGCCATGAGCTGGCTTGAAAGGGACACATGCTGTGGTATACTCCTGTTGTGGAACACCACCACCCTCCTCTGCAGGACAGCGCACTGTTACTGGACATATAGCTATGTGGAACAGCCACCACATTATCGGTGCCATGCATGACTGCTTGATGTGTGGAACTGCATGGATTTGGATGTTCTGTCCGGCTTTTGAATTTCCACTAATGTTTTTATATCATGTCCTGGACAGGTGCCCTTCCCTTGTCCTTACAAGGCTTTCCTGTGTGGGAACACCCACCCTGCATACATTATACCTGACGTAGGTAAAATGTGGCGCAGGGCTTTACAACGTGACGCATCTCCCTAGATATGTCACGTTTTAATTGTGCGAAGTGGTGATTTGCTTACGCCACATCGGGTCACAAAAGTGATGCAAAGGCAGCGCACAAGTGTTGCAAGGGGCTTGTAAATCTGTCCCTTTGTTTTTAAATGGTTGTGCTTTTTCAGTGAATTTCTAGAGTATTTTAAGCATAAGTTAACATTTTCTTTCTTCCCCTGGCATAGGTCAACCTTACCCTTGGTGTTTTTTCAGTGAATTTCTACAAATCTTTAAACGTAAAATAATATCACATTTTGATACGGGCAAGAGCTTGCCAACTGGGAAAAAAAGCCCTCATGACCAATTACAACGCTCAAAATCAAAATGGAGAAAATCTTTCATAAAAGATCAGGTGTGGCTAATCCAACCAACAGGTGTGGCTACCTTTTCCCTACACTCCCCTTCCAGCCCCTCTCCTAATTCAATTACAGGGCCTCCCACCTGACTGGGGGTGTAGGAGGTGGGGGTGAGCCTGGTTTCTATCCTCATTGTCTTACTCCAATTGGAAGACCAGTGTGGCTACCCAGCCCCCTTCCTGTCCTGACATCTACAGGCAGCAGATCTCCTCCCACCAGATGTCTCCTTTGTCTCAGCCCAGAGCACTTCACATCTCTTTAAGGCTGATTGGCTCAGCCTGTCAAAGGCTGGACAATCAGAAGAGGGTGCTACAGAGCTAAATTGGGTAATCTTCAGAAAGCAGTTCTTTAATGGCTTTCCTACAATAGTGTTAAGTTCTAAATACCACACATACCCCAGTACTGCTCTTCAGGTATTTATTGAGCTCAAACAGTTGACCACCAACCCATACAGGCAGCTGGGCATAACTGATTTCCAATTCAAAACATTCTGCACAGCCCAAGGTTGTACATTGTGTTGTCGTCGATGACCACTTAGAATGTTACAGTCTCCCAGCCAACGATAACCTAGACCAGGTTCCAATTCTAGGTACACAATGCTGGTCAATAGATCTTAAGACATCTTACCCCATACAATATTTGAAAACTTATTTGCAAAAGAAAACAAAAATAAAATGAAAAATACCAATGCGATAATTATTTGCAAGTAATTAATAAAAGAAAGAAGATAAAAACGAAGATGAAGCACCCTCCAAGAAATCAAAGGTGAACAGAAATGTGGAAATGTGGGAATTACCATTTACACCATATTATAGTCACTATGCCACATTGGATTAAACCATGGTCTTTTGACAGATTCTCTACCAACGTGACTCTGATAAGAGTCATCAGACCGAACAGCTGGGGTGATGGGATTCAGTCTCACCAGCCACCTATCATTGCCAACAGTTTTATCAGACCACCTTGTCAACCTTGACATGCTTCACACAGTGACAGAATCCAAAACTACCACATTCTTTCTTGATTCAGCAATGATAAATGTAATGATAAAGGGGTGGTCACATTTACGTGGACCATCCCTTTTTCAACAACCCTGGTCTCTTGACTAATGCTTTCTTCCCAAACTCCAAGACCTAGTCTGTGCACCTGTTTTAGCATCAAAACTTGGTTTTGTATTTCTCTTAATGGGAAACTCTTTTAGTCATAAAATCTACCTTCGTATTCTTTAAAAAAAAAACAGTACATAATTTTAGCCATACTGGACTCAGTTTATCACATGGCTTACGGTCTCTCAGGATAGTAAAAGGAGTCACCGAAGTCACACAATTGGGAGTGTTATGATGAGCCCCCCTTGTTTCTCTAAGCATACATTTAAAAAAAGACCATGGGGCCCATTAGGATGTCGGGCGGTGGCACCACCACGGTGCTGGCGGTGCGGACAAAAGCTATTTTCCGCCCATGAGCAGCGGCCCTCATGTCTGCCATATTAGTATGGCCAAGTGCGAAACCAGAGTCCCGGTCAAACCGCCATGGACGCAGCTCTACAAGTCTTTCCGGTGCTGTACCTGCTACATCACCAGGAACTCATGGACAATCGCGGACGCCGCCGCAGGTACGCAACAACACAAACACAACACACAACACACAGGCTGACACAGGGTCCTAATCTATATCAGACACCCTAGGGGGAACAGGGACACATCCACAAGGGCACCCACACATCACCCGCCTGCCACCAAGTCACCCCTTTGCATCCTGGACACACAGCTACAGCCACCATGCAGCAATGTCCCGGTCACATCACCGCAGCGGCGAACACAAGCAAATACATGTGCACAATGCAGAAGGCAGGGCCAGTGCCAGACATGGACAGGGCACAAAGAGCACAGGGCCACACCTCCACCCACCACACACTAGCACACCCCCTGAAGGCACACGCCATGTGCGCCTCCTGTGCACCCCCATGCACAACAACAAGCCAGGTGAATCCACACCCTGCACCACACAACAAACAACCAGGGAGACAGCTATTGCAGGAGTGGCTGCAGAGGAACACACAGCACAGTATCACAGGACCAGGGAAATACACACAACACCACACACAGGGAAATAAAAATGAGGACAAGCAACAAATGAACACATACAAGGAATTAACATCCAAATGGACACACAGCCTGCACAGTCACACATACATACCACAGACTGACAAACACACATACACACCCCACATGCCAACAGCAATGGAGCACAACAAATAGGGAAACCAAGGTGGGCAGCACCCAAATGGAAGGCCATGGAGACACACAACAAGCATGTGTACATCACATCAACACAAGGAACAGAGAACAACACCCTCACACCATCAAGGCACACATGGCTGGCACAATCAGTGAACTCAAACCACAGACAGCTCAGTGCAACAACACAGAGAGAAAGCAAGGCAAACCACGTATAGGCACAAGGATGAAAGGAAGGCCCTGAAGTAAAACTGTGAACAGCCACACATCCATACAACTACTTCACAGGAGTACACCAGCAGCACTACGCACAGGGCCCATCTGCACACCTCAGGACTGACAAACACCAGTAAGAATCTACACACATACCCCCCTCACACCAGCAGAACACAATACCAGTGCCAAACATACTGAAGGCTGGCAACACTTGACAGTCAATACACACACAAACAACCACACACCCTGGGGTCAGCAACACACATCACACACACACACACACACACACACACACACACACACAGAGGGATGCCACCACAAATGTGGAAACAAATACAACAGACAAACACATAACCCAACAGAAACACACACAGAGCCACAACAACAACAACAGATATGCCCTGTGCAGCTAAACTGGGGAAAGGCAATGGGAGCACAGACACAACAGGAGTGTACAACCTCATCACTCAGGAACAATGCACAGACAACATACCACAACACACACAAGAAGAGCACCATCACATAACAACACAGCCACAGCAAACAAATAACAGATGCACAGGCAGAACAATCACATAGCAAACACAGCAGGACATCACACCGGCAATCACAAGGCAACATACGCACACAGTACTGCATGCACAACAAGCTGTGTGTGCACACCAAGCATACCAGACACAAACAGACATCAGTGACAGAACAGCAACCCACACAACACCATACAGCACAGCACAAAGACAACAGCATAGCCAGGAAGTGAAGCAATAACACAAACAACACACATACATCCAACACAACACCCAATAGATGCACAAGTCTGGGACACAAAGGTGGAAACAACTTGACCAGAGGACTGGGCAGCACACACAGTTGAACTGCATAGGAGCAACCATGGCTGACAAACAGCACCAGAACATCACACATGACCCATTGGGGAAATGCCCTGAGTGACACATTGACCCTGGCCAAAGAAATGCACCACAAAGCACAGTCTAACAAATGATGTCATGGGGAGGCACACACACATACAAACCAAGGGGACAGCTCACACCAAAGTGAAGTGTACTGCATGTCAGTAGGGGACATTGCAGGAGTGTACCATACACAAAGAGAGGGAGCGCAGACCCAAAATGGGTAAGCAGCTGAAGCACAGATGGGGGATGGCATGACAAAACACACAACATGCCACACTGGAGGCAAGAAGGCAGCATGTGAAAGCTTGCTTACGCCACCGCGGGTTACAAAAGTGATGCAAAGGCAGCGCACAAGTGTTGCAAGGGGCTTGTAAATCTGTCCCTTTGTTTTTAAATGGTTGTGCTTTTTCAGTGAATTTCTAGAGTATTTTAAGCATAAGTTAACATTTTTCTATCTTCCCCTGGTATAGGTCAACCCTACCCTTTGTGTTTTTTCAGTGAATTTCTACAAATCTTTAAACGTAAATTAATATCACATTTTGATACGGGCAAGAGCTTGCCAACTGGGAAAAAAAAGCCCTCATGACCAATTAGAACGCTCAAAATCAAAATGGAGAAAATCTTTCCTGGAAGATCAGGTGTGGCTAATCCAACCAACAGGTGTGGCTACCTTTTCCCTACACTCCCCTTCCAGCCCCTCTCCTAATTCAATTACAGGGCCTCCCGCCTGACTGGGGGTGTAGGAGGTGGGGGTGAGCCTGGTTTCTATCCTCATTGTCTTACTCTAATTGGAAGACCAGTGTGGCTACCAAGCCCCCTTCCTGTCCTGACATCTGCGGGCAGCAGATCTCCTCCCACCAGATGTCTCCTTTGTCTCAGCCCGAAGCACTTCACATCTCTATAAGGCAGATTGGCTCAGCCTGTCAAAGGCTGGACAATCAGAAGCGGGTGCTACAGAGCTAAATTGGGTAATCTTCAGAAAGCAGTTCTTTAATGGCTTTTTTACAATAGTGTTAAGTTCTAAATACCACACATACCCCAGTACTGCTCTTCAGGTATTTATTGAGCTCAAACAGTTGACCACCAACCCATACAGGCAGCTGGGCATAACTGATTTCCAATTCAAAACATTCCGCACAGCCCAAGGTTGTACATTGTGTTGTCGTCGATGACCACTTAGAATGTTACAGTCTCCCAGCCAACGATAACCTAGACCAGGTTCCAATTCTAGGTACACAATGCTGGTCAATAGATCGTAAGACATCTTACCCCATACAATATTTGAAAACTTATTTGCAAAAGAAAACAAAAATAAAATAAAAAATACCAATGCGATAATTATTTGCAAGTAATTATTAAAAGAAAGAAGATAAAAACGAAGATGAAGCACCCACCAAGAAATCAAAGGTGAACAGAAATGTGGAAATGTGGGAATTACCATTTACACCATATTATAGTCACTGTGCCACATTGGATTAAAAGAATGGTCTTTTGACAGATTCTCTACCAACGTGACTCTGATCAGAGTCATCAGACCGAACAGCTGGGGTGATGGGATTCAGTCTCACCAGCCACCTATCATTGCCAACAGTTTTATCAGACCACCTTGTCAACCTTGACATGCTTCACACAGTGACAGAATCCAAAACTACCACATTCTTTCTTGATTCAGCAATGATAAATGTAATGATAAAGGGGTGGTCACATTTACTTGGACCATCCCTTTTTCAACAACCCTGGTCTCTTGACTAATGCTTTCTTCCCAAACTCCAAGACCTAGTCTGTGCACCTGTTTTAGCATCAAAACTTGGTTTTGTATTTCTCTTAATGGGAAACTCGTTTAGTCATAAAATCTACCTTCGTATTCTTTAAAAAAAAAAGAAACCAGTACATAATTTTAGCCATACTGGACTCAGTTTATCACATGGCTTACGGTCTCTCAGGATAGTAAAAGGAGTCACCGAAGTCACACAATTGGGAGTGTTATGATGAGCCCACCTTGTTTCTCTAAGCATACATTTCAAAAAAGACCATGGGGCCCATTAGGATGTCGGGCGGTGGCACCACCGCGGTGCTGGCGGTGCAGACAAAAGCTAATTTCCGCCCATGAGCAGCGGCCCTCACGTCTGCCATATTAGTATGGCCAAGCGCGAAACCAGAGTCCCGGTCACGACCGCCATGGACGCAGCTCTACAAGTCTTTCCGGTGCTGTACCTGCTACATCACCAGGAACTCATGGACCATGGCGGATGCCGCCGCAGGTACGCAACAACACAAACACAACACACAACACACAGGCTGACACAGGGTCCAAATCCATATCAGACACCCTAGGGGGGACAGGGACACATCCACAAGGGCACCCACACATCACCCACCTGCCACCAAGTCACCCCTCTGCATCCTGGACACACAGCTACAGCCACCATGCAGCAATGTCCAGGTCACATCACCGCAGCGGCGAACACAAGCAAATACATGTGCACTATGCAGATGGCAGGGCCAGTGCCAGGCATGGACAGGGCACAAAGAGCACAGGGCCACTCCTCCACCCACCACACACTAGCACACCCCCTGAAGGCACATGCCATGTGCGCCTCCTGTGCACCCTCATGTACAACAACAAGCCAGGTGAATCCACACCCTGCACCACACAACAAGCAACCAGGGAGAGAGCTACTGCAGGAGTGGCTGCAGAGGAACACACAGCACAGTATATCAGGGCCAGGGAAATACACAAAACACCACACACAGGGAAATAAAAATGAGGACAAGCAACAAATGAGCACTTACAAGGAGTTAACATCCAAATTGACACGCAGCCTGCACAGTCACACATACATACCACAGACTGACACACACACATACACACCCCACATGCCAACAGCAATGTGGCACAACAAATAGGGAAACCAAGGTGGGCAGCACCCAAATGGAAGGCCATGGAGACACACAACAAGCATGTGTACATCACATCAACACAAGGAACAGAGAACGACACCCTCACACCATCAAAGCACACATGGCTGGCACAGTCAGTGAACTTAAACCACAGACAGCTCAGTACAACAACACAGAGAGAAAGCAAGGCAAACCACGTATAGGCACAAGGATGAAAGGAAGGCCCTGAAGTAAAACTGTGAACAGCCACACATCCATACAACTACTTCACAGGACTACACCATCAGCACTACACACAGGGCCTATCTGCTTTCCTCAGGACTGACAAACACCAGTAAGAATCTACACACATACCCCCCTCACACCAGCAGAACACAATACCAGTGCCAAACATACTGAAGGCTGGCAACACTTGACAGTCAATACACACACAAACAACCACACACCCTGGGGTCAGCAACAAACATCACACACACACACACACACACACACACACACACACAGAGGGATGCCATCACAAATGTGGAAACTAATACAACAGACAAACACATAACCCAACAGAAACACACATAGAGCCACAACAACAACAACAGATATGCCCTGTGCAGCTAAACTGGGGAAAGGCAATGGGAGCACAGACACAACAGGAGTGTACAACCTCATCACTCAGGAACAATGCACAGACAACATACCACAACACACACAAGAAGTGCACCATCACAGAACAACACAGCCACAGCAAACAAACAACAGATGCACAGGCAGAACAATCACATAGCAAACACAGCAGGACATCACACCGGCAATCACAAGGCAACATACGCACACAGTACTGCATGCACAACAAGCTGTGTGTGCACACCAATCATACCAGACACAAACAGACATCAGTGACAGAACAGCAACCCACACAACACCATACAGCACAGCACAAAGACAACAGCATAACCAGGAAGTGAAGCAATAACACAAACAACACACATACATCCAACACAACACCCAATAGATGCACAAGTCTGGGACACAAAGGTGGAAACAACTTGACCAGAGGACTGGGCAGCACACACAGTTGAACTCCATAGGAGCAACCATGGCTGACAAACAGCACCAGAACATCACACATGACCCATTGGGGAAATGCCCTGAGTGACACATTGACCCTGGCCAAAGAACTGCACCACAAAGCACAGTCTAACAAATGATGTCATGGGGAGGCACACACATATACAAACAAAGGGGACAGCTCACACCAAAGTGAAGTGTACTGCATGTCAGTAGGGGACATTGCAGGAGTGTACCATACACAAAGAGAGGGAGCGCAGACCCACAATGGGTAAGCAGCTGAAGCACAGATAGGGGATGGCATGACAAAACACACAACATGCCACACTGGAGGCAAGAAGGCAGCATGTGACAACAAGGCATGAGAAAACACAACCACAATGGCAGTGTGGAGCAGCAGGTCTGCACAGTCCCCACAAACAGTCACCAGACACATGGATGTGCAACAAAACACAACACTGACTTGCCAGTAACACTCTCTGCATACTCACAAGTGACAAAAACAACAAGTAGGAGTCAGACAAAATTGCAAGGACACACCAATACACTGCACAATGCACAACATACAACTCACATATCGGCATACAATCACATCCACAGGGATGAACAATCAAAACAACAGGCACACAACTCCTGGGTGACACATGTGTGTAGTTGACATTGCAGAGGCATGCACACATCACCACTCCGCACAAACTCACCTCCTTCACACTGCACACCACCTGGCCATCCAAGAGCACACATGGAGAGTAAGCCATGGGACTGGGATGACTGCCCATCACAAGATGACCACACACATACACCACTGGGCACACATAAAGGAAGAACACACATACATGATGACCCTGGACAGCATGCCTGCTATACTGTGTGCAGAAACCCACTCTGTGCTGGCAGTGCCCCCCAACCTGACATTTGTACCATATAGCCAACATGAATTAATTAAGTAAATGACTACTGCTAACCATTCAAAATTGACACCATTTCCCACACAAGTATCTGGGTCAAGAAGTACTGAAGACCCTGTCACCCCTGAAAAAAAGAGTGTAAGTGAGCCCAACATTGACTATGTTGAAGTACCACACAGACCATGTGGCACAGTACACCATTTACGCACAGCAAAAGAACTTTATTCAGTAAGGACACTGGCAAAATAGACAACAGGAGCAACTGACTTTATTCACAGATTGCACAGATAGGTACCATGAGAAGAGAAGAGCAAGGCATAGGATGCAGAGCATGTCCATAAGAAGCTGCACAGGCAGGGGGCTCACAGCAGTGAAAGACAAGACCAGTGGGCAGGACAAAGTGCAGACTGAGTCCATGAGAAGCTGCACAGGCAGGGGGCACACAGCAGTGAACGACAAGGCCAGTGGGCAGGACAAAGTGCAGACTGAGTCCATGAGAAGCTGCACAGGCAGGGGGCACACAACAGTGAACCACAAGGCCAGTGGGCAGGACAAAGTGCAGACTGAGTCCATGAGAAGCTGCACAGGCAGGGGGCACACAGCAGTGAACGACAAGGCTAGTGGGCAGGACAAAGTGCAGACTGAGTCCATGAGAAGCTGCACAGGCAGGGGGCAAAACACAAGGCCAGTGGCTCATTCAGGGTGCACAGTATGTCCATGAGAAGTTCCACAGGGAATAGTTCAACACAGCAAAGAGCAACTAGACCAGTGGCCAGTTGAGGGTGCAGAGTATGTCCATGAGAAGCTGCACAGGGAATAGTTCAACACAGCAAGGAGCAACAAGGCCAGTGGCCAGTTCAGGGTGCAGAGTAAGTCCATGAGAAGCTGCACAGGGAATAGTTGAACACAGCAAAGAGCAACAAGGCCAGTGGTCAGTTCAGGGTGCAGAGTATGTCCATGAGAAGCTGCACAGGGAAGAGTTCAACACAGCAAAGAGCAACAAGGCCAGTGGCCAGTTCAGGGTACAGAGTATGTCCATGAGAAGCTGCACAGGGAACAGTTCAACACAGCAAAGAGCAACAAGGCCATCGGCCAGTTCAGGGTGCATGGTATGTCCATGAGAAGCTGCACAGGGAATGTGTGTGACTGTACCTTTCCATGGTCAGCAACACAGTCAGGGGGCAACAATGTGCAGTACAGGCCCACCTGTGTGAGAGACAGGTGTGTGAGGGTGACTAACACTCAGACTTGGCTGTCAGGCGGACTGGGAGCTGGCTGTGTCTCGGGGACTGTCGGGCACTTGACCGGGAGAGAGCGGAACAGCTGATGTAGAGCTATCAGTGGATTGGCAAGCTGGAGGGCTGCTTGGACCAGGTGATATAGTGGCACATGGAGGTGGAGTCATGCAGACGGGAGACACGGTGTGGTTGGGAGATTGTGGAGGGGTGCTCTTTCACTTCTTGGGGATCCTAAATGGCTTGACTGACTCTGGATCAATGGGAAGTGGTGTGGCACAACAGGCACACTCACCACCACAGCTGCTAAAGGTGCAGGCACTGGCAGCCCCTCTGGTGATGTGCTGGACCCAGCGGAATGGTGCAGTGGAAATGTGAGGCTCCCTCCCACACATATATAGCCCCCTGGGGTTGTTTCAAAGGTGCCAAGCTGCAACAATTGGTGGTCCAGGTCTGCGTCTTTCAACTGCATCCAATGACTGCCTCCGCGGTGGCAGAGCACGCCTACCGCGATCTTCAAAATTGCATCATGTCACCACAATCATGGCTCCCATTAGATGTAAGGCTCCATGGTGGTGACACAACGCTGGGGCCCGGGGTGCGCTACCACGATGGTGCATCTTTCAAATGCAGCCAATGTCCGCCTCCGCGGTGACGGAGCACGCCTACCGCGATCTTCAAAATTGCATCATGTCACCACAATCATGGCTCCCATTGGCTGTAAGTGCATGCTCCATGGCGGTGACACAACGCTGGGGCCCGGGGTGCACTACCGCGATTGTGCATCTTTTAAATGCAGCCAATGTCCGCCTCCGTGGTGGTGGGGCACACCTACCGCGATCTTCAAAATTGCATCATGCCCCCGCTATCAAGCTTCGCTTTGGCTCTAGGGCAAGCTCCATGGCAGTGGCACTCCGCAGGGGCCAGGTGTGCGCTACCATGATTTTAGAGGCAGAGCATACCAACCACCATTTCCACATGTCTCCATGCCTATCAGTACTGCACTTGTGTGAATGGGGGTGCTGGTGGCACACTGCTGGGGTCAGACGGTAGCTACCGCGATATGGGTGGCAGAGCATGCCAACCACCATATGGGTATGTCTCCATGCTTATGACTACCGCACTTGTGTGAATGGAGGTTCTGGTGACACACCGCCGGGGTCAGGCGGTAGCTACCGCGATATGGGTGGTGGAGCATGCCAACCGCCATATGGGCATGTCTCCATGCCTATGACTACCGCACTTGTGTGAATGGGGGTGCTGGTGACACACCGCCGGGGCCAGGCGGTAGCTACTGCGATATGGGTGGCGGAGCATGCCAACCGGCATATGTGTATGTCTCCATGCCTGTGACTACCGCACTTGTGTGAATGGGGGTGCTAGTGACACACTGCCGGGATCCGGCGGTAGCTACTGCGATATGGGTGCCATTCAATCGCAATGCGCATCTGTCAAACATCAACAGGGCACAGTGCCAGGATGGTCAATGGAACATCACCGTGCACACAAGGCCAATGGTCCATTTACTCCACTGATGGCTACATGTGCCATGTTTGTGAGTATGTTTCGTAGATTGGCCTGTACCCACTCATATGTCACTTATGGATTTGATGTTGGTGTAGGCAGGACAGTGCTGTTCTGGACTCTACAATGTGTACACATGTCAATGTGTTGAGGTGCAGTGACAATCACAGTGATGCTCATCTGAATGAATGATGAACTATGTTGAATTGCCTCTCATGTCTGCTCATGCACACATTCGTCATTCCAGCACCGCCGGTGGTCATTGTGTGGTGGATGTGTGCCAGGTTGCAATGATGAATTGAGGTGTGACAGGTACAGCAGCTAGGTATGAGACAGTGGGTTAGATTAGTTACACATTTGATGGATGCTATACTCCCAGGCATGCCCATTTGAAATGTGGCCGTATCCCTATGTGCATTCACATTGACCAAGGTGGTGTTTGAGGTACTTGTCTTGTGTAAGTTGGCAGGTGTGGCCTTTGTGTACATGAAGGTGTCCCTACAGGTGAGCTGGTCTGTTAGTCAAGATTGATGTCAGTCATTGTTGTTGTTGTGTCATCCAGAACATGATGTAATGTGCACATCTCATTATGTATTGCATTGACATGTGTTCACTATCATCTCCAATAGGAGGAGGCCAAATTTGATTCGTCACTTGACGATGCTGGAGGACATGGAGGATGTTGCGATCATAGGGAAATGCCACCTGGACAGAGACACCCTGAAAACCCTTTGTGATCTGTTGGAGCCCCACCTGCAGCCCAGCAAGACATATCCAACAGCTTTCACCCCTACCTATAAGGTGATGGCAGCCCTGCATTTTTTTGCCACTGGATCGTTCCAATAGACAGTGGCCAGCGCTGGTGGGATGTCACAACCAATGTTCAGCATGGTGCTGTGTGATGTACTGTCCGCCATAATGCTTTACAATGACAGATATATCCGTTTCCCCAGGGGTGCTGAATTGCCAGCTGTGAAGGGAGACTTCAAAAGACACACAATTGATGGACGGAATGCAGAACAAATCAAAACATTCAACCCCAGTCAAGAGATCTTGGTTAAATCCATCATTCTTTTGCTCACCATGCCACCCCAGTTTAGACCTGGCCATATGCAAATCCGTCTTGACCCTGTGCCTCATGGGAACAGTCCAGCCCGAACTGCCAAGACAGGTCCTCCCTGGACCGGAAACAAGCATCCTAGGACTGGTTTCGGGGTTTCACCCCTTTTCAGCCAGGATAGCTTGATTCCAGTGGCACAGTGAGCCCAGGACTCACGTCTGAGCATACCTGGCGCACTTAGGGCGAGAAAGCAAAAGACACAGAATTTATGGACGGAATGCAGAACAAATCAAAACATTCACTCCCAGTCAAGATATCTTGGTTAAATCCATCATTCTTTTGCTCACCATGCCACCCCAGTTTAGACCTGGTCATATGCAAATCAGTCTTGACCCTGTGCCTCATGGGAACAGTCCAGCCCGAACTGCCAAGCCAGGTCCTCCCTGGACCAGAAACAAGCACCCTAGGACCGGTTTCGGGGTTTCACCCCTCTTCAGCCAGGATAGCTTGACTCCAGTGGCACAGTGAGCCCAGGACTCACGTCTGAGCATACCTGGCGCACTTAGGGCGAGAAAGCAAAAGACACACAATTGATGGACAGAAACGCAGAACAAATTAAAACATTCACCCCCAGTCAACAGATCTGGGTTAAATACATCATTCTTTTGCTCACCATGCCGTCCCAGTTTAGACCTAGCCATATGCAAATCAGTCTTGACCCTGTGCCTCATGGGAACAGTCCAGCCCGAACTGCCAAGCCAGGTCCTCCCTGGACTGGAAACAAGCATTCTAGGACCTGTTTTGGGGTTTCACCCCTCTTCAGCCAGGATAGCTTGATTCCAGTGGCACAGTGAGCCCAGGACTCATGTCTCAGCATACCTGGAGCACTTAGGGCTAGAAAGCAAAAGACACTCAATTGATGGACGGAATGCAGAACAAATCAAAACATTCACCCCCAGTCAAGAGATCTGGGTTAAATCCATCATTCTTTTACTCACCATGCCACCCCGGGTTAGATTAGTTACACATTTGATGGATGCTATACTCCCAGGCATGCCCATTTGAAATATGGCTGTATCCCTATGTGCATTCGCATTGACCAAGGTGGTGTTTGAGGTACTTGTCTTGTTTAAGTTGACAGGTGTGGCCTTTGTGTACATGAAGGTGTCCCTACATGTGAGCTGGTCTGTTAGTCAAGATTGATGTCAGTCATTGTTGTTGTTGTGTCATCCAGAACGTGATGTAATGTGCACATCTCATGATGTATTGCATGGACATGTGTTCACTATCATCTCCAATAGGAGGAGGCCAAATTTGATTTGTCACTTGACGGTGCTGGAGGACATGGAGGATGTTGCGATCATAGGGAAATGCCGCCTGGACAGAGACACCCTGAAAACTATTTGTGATCTGTTGGAGCCCCACCTGCAGCCCCGCAAAACATATCCAACAGCTTTCACCCCTACTTATAAGGTGATGGCAGCCTTGCATTTTTTTGCCACTGGATCGTTCCAAGAGACAGTGGCCAGCGCTGGTGGGATGTCACAACCAGCCGCGGTCGGTAGTAGGAGTAACTGCAGGGCGGTGACGTGGGGAGGGGGAAGGGCAGGGTCGGGGTAGAAAACTATGGATTACGGAGGTTTACAGGTAAATTAACATATAAATTAATAAAACAATGTTGTTGCGTGCACTGCATCGCATTTGGGGATGCAGTGCACGCAACGAAATTCGTTTTATTAATTTATATGTTAACTTATCTGTAAACCTCTGTAATCCATAGTTTATTATTCCCCACCCTGCCCCTCCCCCTCCCCACGTCACCGCCCTGCAGTTACTCCTACTACCGACCGCGGTTGGTCACAACCGATGTTCATCATGGTGCTGTGTGATGTACTGTCCGCCATAATGCTATACAATGACAGATACATCCATTTCCCCAGGGGTGCTGAATTGCCAGCTGTGAAGGGAGACTTCTATCCCCTTGGACACATCCCCAGTGTTGTTGGTGCCATTGATTGCAGCCATGTTGGGCTTGTGCCACCACAGGCAAGTGAGCACATTTACCGCAATCGCAAGCATTACCACTCCATAAATGTGCAGGTGGTGTGCCTGGCAGATATGACCATCTCGCACGTCTGTGCCAAAATCCCAGGTTCGGCCCATGACTCCTAAATCCTACAGAACAGCATTGTGCCCCAGCTGATGGCTAATCTGCTTCCCGAGCGTGCATGGATTGTGGGTGAGTATGCCTAGTCGTGTGGCGTGCTGGGTGTGTAACCTGCTGTCCTCAGCCTCAGCGACATTGCAATTTCTATTTGTGTTTGTCATACCTAGGTGACTCTGCATATCCCAACCGTCCCTGGTTGCTGAGCCCACTGCGGAATCCCAGGTCCCCGGCTGAAGTCCGCTACAATGAGGCCCATGGGAGGACACGTCGTGTGGTGGAGCGTACTTTTGGTCTGCTCAATTCACATTTCCGCTGCCTGGACAAGACCAGAGGTGCACTGGCATACTTGCCCAGGAAGGTGTATCAGATTGTAGTGGCATGCTGCATACTCCACAACCTAGCCATTCGCAAGGAGATTCCCCTGCTCCTGGATGATGGTGAGGACCCAAGGCCCCAGCCTGCAAACCAAGCCATATCCAGTGATGAGGACTGTGGAGAGGTGGAAGGGGTTGACCTGCGTGAACAGCTCATCACCCGCTACTTCACTTGAAGGTGGGTGTCAATGTGCAACATACCCATTGTCTGCTGATATTGCTGTTGTCATGAAGGGGCATGTGAGATTTGTAGCAGCAGCCAGTTGTAGACTCAGTGGTGGTTGGCAATGTTTCTGGGACAGGTCATTCGGGAACATCTACAGGACATGCACGTTGACACTTGTTGCCCATTGTGACGTGCATGTTGGGTTATCCTGATGGTAGGGGTTGTGTGATGTCTGTGATGCCACACCCAGACCAGTGAAAGTAGTTCTGTTGTGTTTCCCTAGGTGCTTCGACTTCTCCTTGCCTACATACAGCCCATGCTCCTGGTACATTGTGATCATGTTGAAGACTGTACATCCTGCAATAAAGACGGAGCAGACACAACATGTGTATAAGGATATTTTATTTGCAATGGTGAGATGCGAGGGGGGTGTACATTTCCATTGGGAGTGGGGTGGAGCAGTGAGTTGACAGTTGTGGTAGATCAGATAACCGGGTAGTCACCACATTGCTGTGGTGACCCAGTTCAGCAGACAGATGCCATTCACAAGGCAGTGTGGGAAGGACAGTCAAAAAAGTCAATGCAGTGGTGGAGAGGGTTGCCATCATGGCTGGCTCCGTGACTGGCGTCTGGCAGGTGCTTTGCCCCCAGGTACTCCCAGGATCTTCTTGGGACGGCCCCTTTGTCGTTTGGCAGGGGGAGGGCCCTGCTGCAGGGCCAGTGGGGTCTGAGGGCTCACCCCTCTCTGTGGGCTCAGGGGAGGATGGTGAACTGTCATCGTGCGGCCCACCAGAGGGAGGTGGAGGTGTTGTCTGTGGCGCATGCCTGTCCCTCAGTACCGCCACTTGCTGGCCCAAGAGGTCCATGATTTGTCCCATGCAGGTGTCGATGGACCTCATCAGCAGGATGAGCTTGTGCAACAGTTCGTCCGACCGGCCCGTTCATCCCTGGGCCTTTTCGTATGCATCCAGGACTCTGTTGATATGTTCCAGGGATTGGGTCCCAGCCTCCTGGTGTACTGGTCATCCTCTGGGACAGGGAGGGTGTTGCAGGCAGCACTGACGGTGGTGGTGGTGGCGGTTGCCGCACAGGCCGTGACAGCAGGGGCCTGCTGTGAAGTTGTTGTTGGTGCAGATATTTGGGGGGACGATGGGGTCCTGGGACCTGTTGCTCCCTGGCACACCAGATGGGCCGGCCTCCAGCTCATCGTCCATGGATTCCTGGAAGTGAACATCCGAGAGTCCATGTACGGGGGGCAGACTGGCTCTGCAGGTTGCTGGTGTTGTCCTCTGCAGTGAGTTCTTGGCCACCTGTGGGTCATATGGGAAATGGTTATTGTAGTGCACCCGGCAAGCTTAGTGATAGCTGTGTGTCATTCACTTTTTGTACACTGCACAACTGACAGATCATCACATTGTTTACTATGTGCACTACTGTGCGTCCGGACAAGATGCAGTGGTGCAGGCATTACTTGTCCATGGTTTGAGGTGTCAAGGCATACCATGTGACCCGTGCACAATTAAGGAGTACAGAAACTAGTTGCGATCTAGGGCCTGGCACAACATGTGTTTAATTGAGAACTCATTGTTTATTTGTCTGACCTGGCAGACGTCACATCTGGCCATGGACTGGCCATTGTCATCTCCTGCTACCTTTTCCTGTCATGTGCATATCTCGATATGTACCACCACACATGCTTTCATATCTTTCGAATGGTCCTTGTTGCATTTGCCCCATGGCGATGCACATGTAACTAGGTGCTGTGTATGATTGTGCCCTGACTTTCTTCTACTTGTGCATTGGTGTGTTACACTTTGGTAGCTGTGACACTTTCCTTAGCTTACCTGTGTGCACACTGTTCTCGGCAATGAGGTAGGTATGCGTCTTTGTGCGATGACAGGGCTGGTGTTGTCATATGGCACCATTTATTTGTGACAAATGGGTGGGTGCATGTACTCGCTACTTACCTGTAAGTTTGTTTGGTGTACTGTGCTGGCCTCCAACTGCTTCTGGGTGGGGGAGTGCTCCATCCTGCTCAGGTATGGGACAGAGGGAATGTTGGGAGTAGTAGTGCAGGCCTCCCACCCCCAGACACCCTCACTGTGAAGATGGATACCTACATGTGAGTTTGTTTGGTGTACTGCAATGGCATTCAACTGCTTCTGGGTGCTCCATCCTGCTCAGGTGTGGGACAGGGGGCATGGTGGGAGTAGTAGTGCAGGCCTCCCATCCACAAACACCCTCACTGTGAAGATGTCTACCTACCTGTAAGTTTGTTTGGTGTACTGCAATGCCTTCCAACTGCTTCTGGGGGGGAGGGCTCCATCCTGCTGAGGGGTGGCAGGGTGCATGGTGGGAGTAGTGGTACAGACCTCCCACCCAAGACACCCTAACTGTGAAGATGGCTACCTACCTGTAAGTTTGTTTGGTGTACTGCAATGGCTTCCAAACTGCTTCTGGGGGGAGGGCTCTATCCTGCTGAGGGGGTGGCAGGGTGCATGGTGGGAGTAGTGGTACAGACCTCCCACCAAGACACCCTCACTGTGAAGATGGCTACCTACCTGTGAGTTTGATGTGGGTTGTGTAATGGCTGACACATGCTTCTGGGTGGGGTGGGGAAGGGATCCATCTTGCTAGGCTGTGGGACAGGGTGCATGGGGGGAGTAGTGGTGCAGGCTCCCCACCCCAGACACCCTCCCAGGGAAGATGGCTACCTACCTTTGAGTTTGATGTGGGTTGTGTAATAGCTAACACATGCTTCTGGGTAGGGTGGGGGAGGGATCCATCTTGCTAGACTGTGGGACAGGGTGCATGGTAGGAGTGGTGGTGCAGGCCCCCCACCCCCAGACACCCTCCCAGAGAAGATGGGTACCTACCTATGAGTTTGATGTGGGTTGTGTAATGGCTGACACATGCTTCTGGGTGGGGTGGGGGAGGGCTCCATCCTGCTGAGGTGGGGCAGGGTGCATGGTGGGAGTAGTGGTACAGACCTCCCACCCCAGACACCCTCACTGTGGAGATGGCTACCTACCTGTAAGTTTGATGAGGGTGATATAATGGCTTCCAACTGATGGGGGTAGGGCTCCATCCTGCTGAGGGGAGCAGGGTGCATGGTGGGAGTAGTGGTACAGACCTCCCACCCGAGACACCCTCACTGTGAAGATGGCTACCTACCTGTGAGTTTGATGAGGGTGATGTAATGGCTTCCCACTGCTGGGGAGGAGGGCTCCATCCTGCTGAGGGGGGGCAGGGTGCATGGTGGGAGTAGTGGTACAGACCTCCCACCCCCAGACACCCTCACTGTGAAGGTGGCTACCTACCTGTAAGTTTGATGTGGGTTGTGTAATGGCTGACACGTGCTTCTGGGTGGGGTGGGAGAGGGATCCATCTTGCTAGGTTGTGGGACAGGGTGCATGGTGGGAGTAGTGGTGCAGGCCCACCACCCCCAGATACCCTCCCAGGGAAAATGGCTACCTACCTGTGAGTTTGATGTGGGTTGTGTAATGGCTGACACATGCTTCTGGGTGGGGTGGGGGGAGGGATCCAACTTGCCACGCGGTGGGTCAGGGTGCATGGTGGGAGTAGTGGTGCAAGCCCCACACCCCCAGACACCCTCCCAGGGAAGATGGATACCTACCTGTTAGTTTGATGTGGGTTGTGTAATGGTTGACACATGCTTCTGGATGGGGTGGGGGAGGGCTCCATCCTGCTGAGGGGGGCAGGGTGCATGGTGGGAGTTGTGGTACAGACCTCCCACCCCCAGACACCCTCACTGTTAAGATGGCTACCTATGTGTAAGTTTGTTTGGTGTACTGTGCTGGCTTCCAACTGCTTCTGGGTGGGGGAGTGCTCCATCCTGCTCAGGTGTGGGACATGGGGCATGGTGGGAGTAGTAGTGGACGCCTCCCACCCCAGACACCCTCACTGTGAAGATAGCTATCTACCTGTAAGTTTGTTTGGTGTACTGTGCTGGCCTCCAACTGCTTCTGGGTGGGGGAGTGCTCCATCCTGCTCAGGTGTGGGTAGTGTAATGGCTGACGCATGCTTCTGGGTCGGGTGGGAGGGATCCATCTTGCTAGGCTGTGGGACAGGGGACATGGTGGGAGTAGTGGTGCAGACCCCCCACCCGCAGACACCCTTCCAGGGAAGATGGCTACCTACCTGTGAGTTTGATGTGGGTTGTGTAATGACTGACATATGCTTCTGGGTGGGGTGGGGGAGAGATCCATCTTGCTGATGCTGTGGGACAGGGGGCATGGTGGGAGTTGTGGTGCTGTCTGCCTGTACACATGCTCCCATGGTAATGTTGGTAGCTATGTTTGGGGTGAATGGGAGTGGGTGAATGTTGGATCTATGAGCCATGTTTTTGTGAGTGTGTGGTGTAGATGGATGGGATTTGTTCTAGGTGGTATAGCTTTGTAGTTGTGCAAGACAGTACATAGCAGAGTGGCAGTAGTCATTTGTTAGTACTTACCAGCCTCCACTCCCCTGGCTACTCCTGTGAGACTCTCTGGATGCAGTATGGCAAGCAACTTCTCCTCCCATTGTGTGAATGGTTTTGGTGGAATGGGAGGGCCACCGCCAGTCCTCTGAGCCAGCTCACGGCTCTTGCTCCTCCTCTCCTTGACCACCCTCTTCAGATCATGCCACCACTTCATGATCTCCTTTTTTGATCTTAGGGTGGTCCCTACTGCATTGACCCTTTGGACTATCCTTGCCCACATATGTGTCCTTGTGGCTAATGGTGTCTGTTGGACCAGGGTACCAAAAAGCTGTGGTTCCACTCTGACTATCCCATCTACCATGACTGTCAACTCACTCTCAGTGAATTTGGGCATTTTCTGTTTGGCCATGGTTTGTGGAGTGCCAAGTGGTTGTGGGTGTAGGAGTGTGAGTGGTGGTTGTGCTGTGTATGGTGTGTGTTGTGCAGGGGGGTTAGTTGTGCAGGTGTGGAGGTGGTGGTGGTGCTGTGTGTGGTGTGGCTAGTGATGTTGTGTCCTTTACCTCTCCTGTCAGCTGGGGTATGTGGCTCTTCTCTCCTGGAGCATTGCAAAGGATTGTGGTCAGGGAAGGTGCTGGTTTTATACTCAGCTATGTGGGTATGTCCAATTGGGGTGTTGCTGTCAGGTGTGTTGTCCTGGGATTTGTATGTTTCTTTTTGCCATGTGGTTGTGTCATTGGGGTGTGTTTTGTGTATTTGGGGGGCATGGCTAGTTTTCTATGTGCACTTTATGGCCTTCTTGTGGGTTTTTTGCTTCGTCTGCAATATTTTTTACGGATCGTCCGCTGAGGTGGCTGTGCCTCAGCTCTTCCGCTGGCTCTCCCATTCATCCCATTGTGAGACCGCGGCGGTCGGAGACAGCGGTACGTACCGCGGGACCGTCGGGGATATACTAATTTCCGGTGCGGTGTCTCCGCTATACTTGCGGCAGGTTGGTGTTTTTCCGCCGCGAATCCGACCACCGCGGATGGATTTTGGCCATCTTCACCCACTACAAGTGGTTTTTCTTGGCCTCGTTCTGCCGCGGTCATTTTTTGGGGGCCGGTTGATCCTAATTTGGCTGCCGGTTTTCCCACGGTGCCGGCGAGCGGTTGTTTTCCGCTTCTATGGCGGTCGGGGTGCTTTTCCGGCTGCCATCCTAATTGACCCCTTTGTCTTTAAGGCCCTTTGCACACAGCTCTTCACCAATTTTGTTCATGCTCTCCGCCACACCATTCGCAAGTAGAGAATACAATGTTGTTTTATAATGTACAATAGACAAATCTTTGAAGAAGAGACACATTTTTTGTGACACAAATTATACCCAGTTCCATAACCTCTGTTTTGTTCTCGTTTACCAAGTAACCCGACACCTTACCAAATTCTAAAGCCAACCGTGTAATAGCCGGCAGAGCCACCCCAAGATCCGAGGAAAAAAACATGAGGTCATCCGCGTGTAGTGCTACCTTCCTCACCCATTCCCCCTGAAAGAAGGGAGGAATGTCAGTTGTCATTCTGAGTTTGTGTGCAATGGGCTCTATATAGACATTAAACAAAAGGGGGGAAAGGGGACAGCCCTGTCTTGTACCCCTGAGTATTTTAAAAGATTATGATAGCTTCCCACTCATCAAAACTCTTTTTGAGGGGTCTTGATATATTAGTTGGATTGCTCTACAAAATTTGCTTCCCAGCTCATACCGTTTTAAAACGGAGAACAAGTAAGACCACCTCACCCCATAAAAGGCTTTGGAGGCATCTAATGTTGTTATTGCTAGAGAGGCTGCATAAGATGTTGGAGAATCAGCTGATTAAGAGGGAAATGCGATACCTGGGTTTAAAAATTGTACAAGATATAAACGAAATCTCAGAAGTAAACCTGAGAAAAATATTAAGAGAGATTGTGCAACTAATGAAGGGATGGGCACATCTTCCCCTAACGGTTCTGGGGAGGGCTAATTTGGTTAAGATGGCAACATTTCCAAAAATCACTTTCTTATTTAACACTATACCTCTGCATTTCAAGAAATCTACCATAGATATAATTCAGCAGGCAATAAATACCTTTATTTGGGCATATAAGGGGAGCAGGATCTCTTGGATAAAGCTGCAGAGAAAAGAGAGAAAGGAGAATTAACCCCCACCAGATATTCAATATTATCTTGGGCCTTCCAATTGACAAACTCTAGAATGCTTGTGAAAGCACCAGATGGATCAGAAATAGGAATTATCTTTTTGGCAATGCTAAAAGAAAGTAAGGCGGATGTAGATGAGTTCCTTTTTAAATTCGGGGACCCAAAGTACTTTAAAAAAATTAAATTAAAGGTACTACAAGCAATGGAGAGAATATGGTACCACATCAGACGATGTTCAAAATTAGATTACTATCCCACTTTGCCCCTATTTGGGAATCACTAGGGACCCCAAAGTGTCTCAACGACAAATTGGCATTACCATGGAGGGTAATCTTTCAAAGTTTAAATATATACAACTAGGAGGAGCTTAGCGCTTGACCAAGATGGCCGCGTGAGCCTTGAGCTCCCGCTACCCCCGCGCCCTCCGGCAATCATCCTGTCCTAAATCCTGATTCTCATGCACGGAATCCTGCAGATGAGTCACAGCTGGGGCGATTGATGTTGTCCGGGCCAAGATCGCCCACCGGGGACCGAAGTTGTGCACGGCGGAAGATCGCGGCCTACCTCCGAAGGATGCCAGGGGCTTGCGTTGGCAGGATGCCCGGCCACTAATTGAACAACAGCGGCCTTGGGAGGTGTGAACTGTCGGACGGATGCCATGGCACTTTCACTTTCGCTTTCTCGCCCTTTGTTTGCTCCGGGTTGGGAGTGCGTCATACAGATCCTCTGTTGTCTGGAAGACCTCCACCCGGTCCTGACTGGCTGTTGAAGACCTAGTCACCTGTCTCCTCTACCTGAGTGAGGGACGTCCTCTTGCGACTGACCGTCCTGCTGTCCGAGATGTCGACCAAATCGGAGGCAGACAGGTCGAAGTCTAAGACTACCAGGCGGGGAGGCTATATCCAATCCAACAATATGGATCGTTATGCCCAGCAGAAGGGGTCGCCTGGTGGATCGGGACAGTCGCTGGAAGCACAGAAGGCCGATTCATCCCCAGCCTTGGAGTTATCATTGCAGGATATCAAGGGGGCAATAGATGGGATGCAATCTTCGATTGGGCGACAGTTCGAGACCCTGGCGCACAAGGTGGACATGATTTTGGTCGATGTCAACTTGATTCGCGCGGACCTGGGAAAAACCAATGAGCGGGTCAAGTCCCTGGACCTCAAGACTACTGGCCTCGCGGACGATGTCTCGGAACTCCAGGCTGAGGTCCGCAAGCTACGAACCGCGAATGACCTCTCCGCTCGCCGGCTCGAGGACTTTGACGGTCGGGCCCGGCGCAATAATGTGCGCATTATTGGGGTCCCGGAAGCTTCGGAGGAGCTCTCCATGGACCTCCTCGTCGAGGATCTGGTGGTGAATCATCTTGCGCCAAAGGGCCTCGGCAAGTTTTTCGCGGTGGAGCGGGCTCACCGAGTGCCTGGCGGACGGCCTAAGGTGGGAGCCCCCCCGCGGCCGATTGTCGCCCGGATCTTCCACTTTCGAGATCGGGACGCTATCCTGCAAGCATCGAGGGTGACAGGCCCGGTGCCTTTTCAAAATGCCTCTGTGAGCTTTTACCCTGATTTCACCCAGATGGTCCAGAAACAGAGGCAAAGTTTCCTGGGGGTGAAGCGGCGGCTTAGGGATATGGACCTGAAGTATGCCATGCTTTTCCCCGCTAAGCTGCGTGTGGTATATGAGGATCGGACTTTCTTCTTCGAATCGCCGGACATGGCAGGGGACTGGTTGGATGCACTCCCTCGGCGACAGCCCGGCCGGGACAGCGTGGATGGGGTGGAAGGCGACCGGGATGGACAGAAGTGACACCTTCGGTGCTGGCCTGCTTCGATTCAGCCCTGGACAGTGACTCGCACCTTATTGCAGTAATGGGAGGGCGGCGGGGGGAAGATAGGGGCTCTTTCCTCCCTTGGGGTGCTTTTTGTAGATTTGTTTTTGGTAGGGCGACAGGCACACTGCAAGTTGGGGGGGCCTTGTAAGCTGACGCAGGGGTGCAGGGTGGGGGGAGGGTTTCAGGTTGTTGGGGTTGTTGTTTGGGGTTGTTGTTTTTTCTTGCAAGGCGTAGCAATGACTGTCAGAATTGTCCGATTGTGGTTCTCTGGGGGGGGGGAGGTCTCTTTGTGTTCAGGGATGGGGGATAGGGGCTTAAACGTACTCAGCTGGAATGTTAATGGCTTAGGGGATCGTATAAAACGGGGGATAGTCCTGCAATTTTTGAAACGGACCTTGCCAGATGTGGTCCTCTTGCAGGAGACCCACCTTATAGGGAATATGTGTTATGCACTTAACAGAAAGGGCTACAAATTCATTGCTCACTCGGGGTTTTCCTCGGGATCCAGGGGTGCGGGCATACTTGTCAGAGCTTCCCTACCATTTGAGGTTGACTCCACCATTGCTGATGATAGGGGGTGCTTTGTGGCCGTGTCGGGGAGGTGGGAGGGCAGAATGTTGGTTTTGGTTTCTGTTTATGTCCCTCCTGCCTTGCAGGCCTCCACGTTTGCCGATCTGGGCAAGGCCTTGTTGGAACTCCCCGAAGGGATGCTAGTGGTGGGAGGGGACTTCAATGCGGTTGGTTCTGGAATGCTAGATAGGTACCCGCCCAGAGACACCGGGGGGGCTCAGAAGTGGCTTCCCGACTTTATTGATACTTTTGGCCTGGTGGATTGTTGGAGGCTGCGGCACCCCACTCAGCGACAATACACCTTCCACTCCGGGGCCCACGGGAGTCTCTCCCGGATTGATTATCTGCTCACTCTGGCGGCACACGCCTCTTTGGTAACTGAGGTTAGGCACATGGCACGGGGCATATCAGATCATTCACCGGTGTGGGCACGTCTGGACATAGGCCGGGTGGCGGGGGGCAGGGTGGCTCCCGTTAACCCCTGGTACTTTCGGGACCCCAAGATGCGCAGTGCGTTGCTGAAGACAGTTGACCACTATTTTCGAGAAAACCGGGGCTCAGTTGACTCCGCGGTGTCCTTGTGGGAAGCTTCTAAGGCTGTACTGAGAGGAGAAGCCTTGTCCCTGGTAGTGGCCGCCAAGCGGCGGAGAGACGCCGAGGTGATACAAGTGGAGGACGAGATAGCGGCTTTAGAGTTGGCCTTGGAGGGGGATGTTGAGACGTCCACGCTGCACAATTTGAGCCTGAAGCAATTGGAGTATAGGGATCTGGTGACAAATGCCGCCAAGACCCTTCACAGGGAGCAGCAGGGGCGGTTGTATAATGTTGGTGATAAGGCCGGGAAATTGCTGGCATGGCTGGACAAAAAGGAGCGTGTTAATCGTGTGGTGCCGGAGTTGTTGATGGATGGGGGAGAGGTTGTCACTGATCCCGACGGTATAGTCCGGTGTTTCTCAGACTATTTTCGTACGGTATACGCCTCGGTCTCGGATAGACCGACTGAGGACTCGAGTGATCTTCTGCGTGACATCGCTCTGCCTTGCCTTTCCGCCATGGATAGGGAGGACCTTGATGGTGATATCACTGTAGACGAAGTGGCAGGTGCTATCCGTGCGTTGCGCTCCGGCAAAGCTTCGGGCCCAAATGGTCTGCCGATAGAGCTGTACAAGCTTTGTCCGGATAAGTTTGCTCCTCACTTGACCGCCATGTTCGTGGAGGCGCGGAGGAACGGGTTTCTTCCGCTCGATCAACGGCTGGCGACGATCGTGGTAATACATAAAGACGGAAAGCCCCGGGATAGGTGTGGTTCCTATCGGCCGATCTCGCTTCTTAACGTCGAGCCGAAAATCCTTGCCAAGATTCTCGCGAACCGCCTGGTCCGGGTACTTGGCGACTTGATCCACCCGGATCAGTCGGGCTTTATCCCGCACCGTAACACTGCACTAAACCTTAGACGCCTCCACGGAGTGATTGCCAGGACGGGTGCGATACGAGAGCCGGCTATTGTGGCGTCCCTCGACGCCACGATGGCCTTTGACACGGTAGAGTGGGCATACTTGTGGGCGGTGCTGGCCAAATTCGGCTTCGGGCCTGGATTCGTGGGGTGGGTGAGGCTGCTCTATGAGGGGCCTCTTGCAAGCGTCGTGGTGAACGGGCGGGCGTCGGCACCTTTCGAGCTCGGGAGAGGCACCCGGCAGGGTTGCCCCTTGTCGCCGTTGCTGTTTGCCCTTGCTCTTGAGCCGTTGGCGGCGTGGATACGGTGGCACCCGGATATACGTGGGCTTCGCTGGTCGCCTGACCACGAAGACCGTATTTCACTCTACGCTGACGACATTCTGTTATATCTTGCCTCGCCTAAGAAATCTCTGATAGTGGTTTGTGACGTCTTGACATCTTTCGGTAGAAACTCGGGCCTAGTCATTAATTGGGGGAAGTCACACTTGTATGTCCTGTGTGGGGATGTCCCGCCTGTTCCGCGTAACTGTTCGATTCAGATAGCCCAGCAGGGCTTGTATTTGGGGATCTATATTTCCATCGACCCCATCTTGCGCTATGAGAAGAACTTGCTCCCTCCCTTGGCGCGCCTGCGGCGGGATGTGGCGGGCTGGCGGCGATTGCCGCTCTCCCTCCTTGGCCGCGCGGCACTGTTTAAAATGATGTCCCTTCCCCATTTCCTCTATGCCCTGCACGACACTCTTGACCTGGCCCCGGCCAGCTATTTCCGTGAGATCGAAAGCCACCAGCGCGCGCTCTTATGGGACGGGCGTCCGCGTATCGCAGTTGCTAAGTTGACGCTTCCGTGGTACGACGGTGGTATCGCGCTTCCAGACATTCGACGTTATTACTGGGCCACCCAGTTGAGCGCGATTAACTATGGTGTCTATGGTCCGGCGCTTAGCCCTGGCTTCGCCATGGACCGCTGGTTGCTCCGTGGGGGTAATTACCACAGAGCGTTGTATTCGAAATCGTCGGACCTCACCCTCACGGGGCCCACCAGAGTGGCCGTCCATGTGTGGAAGGTGGCGACGGACTCGCTGGGCTGGAGGGGTAAGCTTACCCTTGCCACCCCTCTGTTTGACTCCGAGATTCTGGGGAAGCTTTGGCGCACAAAAGGGTTTGAGAAATGGGATTTGATCGGCATATCCAGGGTTGGAGACCTTTTGGTTAAGGGTAGGATAAAGTCATTCGAGGAGCTGCAGAAGGAATACGAGCTGGGGAGCACGGAGTTCTTCCGATATGCACAAGTGCGCCACGCCTTGCGGTCAGTCCTTGTGGAGGGGGAGAAGGTGCCCGAGTCCTCTCCGTTGGAGGATCGGATCCTGGATGGTCACATGCCAGAGAGCACGATTTCGCTCATTTATAAGAAGCTTATCAATGTTCGGGCGGATCTTCTCCTAGGGTTACGCGCCCAATGGATTAGGGACGGCCTTGAACTAGATGATGAGGATTGACAGTCCGCAGTTTCTTCTCCCAAAGAGGTCGCTATCCCCGCGCGCCTGCGGCTGGTGCAGCTTAAAATACTCCATAGGGTCTACGTGACGGGGCCCAATTGGTCCACATGGGTTTCTCTGAGGAGGGCCTATGAAAGAGAGGCTGTGGTATGGTGGGTACCTTCCTCCATATTATTTGGGAATGCGGTGCGATTATGGAGTTCTGGAGGCGAGTCCACGAGGTGATGGGGGAGGTGACAGGAATTGTTATGCAGCCTGAGGCGCGATGTTGTCTCCTGAATGTCTGGAGTCCTACTGACCACAACGCGGCACAGACTCAGTGGGTGACCCTGGGGAACATGGTAGCCAAGCGCGATATCGCTCGGCTGTGGGGCTCCAATAGGCCGCCCACATTGACAGTGTAGATGGAAAACATGGACTGGAGTATGTTTAGGGAGAAGACAGTGTATTGTGCTCGGGGGCGCCCTCAGAAATGGCATGCTGTGTGGGGGCCATGGAACCAGTACAGAGGGGACATATGCCTGCCCCCCGACCTGGATCCGCCTGAGGAGCAACTTTCTCCTTAGTCTTTTTCCGGCTTTGACTTTCCCGCTGATATGTGATTGTCTCTAGAGTCTCTGCCTTTCCCTCCTTTCCCTTACTATAGATCTGTGCCTGTTGGACGTGATGGGGCTCGTCCCCCCTGATGGGAACCTCTATTGGTGTTTACAGTACCTTTCGCCTTGCTTGTGTTTAGGGTTGTATTTATGTTTATGCAAAATAGAACCTTTGGCTCTCTTGTCATTGATATGTGGACGCAAGCATGTGTTGAGTCTCTAAAGCTGCCGTACCTCCGGGTTGTCGGCTGAATAGCTGTGTCACTGATCTAAAATAAAGGTTTTTCAAAAACAAAAAACAAAAAAAAAATATATATACAACTAAAAAGTTGGGAACAAAGCCGAAAATTGCCATTGGGTGTGGGAAACCATTTGGAGGAGCAACTGGTCATAAAACCATCAGGATACAAAGTCTCATTCTGGTATTGGGAAGTACAAGACATCATGGAATGAGATTTTACTCTGGCAGAAGAGCTGTGGGGAAGATACTTGCCGAGGGATAAGTTGCAAAATACATGGCAAGTATCGATGTGTACAATATATCCCATTGTCAAGCCTGCTTGTTTAAGAAGAAACCTCCTTTTCTCACTCCATAGGGCACATATAACACCTGAAAAGCTGTCAAAAGATAGGGAAAGGAAGACCTACCGTAGGTGCAAAATGTGGCCTTGAAAAGGCAACGGATTTCCATATGTTCTACCAATGTCCAGAAATCAGAAGGTTTTGGGACGAAGTGGAAATAACAATATCAGGTATTTTGGGGCTGCAAATCAAGATAACCTTATTACCGATTATTTTTAGCGTAATGGAAGGCCTTATGGGCATTCCTAGAGACCTGTTGTTCTATGCAATTTTACTGGCCAGAAGAGAAATTTGTCGTAAGTGGTTGGGAGGTATCCCACCTCAGCATTCGGAGTGGTTGGAGTCTCTCTTCTATATGTCTAGGATGGACTTCTCAGGGAAAGACTCTAAGAGGAAAAGATTTTGGAAACCTTTGTAAGTTTGGGGTGTTGGTCCATGTAGGGTGTTGCGGGGAGTAAGGGTTATTGAGGATACATGAAATATCAATCCGTCCAATGATTACACCTGTAAAACTCTCTGGTCTGGCTGCAGGGCCCCCCTCTTGTACTTAAGGCAGTTGCTGGTGTGAAACAAACACATTGAGAGAGAGATATCGGCAGGGAAGGAAATGCTTATTCCCGGATGCCCTTAGGTTGTTGGTCTCACTTTGGTAAAAGCGCTGAAGTAATGGACATTGATCCTGAGGTGAATAAGGACAAAATACAAATAAAAAAAACCAACAAAAAAAAAAACAAATTTTACCCCGTTGTCAGTAATAAGACATTTCAGAATACCCTCCCTCGCAAACTCATCCAAAAGAAAATCAATTACTACTTTGGTATTAAGCATAGGTACTCACTTGGTAACCACTGATTTGGAAGTATAATCAACTAATATTAGCACATATCATTCATTATTCTTCAAAAGGTCCTGCGATATCCAGGTTTTGTCAAGGCTCTAAAGGAATTTCCACCAGAGATAAAGGGACTGCATGAGGTTTCTGCTTTTATCATTATTTCCACATTCCCAACAGTCTTTCACCACTTCCTCAATTTGACGATCCATACTAGGCCACTAACACCATTCATGGACCCTAACTTTTGTTAAATTTCTCCCAAGGTGTCCTTCATGTGCCAAATTATCAAGTTTATCTCTTAAATCACATGGTGGTAACACTCTGTCCCCCCCTCAAACGTTTTTCATCACTAATGCACAATTCATTTTTCCCATTCAAAAATCCATTCAAAGAATCAAGCACCTCCTTGTCCCGCCAGCCCTTAACTACATATTCCTTCAATATTTCGAAGTCTTTATCCTTGTGGCAAGCTTCAGTCCATTCCTTTTCATTGACTGCAGATTCACATACCCATGACACAAGTGAGTTATCTTCTTTGCTCCCACTATAGTCAATGGGCAACCAGGACAAACAATCCGCCAACGTATTTTTGGGTCCAGGGACATATTCACTCTAAGGTTAAACTCCGTCAAACCCTCGATCCATCTTTTAATGTGAGGGGATACATTCTTTACTTACCTGCATGAAAAGATTTGACATAACGGCCGATGATCTGACCTAATTTTAGTCAAAATGCCCCAGAGGTAAAATTTGATATGACGAATTGCTCAGAAGACAGCTAAGTCTTCCTGTTCGATCAGAGTGATGATCGTTAGCCCCTTTAAGTGATCGAGAAGCAAAAGTCACTACCTTTTATTCACCAGCCACAATCTGGGATAGAACCGCCCCTAAACCATGCATACTGGCATCTGTCATCAATACAGTTTTCTTGCAGGCATCAAAATGTCCAAGAGTAGACAATTACTTATGATGCCCTTGATAGTGGCAAACACACTCACTCACTCTTCTGAACACAGAAACGTGCAATTCTTTTTGAACAATGACCTTAAAGGTAAAGTCAAACTGGCAAAATTAGGAATGATTTTCGAGCAAAATTCTGCCAACACCAGGAAAGATTTTACATGGCCTCTGTTCTCTGGCCTTGGTGCTTTTACAATACTCTCAGTCAAATCAAACTTTGGACTTACTCCTTCTCCTGAAATTGTATGGCCGAGATAGTTAACTGAGTGTTAGAAATGGGATTTCTGGTTGGCTATGGCATGCGCCTAAGCCAGGCAGAAACCACCACTCTAGTCAGCGCAAGGGAGTTACACGCCGAAGATAACCCCTGCTCACTGCCTTGGTAGCTTGGTACGAGCAGTCAGGCTAATCCCAGAGGCAATGTGTAAAGCGTTTGCTCAACACAAACACAGCAGCGACACACTAGGCACACTACAAAAGAGACTCCACACAAGGTTATGTATAAAAATAGCCTTTGTATTATCATAAACACACTAGAAACATAATCACACATATACACTGTTCCAACTGGCACCAGGTCATAATCCACAGGGGATTCTATACAGGCCAGGGCCAATCGGGCCACTGTCAGAGCACTAGAACTCACTTAGTAGTAAAATGAAACAACCAGTAACTACCGGCACAGACACTTTGCAAAAATCACATTAGGCATAAGCAGTAACATAAACACATTATGCATCATCCTAAAACACATACGCATAAACACATTATGCAGTAACTCAGCAGTGCACCCTAGTAACACTGCCACAAGGAGCATACATCACCCTAGGGCCTTGCGTCCTTCCACCATAACACAGATGACACCGGCCAACTGGCCTCTCACTGGGGCACAAATACCATATGTCCAGAAAATCAGGGCATAAGGGGGACCTCCCAAATGACCCCCTGGCTGCCCATGCAGCGAAAACACCGTACGCAAATGCACTGAGGCGTGGGGTGCAACTCACTTCTTACCAAACACAAAGAAATGGCCCACAAACGTTTCAGCTGCCTGCGCTCTCGCAGGGCAGCTGAGGGAAATGCTTGGGCACCACTGTGCCTGGGGAGCCCCCTCCTTCAGGGACTCCAACACAAGAATGTGCCGCACGTTGCAGCTGTCCGCAACTGCGGTACAGCTGAGAAGTGAAACATGCACTGGCACCAACCGTGCCTTGGGGAGCTCCACTCTGGGGCTGCAACCAGAAAATTGCCCCCACGTTGCAGCTACCCGCAATGGCGGTGCAACTGATGAAGTCAGCTGGGGCAACCCTGTGCCACGGGAGAGCCCCACTCAGGGACTCTGACTCCAGATTGACCCAATACAGCCCCACTCACAGGGGCTCTTCTCTCACACCTCCAGTCTCCTCTCATGGGTCCTCAGGCACTGACAATGTGCCTCGGTCAGACCCGCTCCTTGGGCCTCAACTGACTTCTCCGGCTAGATGCGTGGGGCTCCCACCGACACACGGGGCCCCGCCTTCCTCGCAGCATGAGTTTCTTGGCTTCCGGGCCACCTTCTCCTGGACGAGGGAAGGCAGAAATGGCACCTGCGAGGCTCCTGCACACGCCAGAGGCCCCTCCCACAGTCAGGCGCGGGCGTCTGACATATTTTATTGGCGCTAGTCTCTTCAGTCCAGCAATGCAGGGTAGGCTCCTGTTAGAGAGCACAAATGCAGGGTAGACACCCGCTGCACAAGAGCACAAATACGCAGGGTAGGCACCCGCTCTTTAAAAATGCAGAAACGCGGGGTGGGCACTCGCTGGAGATGCACCAATGCGGGGTGGGCTTCTGCTCTTCTCAAGCAGCATGGGGGGAATCCCTCATGCCGGGATACCCTCGTAATCACCACGCAGCACAGCACTGCAAGGAACCAGCACTCCTCATGAGCTGGCACCAGGATATCAAGTTGTAGCGCTCACGAGGCGCTAAGCCCACAGTCCCAGAAAGTCCTAAAGGTTAAAGGGGGCAAAGGCTGGGCCCAGGCATGTCAGCACACAGGGCCCTCCAGCAGGGAGGTAGTGCCTCGTGGTGGTTCCTCCTGGAGCCCAGCAGCAGCAACAAGCCCTCAGTCACAAGAACAGCACAACAACTTCACGGGGTCACAGCCCCTATATTTATACCACATATTTGCTTTGTCTGCCCTGGCACTGGGCTTAGGGGGGCCAGTCCCAACTGGTTCTGGGGGGTTTTGGAGCACTCTATTTACTTGGCTCCTTTTCCCCTTTGTCAGGTGGGGGCTCGGTGATCAGACACAACACAGGGGGCGGAGCCAGCATTGTACAGGCTGGGCACAGACCTATTCAGGGAAGAGGAACTTCTCATTCCACTACTCCAAATGTAGGAGTCCCATTCAGCCTAACGCTGACTCACCCTGCCCCTCCTGGAGCCACAAACACCTCACCAGCCCCTGTCATTCAACAGTCAGACATGCAATCCACATCAGGCAGGCAGAAACATAGCACTCAGAAATGCCAACTTCTAAAAGTGGCATTTCTAAAACAGTTATAATAAATCTGCGCACACCATTGCATAGCATTTATTATCACTATTCCAAATATACCAAACTTGACCACGTTGCTCCTCTCATATCAGGAATTATCACTGAAACACTTATCAGGGAATCCCCAAAGCATTCCTATGGGAGGGCAGCCTCACAGTAGCGAGAAACCAAAATGGCGGCTTGTCACTACCAGGACATGTCACACACTTAAGGTTCATGTCAAATGGGATTTGATCGGCATATCCAGGGTTGGAGACCTTTTGGTTAAGGGTAGGATAAAGTCGTTCGAGGAGCTGCAGAAGGAATACGAGCTGGGGAGCACGTAGTTCTTCCGATATGCACAAGTGCGCCACGCCTTGCGGTCAGTCCTTGTGGAGGGGGAGAAGGTGCCCGAGTCCTCTCCGTTGGAGGATCGGATCCTGGATGGTCACATGCCAGAGAGCACGATTTCGCTCATTTATAAGAAGCTTATCAATGTTCGGGCGGATCTTCTCCTAGGGTTACGCGCCCAATGGATTAGGGACGGCCTTGAACTAGATGATGAGGATTGGCAGTCCGCAGTTTCTTCTCCCAAAGAGGTCGCTATCCCCGCGCGCCTGCGGCTGGTGCAGCTTAAAATACTCCATAGGGTCTACGTGACGGGGCCCAATTGGTCCACATGGGTTTCTCTGAGGAGGGCCTATGTAAGAGAGGCTGTGGAATGGTGGGTACCTTCCTCCATATTATTTGGGAATGCGGTGCGATTATGGAGTTCTGGAGGCGAGTCCACGAGGTGATGGGGGAGGTGACAGGAATTGTTATGCAGCCTGAGGCGCATTGTTGTCTCCTGAATGTCTGGAGTCCTACTGACCACAACGCCGCACAGACTTAGTGGGTGACCCTGGGGAACATGGTAGCCAAGCGCGATATCGCTCGGCTGTGGGGCTCCAATAGGCCGCCCACATTGACAGCGTAGATGGAAAACATGGACTGGAGTATGTTTAGGGAGAAGACAGTGTATTGTGCTCGGGGGCGCCCTCGGAAATGGCATGCTGTGTGAGGGCCATGGAACCAGTACAGAGGGGACATATGCCTGCCCCCCGACCTGGATCCGCCTGAGGCAGCAACTTTCTCCTTAGTCTTTTTCCGGCTTTGACTTCCCCGCTGATATGTGATTGTCTCTAGAGTCTCTGCCTTTCCCTCCTTTCCCTTACTATAGATCTGTGCCTGTTGAACGTGATGGGGCTCGTCCCCCCTGATGGGAACCTCTATTGGTGTTTACAGTACCTTTCGCCTTGCTTGTGTTTAGGGTTGTATTTATGTTTATGCAAAATAGAACCTTTGGCTCTCCTGTCATTGATATGTGGACGCAAGCTTGTGTTGAGTCTCTAAAGCTGCCGTACCTCTGGGTTGTCGGCTGAATAGCTGTGTCACTGATCTAAAATAAAGGTTTTTAAAAAAAAATAAAAAAAAAAAATATATATATATACAACTAAAAAGTTGGGAACAAAGCCGAAAATTGCCATTGGGTGTGGGAAACCATTTGGAGGAGCAACTGGTCATAAAACCATCAGGATACAAAGTCTCATTCTGGTATTGGGAAGTACAAGACATCATGGAATGAGATTTTACTCTGGCAGAAGAGCTGTGGGGAAGATACTTGCCGAGGGATAAGTTGCCAAATACATGGCAAGTATCGATGTGTACAATATATCCCATTGTCAAGCCTGCTTGTTTAAGAAGAAACCTCCTTTTCTCACTCCATAGGGCATATATAACACCTGAAAAGCTGTCAAAAGATAGGGAAAGGAAGACCTACCGTATGTGCAAAATGTGGCCTTGAAAAGGCAACGGATTTCCATATGTTCTACCAATGTCCAGAAATCAGAAGGTTTTGGGACGAAGTGGAAATAACAATATCAGGTATTTTGGGGCTGCAAATCAAGATAACCTTATTACCGATTATTTTTAGCGTAATGGAAGGCCTTATGGGCATTCCTAGAGACCTGTTGTTCTATGCAATTTTACTGGCCAGAAGAGAAATTTGTCGTAAGTGGGTGGGAGGTATACCACCTCAGCATTCGGAGTGGTTGGAGTCTCTCTTCTATATGTCTAGGATGGACTTCTCAGGGAAAGACTCTAAGAGGAAAAGATTTTGGAAACCTTTGTAAGTTTGGGGTGTTGGTCCATGTAGGGTGTTGCGGGGAGTAAGGGTTATTGAGGATACATGAAATATCAATCTGTCCAATGATTACACCTGTAAAACTCTCTGGTCTGGCTGCAGGGCCCCCCTCTTGTACTTAAGGCAGTTGCTGGTGTGAAACAAACACATTGAGAGAGAGATATCGGCAGGGAAGGAAATGCTTATTCCCGGATGCCCTTAGGTTGTTGGTCTCACTTTGGTAAAAGCGCTGAAGTAATGGACATTGATCCTGAGGTGAATAAGGACAAAATACAAATAAAAAAACCCCAAAAAAAAAAAAAAAATTGTACCCCGTTGTCAGTAATAAGACATTTCAGAATACCCTCCCTCGCAAACTCATCCAAAAGAAAATCAATTACTACTTTGGTATTAAGCATAGGTACTCACTTGGTAACCACTGATTTGGAAGTATAATCAACTAATATTAGCACATATCATTCATTATTCTTCAAAAGGTCCTGCGATATCCAGGTTTTGTCAAGGCTCTAAAGAAATTTCCACCAGAGATAAAGGGACTGCATGAGGTTTCTGCTTTTATCATTATTTCCACATTCCCAACAGTCTTTCACCACTTCCTCAATTTGACGATCCATACTAGGCCACTAACACCATTCATGGACCCTAACTTTTGTTAAATTTCTCCCAAGGTGTCCTTCATGTGCCAAATTATCAAGTTTATCTCTTAAATCACATGGTGGTAACACTCTGTCCCCCCCTCAAACTTTTTTCATCACTAATGCACAATTCATTTTTCCCATTCAAAAATCCATTCAAAGAATCAAGCACCTCCTTGTCCCGCCAGCCCTTAACTACATATTCCTTCAATATTTCGAAGTCTTTATCCTTGTGGCAAGCTTCAGTCCATTCCTTTTCATTGACTGCAGATTCACATACCCATGACACAAGTGAGTTATCTTCTTTGCTCCCACTATAGTCAATGGGCAACCAGGACAAACAATCCGCCAACGTATTTTTGGGTCCAGGGACATATTCACTCTAAGGTTAAACTCCGTCAAACCCTCGATCCATCTTTTAATGTGAGGGGATACATTCTCTACTTACCTGCATGAAAAGATTTGACATAACGGCCGATGATCTGACCTAATTTTAGTCAAAATGCCCCAGAGGTAAAATTTGATATGACGAATTGCTCAGAAGACAGCTAAGTCTTCTTGTTCGATCAGAGTGATGATCGTTTGCCCCTTTAAGTGATCGAGAAGCAAAAGTCACTACCTTTTATTCACCAGCCACAATCTGGGATAGAACCGCCCCTAAACCATGCATACTGGCATCTGTCATCAATACAGTTTTCTTCCAGGCATCAAAATGTCCAAGAGTAGACAATTACTTATGATGCCCTTGATAGTGGCAAACACACTCACTCACTCTTCTGAACACAGAAACGTGCAATTCTTTTTGAACAATGACCTTAAAGGTAAAGTCAAACTGGCAAAATTAGGAATGATTTTCGAGCAAAATTCTGCCAACACCAGGAAAGATTTTACATGGCCTCTGTTCTCTGGCCTTGGTGCTTTTACAATACTCTCAGTCAAATCAAACTTTGGACTTACTCCTTCTCCTGAAATTGTATGGCCGAGATAGTTAACTGAGTGTTAGAAATGGGATTTCTGGTTGGCTATGGCATGCGCCTAAGCCAGGCAGAAACCACCACTCTAGTCAGGGCAAGGGAGTTACACGCCGAAGATAACCCCTGCTCACTGCCTTGGTAGCTTGGTACGAGCAGTCAGGCTAATCCCAGAGGCAATGTGTAAAGCGTTTGCTCAACACAAACACAGCAGCGACACACTAGGCACACTACAAAAGAGACTCCACACAAGGTTATGTATAAAAATAGCCTTTGTATTATCATAAACACACTAGAAACATAATCACACATATACACTGTTCCAACTGGCACCAGGTCATAATCCACAGGGGATTCTATACAGGCCAGGGCCAATCGGGCCACTGTCAGAGCACTAGAACTCACTTAGTAGTAAAATGAAACAACCAGTAACTACCGGCACAGACACTTTGCAAAAATCACATTAGGCATAAGCAGTAGGCATAAACACATTATGCATCATCCTAAAACACATACGTATAAACACATTATGCAGTAACTCAGCAGTGCAGCCTAGTAACACTGCCACAAGGAGCATACATCACCCTAGGGCCTTGCGCCCTTCCACCATAACACAGATGACACCGGCCAACTGGCCTCTCACTGGGGCACAAATACCATGTGTCCAGAAAATCAGGGCATAAGGGGGACCTCCCAAATGACCCCCTGGCTGCCCATACAGCGAAAACACCGTACGCAAATGCACTGAGGCGTGGGGTGCAACTCACTTCTTACCAAACACAAAGAAATGGCCCACAAACATTTCAGCTGCCTGCGCTCTCGCAGGGCAGCTGAGGGAAATGCTTGGGCACCACTGTGCCTGGGGAGCCCCCTCCTTCAGGGACTCCAACACAAGAATGTGCCGCACGTTGCAGCTGTCCGCAACTGCGGTACAGCTGAGGAGTGAAACATGCACTGGCACCAACCGTGCCTTGGGGAGCTCCACTCTGGGGCTGCAACCAGAAAATTGCCCCCACGTTGCAGCTACCCGCAATGGCGGTGCAACTGATGAAGTCAGCTGGGGCACCCCTGTGCCACGGGAGAGCCCCACTCAGGGACTCTGACTCCAGATTGACCCAATACAGCCCCACTCACAGGGGCTCTTCTCTCACACCTCCAGTCTCCTCTCATGGGTCCTCAGGCACTGACAATGTGCCTCGGTCAGACCCGCTCCTTGGGCCTCAACTGACTTCTCCGGCTAGATGCGTGGGGCTCCCACCGACACATGGGGCCCCGCCTTCCTCGCAGCATGAGTTTCTTGGCTTCCGGGCCACCTTCTCCTGGACGAGGGAAGGCAGAAATGGCACCTGCGAGGCTCCTGCACACGCCAGAGGCCCCTCCCACAGTCAGGCGCGGGCGTCTGACATATTTTATTGGCGCTCGTCTCTTCAGTCCAGCAATGCAGGGTAGGCTCCTGTTAGAGAGCACAAATGCAGGGTAGACACCCGCTGCACAAGAGCACAAATACGCAGGGTAGGCACCCGCTCTTTAAAAATGCAGAAACGCGGGGTGGGCACTCGCTGGAGATGCACCAATGCGGGGTGGGCTTCTGCTCTTCTCAAGCAGCATGGGGGGAATCCCTCATGCCGGGATACCCTCGTAATCACCACGCAGCACAGCACTGCAAGGAACCAGCACTCCTCATGAGCTGGCACCAGGATATCAAGTTGTAGCGCTCACGAGGCGCTAAGCCCACAGTCCCAGAAAGTCCTAAAGGTTAAAGGGGGCAAAGGCTGGGCCCAGGCATGTCAGCACACAGGGCCCTCCAGCAGGGAGGTAGTGCCTCGTGGTGGTTCCTCCTGGAGCCCAGCAGCAGCAACAAGCCCTCAGTCACAAGAACAGCACAACAACTTCACGGGGTCACAGCCCCTATATTTATACCACATATTTGCTTTGTCTGCCCTGGCACTGGGCTTAGGGGGGCCAGTCCCAACTGGTTCTGGGGGGTTTTGGAGCACTCTATTTACTTGGCTCCTTTTCCCCTTTGTCAGGTGGGGGCTCGGTGATCAGACACAACACAGGGGACGGAGCCAGCATTGTACAGGCTGGGCACAGACCTATTCAGGGAAGAGGAACTTCTCATTCCACTACTCCAAATGTAGGAGTCTCATTCAGCCTAACGCTGACTCACCCTGCCCCTCCTGGAGCCACAAACACCTCACCAGCCCCTGTCATTCAACAGCCAGACATGCAATCCACATCAGGCAGGCAGAAACATAGCACTCAGAAATGCCAACTTCTAAAAGTGGCATTTCTAAAACAGTTATAATAAATCTGCGCACACCATTGCATAGCATTTATTATCACTATTCCAAATATACCAAACTTGACCACGTTGCTCCTCTCATATCAGGAATTATCACTGAAACACTTATCAGGGAATCCCCAAAGCATTCCTATGGGAGGGCAGCCTCACAGTAGCGAGAAACCAAAATGGCGGCTTGTCACTACCAGGACATGTCACACACTTAAGGTTCATGTCCTACCTTTCCTCTACAATACACCCTGCCCATAGGGCTTGCTAGGGCCTACCTTAGAGGTGTCTGACATGCAGTGAAAGGGGGGTCACAGACATGGCACACACTTTAGGTGCTACGTCACAGCGGCAGTAACACTGCGCGCACAGGCCCTGCAATGGCAGAGGCCTGAGATAGGTTTGAAAGGCTACTTTGGTGAGTGGCGCAATCAGTGCTGCAAGCCCACCAGTAGCATTTAATTTAGCAACCCTAGGTATATGAGATACCACTTTATAAGGGAAAGACAGGTAAATTAAATAGGCGAAACGTGTGTAGACCAATCATACCATATTTAACAAAGAGAGCGCACACACTTTACACTGAACAGCAGTGCTAAAGTGCCCAGAGTACTAGAACCACCAACACCATGTCAGAAAAAAGGCTAGGAGAAAGGCAGAATGGTTAGGGATGACCCTGCAAAAAGGGCCAAGTCCAACACTGAGGTTACACGAAATTTGCATTTCTCCTTCTTTATCACTAATCCAGTCCTCTGCAATCTATCCAAAACCTCCCATAAGTGCTTTTCATGTTCTTGCTGATCCTTGCCGTAAATCAGGATGTCATCCTGGAAAAACATGACTTTGTGCAACTCATCCAGAACTTTCATCATAACCTTCTGGAAGCAAGCAGCTGCATAAGGTCTTTTTTTTTTGCAACCCAAGATTGTCACCAAACACATCTAAAAACTACAAGCAAACGTCCTCAGGTAGTTGATTTGGTGAATTGGGATTTAAAGTGATGCCCATGTCTTTCTGGTGCCTCGATTCAAGTATATGGTCACCTTTTTCACGACATACACTTTCCCCACAGTCTCTCTATTAGAAAAATGCATTCTCATTACAGCAAGTTCAAGTACATCAATCTTGACACCACCATAGCCTACTGGATTGAGGTCAGATAGAAGCAATTCAATATTATCCCCACCAAACACCCTTTTTCAATTCTTGTCACCCACCATATTGTAAGGTGAACCTGTATCTACCAACACAGACAATGTCTTCCCTCCAACTATCACCTCAACACAAATTTCTTTTCATCTTTCGCATAATGCACTCCTTGCCCTCTGCTGTTTCTACACACAAGTGCATAGTGCCCTTTCTTCCCACATTTTTTTCATGCGGAATACCTCGCAAAACAACCAGGAGTATTGGACAAATGTCCTTCACTGCCACATCTTAAGCATTTAATTCCACCACCACGGTTGATACAAGTGTTCTCATAATTGACACATTTTTGCTACCATGACTGTTTTTTTCACATCTCCCACTTTTTCCTCTTCCTTCTTAATCTCCTGAACAACAATGCCATCATCTACCACTGAATCTTTTCCTTGGTCATCTCTCATTTCACGCACCCACATACCAGTGTTCTCCATAGTTTTATTCATATAAGGATTGTTAGCAAGAATCTTTTGCTGGACTTTAACATCATTTGTACACCTAACGATCTGATCCCTGCCCAAAGAATCCATAAGCTGCTCAAATTCGCAAGAACGTGCAAGTGTTTTCAATGATGCAACATGGTTACCTATTTTCTCTTTCTTCCCTTGTACCTTAGTGAACAATATGTGTCACTCTACCACAACATTTATTTTGGAACCAAAATGTTTTTCCAGTATCATGACAGCCATATCATAGACAGTGTCAGGTTCCCCTTCACCATGCCCTATGGTAATCTCATTTAAACTTTTGTAAACATGTCTTCCTTCAATACCCAAATTATGTAATAAAATGTCTTGCTTCCTGACAGCGGAAATATTCTCCCCCCCAATTGCAAGTAATAGGAATCAAAAACCTGTTCCCACATTTTCTCCTTTATGAGATAAAAATTGAGGAGGTTGAGACATGCTAGACAATGTCATGGCGTGTGATATAAATTAAAAAGAAACACAAAAATAACAATGAAACCACCCCAAAAAAACTACAAAGCTCAACAACGGCACTCCAAATAGCTGTGATTCAATATTAAATGCAGACTAAACCTTAACAACCAAGTTTAAGCCTCAATAGTGAGGATCACACATCCTATATGCTAACAGTAAGTGAAACACAACATGAGAAAATTAATTGTGATCATTGAATTATGGTGTGCGTATCACTGTGCACTAAACAACTTCTTTTACCCAGAGATATGCAGAGAAATGCAGGAACAGTTCCTTTGAAAAAACAAAAAGTGTGCATGATATTACATGTGGTGTGCGTGTCACCGCACTTTAAGAAGTGTGCTTGACACTGACCAATTAAATCACACTCAAAGATGATACTGCAACATTTTACTTTTTAATAGTCTGTGAACAAACTTCTAAGAATCAAGAGGCTGTGCGTCACCAGTCTTGTGAACCTGTTTGCCGGCAATAGCATAAGATGCCGCTGTCCCCTTGGAAGTCGAAGGACAGCTGAGAGGTGAGGGCGTCACCGTGTCTGCTCACGAAGGAGCAAATGCCAGAACCAGGAAGAACACAGCAGAGACTATGGTCTACCCAAGTACAGAACCAGGAAGAACGCAGCAGAGAGTCTGGCCACCCCAGGGCTCCGTGCTAACAAGGCCAAGCAGACGGTAATATGCCGCCCAGATTCCACTCTGAAAACCCTTCACGGATTGGGTTGCAGTGACACGCAGTTACAATGCGGTAACACACAATGGAAGAAGAGGAAATCTCAGTGTGCAGTAATAATAGCTCAGCGCGTGCAACAATCAGTTGCCAGGTAACAGTACAGTTTACTGCACAACTGATTGTGCACTTGAGCGGTGCTGTTTAATTAAATTTAATTTCACATCCAATGGGCATGCAAATACTGTAAACATGCTTTAGCACTTTTACACGAAAGTATTTAGTGCTATCAGAACAGCACACTGTGTTCCATGTAAGATCCAAGGATAATCCAGCACAGCAGCAAGAATTCCTTACAAGGGGTTCACGGGGAGGTCGATGGTCACATACTCGTCCCCAGCAGATGCCAGTCACGAGTGTTAAGTTGTAAATACCACACGTACCCCAGTACTGTATTCTTTAGGTATTTATTGAGCTCAAGGAGATGACCACCAACCCATATAACAAACTATACAAAATCTAAACAGAAAAAAGTTTAAGAAAAGAAAAAGAAAAGGAAACCAATGCTGACTAAATTTCACAATAACCATGTACCAAAAATATATCTCAAAATATGATATTTAATGAAAATTTTATTAGACAAATAAGAAACAAAATATAAATGGCGCTCATACAGTTACACTAACAATGATAAAATTATAAACACTGACAAGTGCAGACTGAACAAACAGTGGCAGAGAAAAAGCAAAACAGAACAACAAATATAGACATACACAATATAACAATTGTGTCCTCTCTTATTTAGGCCACGTTTTTAAGCGTCGACGGCGTTTCGACCCACAGGTACTTGAGGGGTCATCTTCAGGACGAAAATTTCAAATACAAGAACGTGCACTTTCATTTCTCGATGGGACTCCACAATGTACACGAAGGAGAAGCATCAAACCTTGTGTGTCGTAAAAAATGCAGCAGTTTAAGGAGAGACCCAAACTGCCGGTATGTTAAGGGTGGTCACAAGACGTAGCTTGAACAAAAATTAATAGGGGGATGAGCCGGCGTACGATACGGAATCTGTCAGCAACTCGGCTCCCGAAAAAATCACGGCCGATTTTTTCGGGAGCCGAGTTGCTGATGGGATGCGGTGAACTAGGAGAAAAAATTGGAACAATTGAATTGTTTATTCTCATTGTGATTTTGCCACAAGACAGTCGGTCATACTGCCATCCGGATACCTCTGTGGATCTCGTATCGTACGCCGGCGGCGCTTAAAAACGTGGCCTAAATAAGAGTGGACAGAATTGTTATATTGTGTATTTCTATATTTGTTGTTCTGTTTTGCTTTTTCTCTGCCACTGTTTGTTCAGTCTGCACTTGTCAGTGTTTATACTTTTATTATTGTTTGTGTAACTGTAAGAGCGCCATTTATATTTTGTTTCTTATTTGTCTAATTAAATTTTCATTAAATATCATATTTTGAGATATATTTTTGGTACATGGTTATTGTGAAATCTAGTCAGCATTGGTTTCCTTTTCTTAAACTTTTTCTGTCTAGATTTTGTATAGTTTATTTTAGCTCATGAACCGCTGTATGGAATACAGTATATATTGCCCCTGGTTCTTGTTCTAGGGTTGCCCTTGTTGTTCATAAATCACCAACCCATATAGGCAGCTAGGCATAACTTATTTCGAATTCAAAACATTCCCCACAGTCCAAAGTTGTACATTGTGCTGTCATCACTGACCACCTAATACATTACAGTCTCCCAGAAAACGATGACCTAGACCAGGCTCCAAGCTTTGGTACACAATGCTGGTCAATAGATCATAGCAAATAGTTATAATAAATCCAACCTTTGCAAGTTGTTGGATTCATTACAACTATTATTTTGAAACTTTGAATTAATATTTAACTCACTCCTGTCAAAAGATAGACTTTATTTATGTTTAATAAAGCCTTCCCATGTTAACCTAGGGAGCAAATGTACTACAATGAGAACAACAAAAGTGGCAGTTTTTCCCTTACCAGAGCATAGAAAACATTTCTTATAACGGCCCTGCTTATTTTAACATGGCAACCGTCCCTTGGGGCACGTAGGGCAGACCTTAGGGGTGACGTATATGTAAAAATAAGGTTGTTTAAGACTTTGGCAGTACCTTTAAATCCAAAGTCGAAGTTGGACATAGTTTTATTATAAAAGTAGCCTGCAAGCCAGGGCTGGCTTTTAAAAGGACTGCAGACAACACAGTAGTGAACACTTAAGTGCATGAAATCCACTGGGCCTTTAAACCTAAATGCCCTACCATATACTAGGGACGTACAGGTAGGTTGTCAGTACCAATTGTCATTAAATCTAATTACTATATACCTTTTTCACAGAGCACTGTCCCTGGGCCTGGATAGCAGTGCCTAGGGCACAATAACAGTTGGAAAACACCAGTATCAGTTAAATAAAATGGGGGCAAAAAGTGGGGGGACAGCTGCAAAAAGCTCTGTTTTCTCACACATTCATTAAAAAAAAGAACATAAAAGTGACATTATAGTTAGATATGGTGATAAGATCTTAGTTTACATTAAAAAAAACATAGAAACTCAATTAAAAAACAAGCTTAAAGTGACGCTAATGTTAGGTGTTGAAAAAATATGATAAAAACAAACATTTAAAAACAAAAAAACACTGAAATGTACCAGGAATAGTTCACTGATATAACTATGATTATTGCCCTCTGCCACGCACTGCTTATGACCTCACATATTACAACTCTAGACCAACAGTCCAGATATACCTAACTTTTTAACCCCTTTCTAAACACCAAAGACCATATGCAATGGGGGATTGGGCACCAGCCAGAGGTTTGCTGCAGGCAAGACCATACCCAAACCCATGCCACTGTTAGCATTCAACATCTTACATTATGTTTAAAAAAATGAGAGATTAACTTGATATAATAGTTAGAAATAATGTTATTTTACAGTAAAAACCTCTGAAATTCCCTGAAAAAAACAATGCTTAAAGGGCCCTTAATTTAGATGAAAATGGCAGTTACACAATACCATTATAAATTAACAAAACCACTGGAATTCACGAGTTGTAGCTATCTCAAATAACTATGACTTACACCCACCCTCCCCACGCACTGCTATGTACTTCATATATTAAATCACCCAAGACATATTCTATGACATCATTGGAGATAAGTGTTTTTGTTACTTTAAGCAGTTTGTTTTAACTGACATTTGCACCTAACTATAACATTCCATTAACCTCTGTTTTTTCAGTGATATTTTATATTGTGTGTTGTTTCTTTGTGTGTGTGTGTGTTTGTGTGTGCGTGCGTGTGTATATATATTTCTTAAGTCACATTCAATTCAGCGAATGTTAAAACACTCTAATTTTATTTAGCAGTATGAATTGCTAGTCTCAGAAATATATAACTGGATTTTATTTTTTACATGAGAAAACGATATCTTGCGCGAATTGTACAAATTCCTCTAAAGCGTCTGCTTCAAGATTTACAAATTGTATATGGCAAGGTAAAATATTTTTTCAAGGACTTCTTACTGAACGTCTGCATATGTAGACAGAAATCAGCAGGAGACCGGCGAAATCCTCTTCTTTACTCAGTCAGCAGAAATGTAGTTTTATAAATGAAACAGTTACTGCAGGACGCCTTTCAAGTAGAACCCCAAGCCGTTCACATTAGAGATTGGATGGTACCTTGTCTCCTCTGGGTTTTCAGAAGGTTACCACACGAGTGAAAATTCTTTGCAAAATGGAAAGAATTATGAAAAGAATAGGCAACACCAGTGATCTTTGTCTGTTAGCAATTGCTAGATATTATGTTGGATTTATTTTATGTACCATGCAAATGGAAACTGTTACATTTAACAACCCAGATTGCCGCAACCCTAGGCACCCCCTAACACACACATCCTACGTTGGACGTAGGTTTGGAATTTCAATACAGCCCGCGGTTGCTCTGTATGGGCGATAAACGTTTTGTAAACGAGGCACACATAAAACTCTCATTTTGCTATCTTTTCTGCTTTCAAAATAAGAGGTATGGCTAGTAAGTTAAAGTATATTTTGAAATGTTGAATGAGCTTGGTAGAAAACGTTTCCGTGAGGAAACGCAAAACACCGCCATGGTTAAAAAAGGTAAATATGTACTTGAAAGTCTTATGTCGCATACCTTTTTTTTGTTTCACAGTTTCTTATCTGTGTTTATGCCTCGACTTATTTCTTGTATGTACGACCATCAACACTGGAGTAAAAGCATCAACCCCCACCATGAATAGAACATCAGTAAGCGCCATGTTCTTAATTTCTTACATGTAAGCACTCAAAGGGTATAATTTTGTAATCTGTGATATGTTTGTAATATGTTACTAAATACCTAATAAAAATATTTAAACAGAAATGTTAAAGAAGGAAACAAATCGTAGTGTATAGGCCACTCTCTTTCCACTCTGTGAGGGTGCTGTGCTAGTTGCACTGTTTTGCTATTGCTAGACAAAGGGACATATGTGTCAAGATTAGTAGTTTTTTTTTTTTTTTTACTGAATCTCAATTTGGAATTCACAGATCCTAATGTATGAAAGTTTTAATTTTCAGTTAGCAATTCCTACTGGGTTTCAAATCGATCTGCCACATGAAGAGGTATGTAGCAGTTTGTGACCCACTAGGAATGGCACCATCACAAGAATGGTGGCCTGCTTCGGTCAGCAGACCACAGTGTCTGTCATTGCTTTTTAATAAAGCAATCATTTTTTTTTAAAATGCAGCCTGCTTCCCCTAAAGTAAACAGAACTATGTTAATAAAAAATAAAAAATTTGTTAACAGAAGATGCAGTAATCATGTAGACCACTGACTCCTCTTAAACAAACTTTTTTTTTACATTCACAATGGGACGGGGTCCCCCGGGAACCTCTTCCCATCCTTCCTATTTGCAAATGGGTTACCACTACATGTTTGCAGTCAGAAAATTATGAATGTTGTGCAACCAGAATTGGTTGCAAAACATTAATACATAATTCCGATTCAGTTTAGAAGGGATGCCCCTTCCACACAGTGAATCGATATGTTGTTTTGCAAACCCAAATTGCAAATCGGTAACATGTTACTGAATCGCAGTTTGAGTTTCATACCTACCAAAATGCTTTTTTGCAACTGCAAATGGCTAGATTATGTGAATTGGACTGTTTTCCATTGCAAAAAAGCTTTAAACATCTGGCACAAAGTGCCTAAATACCAAACATGGCACGCATCATAGGATGTCTAAGTACTAGTGGTGCCTTCACCGTGTGGTAGGGGGACCACTTGTTAATGCCCACTTCATTCATCAATGCTGGACACCATGAAAGTCATCATAGGTGAAATAATGGGATTGATTCATCAGGAAGCAACCTTCAGTCCAAAGCATGCCAGCTCTTGACTTCAATTGCCAAAACTGATGAACAATACTTTTTCAACTGTTCTTCATTCTCATAACTTTCAAAGTACATTTCTGACTGGGATACCCTGAAAGCCCTATCCTGCAACATAAACATGTAAAATATAAAATCACACTTATCCCATCATTCTTACCTACTTCCTCAAATACCAAATTACATCAAAAGTCGATACATTAGCTAAACACTAATGAAACTGTTATGTGACTACTTTGCTTTCATCAAATTTCGTTCCACCTAACATCTACTAATCTGCCTGCCATTTTATTAAATCAAAACAAAAATATTTGTTGATGAGCTTGCTTTTCCAAAACATTTTGTCAAAGCCTCGCTCATTCCATTACTGAGGAAGAGACTTGGTCCATTATTTTATTTAAAAATTGGCCCAAATGCGCTGCTGCCTGGTGTGTTGTATTGCACAGATATGTCTAGTATTTGCATTTACAGGAAATCCTCGATTGATGGAATGGTACATTGTTTACAAAGAGGAAGTGCCATTTTTTTACTTAATTTTGTGAAAGCATTTTATTTGGGCAGGCATTAATGTTACAAAGAAGCACGTCCCCAAAAGCCCTGCTTTACAGTGTTCATACAGTAAAGCACTCTTCATGATTCAGACCCTTATAGATCGTAACATTTTAAATGGAACTGTGATGAAATCTATCTTCATAGTCTGCCTCTCTTGTGTTTTTGATCTGGATGTAAATGTTTTTCATACTGCTGTGGCTGAAGAACTTGGATTGGACCCAACCAACATATGCTTTATGTGAAGATGTGCAGTGTGTCTGCACAGCCCCCCTACATGCGTGCAGTTGCGGCTGGTACTGAACAAGTGTGGCAGGGGGGAGAAAAAACAAATTTCACTTACTTGCAAGGCCGCCGACTCTCCTTCATCATTGTCTCTTGTCTGGTCCGACCAGAACAGGACGCACACAGGCTCCCCTAAGCCAATGACAACGCTGCTGTGATTGGTCTGAGCACTGTGGTTTGGTGCTCAAACAGGCAGTGGGAGACTGTGCATGCTCCCCACCAGGCTGTGCAGTACAGCCTGGTTGGGAACATTCTAAGTGCACATGACTGTTTGGCCGTCCCAAAAGGGCTGGCCAAACAGTCATGAGCACTTAAGCCCCCTGCTGGTTGCATGAGAGTCAAGCTCCACCTGCCCCATAACTTGCGTCAGTGTGTATAAATAAAACGATAACAACATTGTGTTGTTTCATTTTATTTTTCCTTTTTTGCACTGCCTAAAGCAGTGGGGTGACGCTCCTCCACCTTAGCGGAGGAGCCGCCACTGCGTACATGTATGAAAAGTGGAAGTGAATGAGAGACAGGCCCAACTGTAGTTTAAATTCTATGGGGCCTATTTACAAACTATATTTTCAAGTATGTTTTGTAGTACTACAACAACACTACAATTGCACTTTAAAATGCTATTCAAAAACATATGTGTGCAGGTTACGCCTCACCTATCTTTTTCTCTGCACAGATCTCTGCTCTGACTGTGGAGTCCCCATAGCTGTTGGGATCCTTTTTAGTAATAAATGTGTAGGGACATAGTGGAGTGGGTGGAGAATGGGGAATACACCTGACTAATGGGGAGGATATTAGAGAGGAGTAGAGAGGGGTTTAACGATGATTAGGGTGTGGTAGAGTACATGCACCCCCCAACAAAAGAGTAAGTCCCTTACCAGTCACCAACTTCACTTCGAAAGTTAATATAGCCAAAAAGACACCCCAAACAGTAGTAAGTTAATTCAGAGCCAAAGTATGTCCAGAAGCACACATGACCAACCACTGGTATTGCAATGCCCTCCTACAGAACATGATGTAAAAAGGGGCCTCAAAAGCTAACTCAGTGGAAAATAAAGTTCAATTAGATTGCTTAAAATAGTTAGAAATGTAAATAAATATAATGTAATGTTAAAACATTATAATAAAACATATTTATTATTTCATTATAAAATATTAAATTTAAATTTTTCAAATTGTTTTAACAATAGGTATTAAAATATAATGCAAATACATTTAATTATTCTATGCATCACTTTACTTAATTCTATATATCACTTGTAAGAATTATTAGTGTGTACTTTAGTTGGGCATTTATTAATTTAAACTTCAGCAAAATAATATTTAATTTAATATTAGAAAATTAACTAAAGACAATTCAAAATTAGGTTAAAAGTGTGGAAGCTTCTTTCTTTTGTTTTAAATGTAAAATAAATGCATACAAATATTTGATAACATTTAAGATTAAAAATATTTTTTTATATTTTGTTTTTCAAATAAACCTTTTTAGTGTTTCTATATGTGACGAGGGTGTGGGTGACTTCATACCCTAGCCCTTCCCCTCTGCCCACACATCACAAGATGTGTTTCTCCTTTCTTGACTGGCTTCCTAAGTCGTATGTCCCTTTAATATTCCTGAAAAACTCAAGTTAGGTGTAAGTCGTGACCCCTGGGAGGCAGTTACGGAAACTTTTTCTTTCGGACTAGGGAATGTGATGACAGAGATGACTGTGGAAGGAAGATACTGCAGTGATGACAAAACAGTCCCATGATAAAAGGAAATAAACCTGGTATCGGAGACAAGTGATGGAGGCTCCATAGGGATGCAAGACGACTTCAGTGAACCCCCGCCGAGAAGAGAGTTGTAGTCGAAGACAGGTGGGCGCCAGGATACCATTGCAACTGTGAGCAGCCTGCCACATTCCTGAAGGAACGTATCTAGCCAAGGTAAATGGGAATATACTGGGAAGAGGCAGCATTTGGGAAATGGCGGAGGGCAAAGGGCCAGTGCCAGTTACCACTTTGTTGGACTCAGGGTCTAGACAGTCAGTGATTAAAAGTAAATTGGTATATCCCTCCCAAATAATCCCAAACAGAAGGGTAGGGAAATGGTGTGTCCACGGGGACACCAACGTTTATCCAGTAGCACAATTAACCCTTACTAGTGACTCAGGGTTGAAAAGTACAGTTGAAATTGTAGTTCTCCCTTGTCTACCGAAGCAAATCATTCTTGGCACAGATAATCCTTCCTTTCTCTGTTTGCTTTTAGGAAGCCTGACTAAAGCAAACTAAACCCAAACTCAGCAAAACCAGAAAGACCCACCTGTTCATAATACCCTTCTTACCCCCATTATACAAATGGTTTAGAGTTGCCCAATTGAACAATAGCACCCTCATGAATGCATGGGAAAGGCGGCAGAAATAATCAGGATTCTCCTAATCCTATCTACCCCCTCTTTATTATACAGAAATTCTTACTCTATAGCCATGGCGAAGCTGGTGACCCTCCTCCCGCAATTTTCAGTTCCTCTTCAGTTTCGAGATCAAGTATTGTTTTTTGTGTTCTCACATCTCTTAGCTGGACATTCAGGGGTAGAAAAACCTAGTCAAGCTATTTTACAGAACTTTCTCCTGGCCCAGAATATATGCACAAATAAAGCAGTACTGCCAAGAGTGTGCCACATGTCATGTAAAAACCTCATTCCAAACCTTCCAAAGTACCTTTGCGGCCCTTATCTATTATAGGTAAGCCCTTTGAATAACTAGGAATGGATTTAATAGGGCCTTTACCTCACTCCACCAAAGGTTTCGAATATGTGTTAGCCATCGTTAACTATGCTACACCTCGTCCTGAAGCCATCCCCTTAAGGTTTATCTATTCCAAAGTCATCGCCCAACACCTTCTAGAGGTGTTTGCACAAATGGGATTTCCCGGTGAGATCCTTATCGATCAGGACACACCCTTTGTCTCCATAGTGAATAAACAAATCTGCAAGCATCTAGACATTAAACATCTGACCACTTCTGTAAATCATCCCCAGACAGATGGTCTCGTTGAGAGATATAATGCCAGTCTCATGCTGATCTAAAAGAAAATGTTGGTTGGGGATGGGAATTTATGGGATCAGTTGCTACCATTTGCCCTTTTTGTGTTACGGAGTCAAGTTCAAAGTAGCTTAGGTGTTTCCTCTTTTGAACTACTTTTTGGGCGATGACCACATACACTCTTGGAGATTGCTAAAGAGGCTTGGGAAAGGGATGCAGAAAATAAGGCCAGCTGCCTTCTAGACTATACCAATCAACTCAACTCTAGGACGAGGGTGTGGGTGATTCGATACCCTAGCCCTCCCCCTCTGCTTACACATCACAAGATACGTTTCTCCTTTCTTCACTGGCTCCCTAAGACGTCTGTCCCTTTAATATTCCTGCAACACTCAAGGAAGACGTAAGTCTGGACCCCTGGGAGGCGGTGACGGAAACTTTTTCTCCCGGACTAGTGAATGTGATGAGAGAGACGACTGTGGAGGAAGATACCACTGTGATGACAAAACAGCCCCACCACAAGAGGAAGTGAATCTGGAATCAGAGATGAGTGACAGAGACTTCAGAGGGATACAAGATGCTCGTATGCAGCGAACCCCCGCTGAGTAGAGAGTCAGAGATGAAGACAGGAGGAAGCCAGTACACCATTGCTACTGTGAGCAGCCCCGCCACGTTCCTGCGAGAACGTGGCTAGCCCAGGTACGTGGACGTATACTGGGAAGAGGCTGTATTTGAGAAATGGTGGAGGGCAGGGGTGCGAGGGTTGGGGATATAGAGGGATCATCTGAGTATAAACCATTTGGGACTTGCATTTGAAAGCCATATGATCTCACTGAATGACCAAGATCATACCAGTGATTATATTTATATGGTTTCCATTTGAAATTAATTTCCCCGCTTACCCGCTTAAATCATTTAATATTATCAGTTTGTATTAACCTAGTGACGCATAACTAGGTTAGGTAAACAACATCAGAAAAAAAAACCTTGGTATGGGGACAGGAGCACTAATATGAGGTGTTATTCTTCCTCATGTACCCATTCCCTTATGTTAAGACATAAATAAGAAACACTTACCTGTGGCTTTTCTTCTTCCATCCGAGGGACATCTTGTATCCATGGTGATCCTAATGTCCTGGCCCTGAAATGAAGAAGGAGAAGAAGGACTATTGCAATGTTTCATTTCATTCCAAAGCTTCCAAAGTACCTTTGCGGCCCTTACCTATTATAGGTAAGCCCTTTGATTAACTAGGAATGGATTTAATAGGGCCTTTACCTCACTCCTCCAAAGGTTTCAAATATGTGTTAGCCATCGTTGACTATGCTACACCCTGTCCTGAAGCCATCCCCTTAAGGTTTATCTAGTCCAAAGTCATCGCCCAACACCTTCTAGAGGTGTTTGCACAAATGGGATTTCCCGGTGAGATCCTTATCGATCAGGACACACCCTTTGTCTACAAAATGAATAACAAATCTGCAAGCATCTGGACATTAAACATCTGGCCACTTCTGTATATCATCCACAGACAGATGGTCTTGTTGAGAGATATAATGCCAGTCTCATGCTGATCTAAAAGAAAATGTTGGTTGGGGATGGGAATTTATGGGATCAATTGCTACCATTTGCCCTATTGTGTTACGGAGTCAAGTTCAAAGTAGCTTAGGTGTTTCCTCTTTTACACTCTTGGAGATCGCTAAAGAGGCTTGGGAAAGGGATTCCGAAAATAGGGCCAGCTGCCTTCTGGACTATACCAATCAACTTAAGTCTAGGATGAGGGTGTGGGTGATTCGATACCCTAGCCCTCCCCCTCTGCTCACACATCACAAGATGCATTTCTCCTTTCTTCACTGGCTCCCTAAGACGTCTGTCCCTTTAATATTCCTGCAACACTCAAGGAAGACGTAAGTCTGGACCCCTGGGAGGCCGTGACGGAAACGTTTTCTTCCGGAATAGCGGATGTGACTAGAGAGATGACTGTGGAGGAAGATACCACCATGATGACAAAACAGTCCCACGACAAGAGGAAGTGAACCTGGTATCAGAGATGAGTGACAGAGGCTTCAGAGGGATACAAGACGCTTGTATGCAGCGAACCCCCGCTGAGTAGAGAGTCAGAGATGAAGACAGGAGGAAGCCAGCACACCATTGCTACTGTGAGCAGCCCCGCCACGTTCCTGCGAGAACGTGGCTAGCCCAGGTACGTGGGCGTATACTGGGAAGAAGCTGTATTTGAGAAATAGTGGATTGCAGGGGTGCGAGGGTTGGGGATATAGAGAGATCATCTGAGTATAAACCTTTTGGGGCTTGCATTTGAAAACCATTTGATCTCACTCAATGACCAAGATCATACCAGTGATTATATTTATATGGTTTCCATTTGAAATTAATTTCCCCGCTTACCCGCTTAAATCATTTAATATTATCAGTTTGTATTAACCTAGTGACGCAGAACTAGGTTAGGTAAACAACAACAGAAGAAAAATAACCTTGGTATGGGGACAGCAGCACTAAATATGAGGTGTTATTCTTCCTCATGTACCCATTCCCTTATATTAAGACATAAATAAGAAACACTTACCTGTGGCTTTTCCTCTTCTATCTGAGGGGCATCTTTTATCCATGGTGAGCCTAATGTCCTGGCCCTGAAACGAAGAAGGAGACGAAGGACTATTGCATTGTTTCATTTCATGGATGAAGCTAAATAAAATCACAATAATTTGAAGAATATAATTTCTAGTCTGGACCTTTGAGTAAACCTATGGTCACATACCTTAACATCACCCGTAACTGTGACACTATAATTTGCCATTGAGAGGCTCCTCAGTTGGGTCATGAGTTGCTTGTGTTTCCTACTTGAGGAGCCTCATCTGTAAATTCTGGATTAACTTTTCCCATGAGAATCAGGGTCAGTACTTATTTACATCAGACAGGCCTTTGTCTAGAATGGCATAGTGGGCGAAAAATTACTGGTTGTAATGCTACCTCAAGTGATTGCCAGGATCCAAGCTATACTTCTATGATGATGCGTAACAAGGCTGGAACCAGTCAGGGATTTCTTATGTTCCCTTCAGGAGTGAGCCTTGTTTGTCAGTTTAGAATGGACTACTCCAATGAGCAGGGATTGTACTGATTTGCATTATGTGCACCTATGTCTAGAGTGGCCTAGTAGGTAAAAACCAAGCACTTGGAGTGCTACCCTGAGTGGTTGCCAGAGGTTAGACTTTGTGCGAGCATTCCGCCCCTCACCTTTTGCGTGATTGATGTTACACCCTAAGTGGCCAAAGGTATTTCCATACATCAGTCCTTTGTTTACTGTGCTATAGGATCCAGGCTATACATCACTGACAAGGGCTAACGAGGACCAAAACCGGTCTGGGGTTGCATGTGTTCCCTTCTGGAGGTGACCTCGTCTGGCAGTTTCGGATGGCCTGTTTCCTAAAGGACCATGGTAAGTACTGATTTGATTCCTCCAATCACCATCTGTGTGATTGTTATTAGATTACAGATGCCATGTAGAATGATACATTTTATGAGTTATGAATTCTTCATACACTAACTTCACTGTTTATGGCATTATTTTGTTTATAAGGTTAACACCACGTGTTCAATTAGTTCTAGACATCAGAGCAATGTAAATAGCAAGTACATTTTCAAAACTAAAGCCTTTGTAATTTCTTGAAGTTAATAAGACTTTTTTTCTTTAATATCCTAGGGCAGTGTGTTTCAGATCCTAGGTTCTAGAGCTGTAAATCACCTATTTCCTTCCCAATGAAGATGTGTCTAGGTAATATTGAGGAGACCACAATTGCCAGATCCGAGATTATGAGTTGACAAATTACCACCATGTTTGGTCCTGATTGCATATAGCAGCCATACCCTGAGTGACTTAAATATTCAGAGCCGTATTGGACCAAGTGCCCCGGGGGCACAATTGTCTTTTGTGGCTGCTTCTTGCTTCCACATTGGCACTTTAATATTATAGAAGGAGCTGCAGATGTTTGTGAGGCCCCTTTTCTAATATGGATTATACTGGGACAATCAGAATGAGGTGGTCCCTCATGTGTGTGGGGTGTGGACCTATGCAAATGAGGGGACAGTTTGCCTTTTCATCAATGCCGTATTACAGCTGTGAGCACAGATGCCCAGAAGCTGTTAGGATGCACTCTGATTGCACATTACAATGGTAGATTACATGCAGTGCCCTGCCAAAGGGCTCCCTGGAAAGGGGCCCAAGTGTCAATGGAACACCCACCAGGCACAACTCTGGAGGTGGTACAGTAACTCAGTCTACCCACCTGCAGGGGAATGCCTTTCTTTCACTTCAGACAGAGGCAGCTCCTCCTCTTAGTGAAAGACAGGGCCTTGGCGTCAAACTGTGGACCTATTTTTCAATAATTTTCTCTCCCCCCACACATGGATGAACTGTCAGAGTTTGCGCCTTCTGTAGTATAATGTGAAGCATGGTCCAGGCCTGTGCCTGGCACACTTAGGTAATAGTGCTCCACAGCACAAACAGGAATAGTACAGCTGATAGGTAGTTCATGACCAGATATGCTAGCTTGAAAGCAATCCTGTAGCATGGTGATTTTTTTTATTTCACCAACATTCCAACCACTGCTTAAATTAGAGACAACAAAGTGTTCAGTAGTTTAAGATAAGAAGTGGGAACAGTTACTGGGATAAGACTGAACTGATGGGCACCTTTCCTTTAAAGGCTTGAAACATCATCTTAGGCTCTGGTGGATTTATCATCTGAGGCTTAGTCTGCCCACGGGCCACAGCCAGCCAGCACTAGGCATTGGGTGTAATTTAAAAAACCTTTTTTGTGCTATGTGTTTTTTAAAAACATCTATTTATTTATGGATGACCATAGATTAATTGCAAAATGTGATTTTTGTTGTATTTATCATTTTTCTGCAAAGCTGTTAAAGTGTATTTTGATGAATTGGGATGTTTGTGTTTGGGAAATTTTTAAAGTTGGCTTAATTATTCTTTTTGGCATTGCAGAATTAATGGTAGCAATATTTTCTTTGTTTACCATGCCTCCTTTTTTGCTGGCCAAGTGGTGATTTTTGTGTGGCCAGTGTATGTATGTGTGTGTTTTCCATAGTTACCATGTGTCTTTGTTCTAGACCTACTTTGTTCTCTATGACATGTGGCATGGTGGCCATTTTGTGTAGCCAGTGTGCTTTTTGCCATATGCTTCTATGATTTCTTTGTTGTCCATGCCTTTTTGCTTGTTGTGGACATGTGGCCGGTGGACATATAACATAGTCAGTGTGCTTTCACCACAGACCTCCTTCATGTGTTCTTTGTGGTCCATGCCTTCACCCTTGGTGTCCAAGTGGCAGGATGGCCATTTTGTGCAGCCAGTGTGCTTTGCTTTTTCCATAGGCATGCATGTGGTTGTTGTTGTCCATGCCTTCCCTCTTAGTAGCCATGTTGCTGGGCAACCATTTTATATAGCCAGTGTGTTTGTGCAATAGGCCGCCATGTGTTCTTTGTTGTTAATGCCTTCTTGTTTGTTGTTCTGAACATGTGGCCAGCCGCCATTCTCCATAGCTAGTGTCTCTAATCCTTTTCTTTCACATTTCAAAGCCATTTTATAGGCCCATTGATAGAAGATTAAGTTTTTGTTCATTTTTTTATTGTTTCCTTGACATGAGTTTAATGTGTTTGAGGATGATTGTAGTACAGAGCTTTTATGCAGTGCAATCATTGTCCTCTGCACATCCTTCCCTCCCATAAGATTTCACATAGTCTAGAGACACATCAGCATTTTTTTCAATGGCCTTTTCCTGATCCCCCTACCTGCCATTGGTGTATCATGGGCCATATGAGCATAAAGCAATAATATTGTAAGAATTATTACATTGTGTCTTAAAGGCCATCGACACACACCATCAGAACAGGAATTATTCAATTTCCCCCTATACTTTCAGTCTACTGCATATGTCACATAGGCTATAAGCATACCATATGCCACCAATATCTTTTTTAAGGATTATTACATTTTCCTCTGCACACCCTGCCTGCCACAAGTATCTCATAGGCCTTAGAGGCACATAAAGTGACCTTTTCAATGTGTATGTTATTGAAATGTTATGTCTATGCATGGTTTGGAATGGATACACTAATGTTAATTATTTGTGATGACCTCATTAAATTATATTGTCTGTAGATTCAAATAACATATTTGCATATTTGTTGTTGTTTGTTTGCTTTTAGGTACACAGTGGACATCATATACAGTACTGCCAGACAGAAGCACGGTAGTGATCCCACCTTAGTCCAACTCTGCTTCCACTTGTGCTGCTAAGTGACAAATGCCAGAGCTAAGAACTTAAAAATGACCCCAAAGAAAGGTGTTCCTGCCAAGAAAGGGGGTAGTGAGTCGGAGATGAATTATTGCTTCCACTGGTGTGCCGCCCTCCAACCTTTTCAGAAAATAATGTGCACCCTCCCCTGGGCAGCAAAAGGCTGGGTGGGAGCAGCACTCCTGCATCAACAGTACCACCCAACCTAAGCCCAAGCGCATGTCTCTCAGTGATGCAGCCACTGCTTCATGTAGATGAGCAGTGAGTCTGAACTGTATTTTTCTCAGCCGTTAAGTACCCAATCATCGCAGAAAAGTGGACGGCCGGAGTCACCTCCACTAACATTTCTTCCTAAAGTAAAAGCAGTACAGGAGGTTAAGCTTCCTGCTGAGCAAGATGTTACCCTTTAACCTCTGGTTTGAAAAGGTCAAGGAAGAAAAAGAATGGGTACTCCACAATCTTCTCCAAGTCCCCCTTCTATTGCGCTGGACCTCGATTGGACCTTGGCTGAGTCTGAGACTGGCCACAAGAGACAAGGGAAAGTACAATTTCCTGGATTATGGAAAGTGGCAGTAATGGCAAGCCAGCTATTGTCAGTATGGAGGGCTGCTTAGAGGATGCCGAGAGGTCCCCCCTCTTATTCCTTCTGTTCAGAGGAATGTTGTTGAACCTGGCCCTCTCTGTTGCCCATATTTTTCAACTTTGACCCAGTCTTGCATGACTATATGTCCGCGATTGGCACTTTGATCTTTTAGGTGCTCATTTTTACAAAAATAAATGTCATTCATACCTCTGGTTCTACTCATTGGAGCACTGTCATTTTGTTGTGATATAATTTATGACATTTGCTCTATGTTTCTAACTTGGTTTGGTATTCTTCTTGTGATGTATTTTCACTTTATTACTGCATGTGTGCTGCCTAAATACTTTAACACATTTTCTCTAAGTCAAGCCTGACTATTTTTTGTGCCAAGCTACCCAGGGTTAAGCACATGTTAATTTAGTTACTTTTTGTGGTTCACCCTGCAAGGTATTGTGGCTGTTGCTTGACCAGGGCTCACACCCCAGTCAATCAACAACCCAATTTCTAACAGATGTGGTTCCACCAAAATCGTCAGCTTCCATATTTGTAAAATCCCTGCCTAGACCTGCATCCACCACTACAGAGAGGCACACCCTCCTACCTCCATTTGTCAGGCATTAGAAACGTCACACAAAAAAGTAAGCAAGTAAGAGGAAACATTGCAATATGTTCCATTTGTCAACCAAATGTTCGCCAAGGTAAACCAAGATTATACTACAGTACTGGAGGCCAAACGTCTCATCTGAAAAAATATCACACAATCCAGTGGGAAGAGCACCACCTTAAAAAGATAGCTGGTGGTGGTGGTGATGAGAGAGAAGAAGCAGCTCACTTCACTGTGATAGATAAAGAAGGTGGGCTTGAGGAAGAAAAGGATGATGGCATTACACAAACCAGCCTGCTGCCCTGTAATGTGCCATCATCATCCGCATCTCTGATGCTTAGCCTTGTGGACAATCCTGAGCAGACCACTTCAATTGATGGCGATTGATGACCACGTTTGTGTTTTGAGTGCATCTGCCAGCACACTGCTTTTTCGAATCAGTTGTGAGGGCTGTGCAAAATGCCTTTCCGGCATCCCGCTCTGCCCAGGATCAATGTTGGGCTTGTTCTTCTATGAAGACGAAGATGCCATTGACTGTCCTAATTCTTGGGCTGCCAAGTGTTAGAGGTACTTATTTCCAGTATTTCTGGTCTTCCACTGGCCTTGAAGAAGCCCATATTATAAAGGGCTGAAACACATCAACACTTCATGCTGGAGAAGTCTTCTAAAAATTTAAATTTTGTGAAGTAACTTTTGGGGCACATACAAAAGGAACAGGGGACGAGCTTGCAATCCCTGTGTGGAATTTTCTAAGGATTATCTCCTGATGTGGACTGTCGATTCAACTAAGGAGACAGCCATACGTCCCCTAAATAGCTGGAAGACTGAAGACGAGTGTCTAATCAGCTTGTTTTTCAAAAAAATGTATTGTTATGTATTTACACATGTGTGTATGGAAGCAGTTATAGCGAAATTGTAATTCCCTTGTTTTGTTTTTTGCTATAATTCTGTCACAGTTTTCTTATAACGTATTTGTATTGCTGCCTGGCCTGTGATTTGTCTACGTATTCTTTAGGTATACATACAGAGAGCGAGGACTATTGAGCTCATACATAAGCAGACACATAAATTAACTTCAGTGCTGAATAAATAAGCATACTGACGATTCATTTAAGTATTCACTGTGTTGAGATTGTTCTGGATAATCGGTCCCCACAACATACCAGTGTTTTCTGTTCCTTATTTGTCTATGCTCAAGTATAGTAGGTTTAATTAGGCTAACCCCTATAGTTTGATATCAGTATCACCCACATCAGCAAACCTCCAAATGACACAACACTCAGATGCAGACACTACTGCATAGAGTGATTCTGATCAGATGCACATCGAGTGTACCATCTCCAGGTTTTCTCCAATAGTCACCTGTGTCAGTGGTGCCAAAAGCACAAAAGTCCAAGCTGCTATTATGGGCATGTTAAGGCAGTAGCGGCTCTAAAAATGCAACTAACCAACGGCACATTTGTACAATGGGAAGCTGGATAAAATGGACCTCCTCTCTTTTTCCTTGTGGAAAGAGTGGGACTTTTAGAGTTTGTGGTGGCCATCTCTCCGAAATGGAAGGTGCACAGCTGGAAAAAATTTCCAGAGTTGCTGTTCCAGCACTCCATCATGATCTATTGCATTTGGTTGGCCAAGCTATTCAGTATAGTGATGTTCAGACTATCCACCTGAAAACAGATATTTGGACCAGTTGTTAAGCAACTGATTACATGTGCATAACTGCAAACTGTATTTCTTTTGTAGGAGTTAGGCAAAAGATATCTGCAGGTCTCAGCACTGATGGAAGTTTTAAGGGCAATCGGGGGGCATGCAACAGCAGTTATGTTTACCACGTAAAAATCATCTATAGCTGCAAATATCTTGGAAGAGTTTAACAGCAAGGTGTTTCAGTCGCTTTGACCCAGAGGTCTCAGAGGTGGATTTGTTGCCATGGACAATTGCAGGACTATAGTCAAGGCCATGGCTGATAGTCGATATTTTAGGGTCCTGTGTTGGGCGCATTGCATCACTTTCTAAAAAAAGAAGACATTCAGCAACATTCTGGTCACCTGCCGTAAAATCTAAACTCACTTCATGCATACTTTTAAGGCCAGGATGTAGATGAGCTTCATTCAGCATGCTAATAGTGTTCAGGTTAAAGCCCTGATACAGGAGCTGGCACCATATTGGAATTTGACTTACTACATGTTAAAATGTCTGTTTGAGCAGTACAGGGCATTCAGGCCATTCACCGACTATGTCCTTCAAAGAGGAGTGATGCAACTGGGAAATCCATGACAATGGAGGTGGACAAATGGGGGTTAGTCAAGTGCCTGACACAAATGCTACTTCCCTTTGAGGTTTTCACATGGAATGCCATCAAGGAGGACAGTACGATGGGCCAAGCAATCCTATTCATACATAAGCTACAGAACCAGTTAAAAAGGTGGTGCAAAGTTTTGCTGGGGTGAATGAAGAGGCATATGAGTTGGGTCAAAGCTTAATCCTTTGCTTGGCTGTTAATCCACGGCTGTAAAAGGAGATTGTATCTTCCAAAGAGTGTTTATGTGCTGCCATGCTTGTTCCAAGGGTAAAAAAACACTGGGCACTTATATTCCTTTTTCAAGAAGATGTTTCACTTTACAGGATGTGCATTGTCAATTTAGTGGATGGAAGTTAGACACTTTGGCAGAAGTTGTGGCAAGCAGCCTTCAACCTCCAGAGAGGGCAGTGCTGTTATCTCTCAGCCAACACAGGCGTTACGAGCAACACCAGCAACAGAAGAATCTGACCCAAACTCTACAATGGATTGGTTTTCATGTGGCAGGGCTTCAGTCACGTGCAGAGGTGAAGGCAATAGAGGTCAAACAAGTGCTAGCAGAAATTCAGAGGATGGTCCAAGATTATCTGGATGATCAAAGAGAGGTCTACCTGGACCAAAACCCATTTGTCTATTGATATGGAAAGATGCAACAATGACTAGAACTCAGCTGGATGGCCATAATGTACCTGGCTTGTTCAGTAGCCAGTGTGTCTTCTGAGCGTATCTTCAGAACAGATGGCACAGTTGTCAGAAGGACCAATATCTCATCATGGAGATCCTAGCCATGATTAAAGGAACAAACACTTCATACCAAAAGATTACACTGTTCCTGAAACAGCACAGAATGAAGATGAGGACAATTGGACAAACTAAAGTGTGTTAGCTGATGAATGTCTGGGAGAACCCTCTGAGTTTGAGGACAAAGTATATGTCAGTGACTAAGTTGCGCACACAACAGAACTTGCATACAGTCAAAATGCTTTGAAAAAAAATATAAAGACAATTATTTATATATTTGGTGGCTGGCTTATGTTGCCCAAGTATGGAGTGGACCAGTGCGCTAACAATAAGCCTCCATTCAATTCACACTTCCTGCACACAAAAAAATCTAATGTGTAACATGGCACCCTTGCATCATGGGTGCATTGGTACTAGGCAGCACAGGGAGAGAGCAGGAATGCAACATATCTTGGTAAATTAATATGTTTCATTCATGCCCTCTCCCTTTGGTGCAGTGTGGTGCAGCAAGCTGTCTTAGTTTCCTTCATTGCATGCAATTTTGATAAATCTGGGCCCCAAGGCATTCAGCAAAGTGTATGGATTAACACTAGAGTATTCCATGCATACACCTTTTAAAACAAAGGTAGTGGAAGCAAGCACTCTATGATGTAAAAAGTACATTTACTTATGTAAGTGGCACACACTAACATTAAAAATCCTCTTGAATGAGCATGGTAGCATGCCCATAAATAGAATGTCCATATTGAATCAGAAGGTACATCTATCTATCTATCTATCTATCTATCTATCTATCTATCTATCTATCTATCTATCTATCTATCTATCTATCTATCTATCTATCTATCTATCTATCTATCTATCTATCTATCTATCTATCTATCTATCTATCTATCTATCTATCTACCTATCTGTCTGTCTGTCTACCTAGCTATCTAGCTATCTAGCTATGTATATATACATAATATGTATATATATAGATAAAGATATCAATTTATGTCTATATCTATATATATATATATATATATATATATATATATATATATGTTCACTGAAAAAACCATAGGTTACAGGGACGTTATAGTTAGTTGGACATTTGACTCATATAAAACCAGAGAAATTCGCCTGTTATAGTTAGTTGAGCTAACTATAACTCGCGTGCTCGCAATGCACTGCTGATGACGTCACATATTACAACACTCATGACATGTCCAGTGACATCACTCATGACATCACTGATGACATCTCAAATGACATCACTGATGACATCATCCAGTGAATGTGTTTTTCTGTAAACTGTAAATATTTTTCTTATATATCTATGCCAAGGTCTATTGAAGAATGAGTCGATGTATAAGTGCCTGAATGGATTATTTAGTAGATGCATGACTGACTCTATAAGTCACTGATTGAGCGTATGTTACTGAATGCATGGATTAGTGACTAAACTGTGTGAATGTCTCTATTAGTCTCTCAGTTTGTGTGTAAACAGGTGCATGGGTTGGTGAGTAGCTACATCAGTGTCTTTATGGGTTATTTATTGTTTCTATGAGTATCTGTATGGGTTTCTGAGTGTCTATCTGAGTGGGTGGGGGTGTCTGACTCTGTGCATGTCTGAATAGCTGTTTCACTGGTTCTATACATTCAAAACTGCATCTCGGAAGGGCTGTATGGGTAGCTAACTGTGTGTACAGGTGTGTTGATTTGTGAATTGATATCTCAGTTGTATGTATGTGAGTAACTATATATGTTTTTAGACAGTATATGTGAGTGTAGGGGTGTATAATTGACTATATGTGAGAGAGATGATTGCAAGAGTGTCTACATACATGAATGTGTACTTGTATTAGTGATTGTATAATAGAGCAAGTATGTGATAGTATCTATAAAAATAAGGGAAGTGGTGTGTGTATAAATATGTCAGGTGCTATGGATATATCTGCATAGGTGAGTACATGGGTGTGTGATTGATTTTTGGCAGGACTGAGTAGATGTGTGAGTAACTCTATGGATCAGTAGCACTGTGTGAATTTCTGTATAGGTGTATGAGTGGATATTATACTGATGTAATGATGAGTGACAGCATGTATGAGTGACTGTATCAGTGTATATCTGGCTCACAATATATAGATCGGAATCAGTGGATGGGTATCTAGTATCTGGTATTGGTGTGTCTATGGTTTCGAAAATGGTAGTCTGTATTTTAGAGTGGGTGTATTAAAGGTTATATTAGAGTGTGAAGAGGTGTGTCAGACTAGCACGTGGATTATGTCATCAGTGATGTCATCAGTGATGTCATTTGAGATGTCATCAGTGATGTCCTGAGTGATGTCACTGACCATGTCATGAGTGATGTAATGTGTGACGTCATCAGCAGTGCATTGCGAGTGCGTGAGTTATAGTTAGCTCAAGTAACTATAACAGGCAAATTTCTCTGGTTTTATATGAGTCAAATGTCCCTGAAACCTATGTTTTTTCAGTGAATTTCTAAGGATTTTTAAATGCTAATTTCTAACTATAACGTCTGTAAATATCAAACTACTATTGTGCTATTTGTCATGACTACTGGTTTTTCTAACTTTTCAACTACATAAAATAAACTGCAAACTACTATGTAATGTAATATATATTTCACAAATTACAGTGAGTTTTTAAATAATACAAAATATTTTAACATTCAGAAAACAATTTTTCTCCCTTTTTTTGCTGTCATCAGCTGCTACTTAACTTCATTATGCACAGTGATATCAGAGTAGTTTCATCATAAACAACAGGGGAAAAAAAACAATCAAATAGATTGTTAAAAAAACCAAATCCCTAATGCTCACAAATATAATACAAAATCAACACAAATAACACGTCCAATACTATTTCCAGTCTTCAAATCTTACCTTAACTTTGTAGTTTCTGTGAACATTTTCTCAATGCACCAAATAATGTATCAAACATTTCGCATTGAAAGCATCCAGTATGAATTCCTTAAAGTATCTTTACACCTTCCCACAAAGCTGAATGGTGTATCTAAAATCTTTGTTTCAGAAATATCAAGTATGAGTTGGGTAATTCATAAGGCAGTCTTGGTTTCATTTCCAAGTGTGTATCGTTGCAGTGACTCCAACCATTATTACACTTTAAATAAACTGTATAATGTCCACTTGTGGTAGTACATCCAGCATGGAAAACAATAGCAACTGTTGCAAAAGTTCTTCCAGAAATAGATACTTGACTAGCAACAACATTTAAAATTTTAGTTTCCACTTTTCTTCCATTTGGTCTACAGCGTTGTAGCATTATAATCAAATCTTTTCCTTATCTTTGTAGGCATAATGTAGATAGCATTGTTGATTTACAACGAGAACAGATAATCTCGTGATCTGCTTCTTTTAGTAATTTGGAAAATGGTACAGATTTGCAATCAGGTATTGTCAAATATAGAAATCGTTCTCTGTCAACTATAGTGCTTGAAGTTAATGAATACTGTTCACATTTATGTTCCCATTTGTAACTGAGTCCAAATAAACTCTCAATCTAAATTCCTTCATCTTCTAGTACTCCAAGCATAACCATCAGAAATTCTTGTGCATCTTGTTGTATATTAGCACTGAACGTTAAAGATCCAGTACATGTATCCAACAGTTGGCGAATACCAGAAGCAGAATGGATCTTACTTCTATCAGTTCTCAATTCTTGAAATAAAGTATAAAGTGCCGAACATAATCTTTTTTCCTGACTTTCCATAATTTCACCATAAGCATCTTCAAGATAAAATATAACATTTAGAATAACATTACCATAGCAGTTGACACCAGAAGCATTTTCTAATTTGATTCCGACAACATCATCACTTGTTTGTATTTTCTGCTTCTTTACATCTTTTCTTTTCTCTTGATTTTGTTTCTGCTTTTCAACCATAGTTGATTCTTCACCATGTTTGCGTTTTGAACACACAACATGTTTCTCATAAATAGGATATTCACCTAAACTTGGAGCATAAAGCCTTCTCAAACGATTATATTCTTTTACACAATTAACATCAGCACTAACCTTGTTCTCATCAAAATCAATTAAATACAAACCAGATAACATTCTAACTTGAGATAATGCAACATATACCATTTCCTCTTTAAACACAGTTCTTCCTACATGTATCAAAGCATTATCTACACTTAAACCTTGAGATTTAGGAATAGTTATTGCATATGCTAAACAGAAGGGAAGCTGTTTTCTACGAACATACAAGTCTTTTACAAGCAAAAAACATACAGCACAAGCGCAATCTGTCTTACCTCTGTAATCTGATCAAATTTAACTTTCAAGAATTCAATTCCATTTCTATTTTGATATTTCACAATATCAACAACTTTCCCCATTGCTCCATTCACTAAACCTTCTTCTACATTCAGATTATGCCTCAAAATTACCCGACAGTTTAAACATACATCTAAATTTATTTCTAAGCCAGCAGTTTTTGATACAGACTTTTCCAAAGAATCCAATTTAGTCTGTAGTTTTTCTGAAAGAAGAATTGTTATTCCTTTTATCAATAGCTTCAATGTGAACTATTTCTTCATTTTCCAATTTCATAAGCTCTCTATTAAATGTATAACACTCTTCCACTGTAGGCATTAAGCAAACTATAGACTTTTTTTTCTTTCATTTTCTTGTACATTACTTCTGCTGGTGTGTTTTAATTTGTAAATAAGTTCTTTAGTAGACGACTTTAAAAAGCTTCTTTACCATGTTTGCATAGAACACCAATTCTTACATCTTTTAGAATATTTCCATAATCTTCATCTCTTGCTTGTCGCATATTCTGAGTTCTTTATATTCAAAATTTAACCACAGATTTACATTTCCAATACTTTCCAGAGATTTCTTTTTGTCTTCACGTAGAAGAGTTTTAAACATTGGTTCTCCTTTTACAGGTTTTAGTTGTAGCACATCTCCAAATACAATTAAACGTTTTCCTCCGAAGACAATGTCGTAATCTGTTTTTAATACCTGCTGCAATCTTAAGTGTACAAAAGCAAACATTAAATTTGAGACCATGCTCACCTCGTCAATAATGAATAGTTTAATTTTCTTCCGCACTCTTGACACTTCATGAGAAGCTTCTCCAGACAACTTCTGATATTGTAATTTACTATCATGCTCAACTGGTATCATCAGTAATCTATGCAAAGTAACTCCTTTAACATTATGTGCAGCTAATACAGATGGAGCTGTTACCACAGAACATAAATGTGAACCAGTATTTTTTTTAAGATAACTGGTCAAAACTTTAATTTAAAAACTTTTACCTGTCCCAGCTCGACCACTGATGTACATCAGAAGAGGTTTAAAAGATGAACACACATTTTCTTTTTTTTCATGCAACAAACCATGTTCTATCTGTTCTCTCACTTGTACATATATTTCTTTCTGTTCAACATTTAGTTGTTCTTCTAAGTTTTCCAATGTAATATTCTCCTCGTGTGCATGTTGCATTGCAATTTCGACTTCATGCATAGCAATCGCTGCTTCATTTTCCAGTATTGGCTGTCCAAGAGGATCTTGACTACATTGACAACTACTTTGACTATCTTGAGAGCTTTCATTAGCTATTTCAGCTGTAATAGTCTGTTCCTGTTCAACTTCAACATTTTTAAATATGTAGGGAAAATTGTACATGCAATGCTATCTTTACATGCATTAAAAGAATCTTCGCAGCAGTCAAAGTCACCAAGTAATTCAGCTTCGCTACGCCATGGTTTAAAGAGTTGGAGAAGTGCTAAATAGTAAAATTCTCGCTTATCTGGAGTTTCACAACTGAGTTTCTTGTGGTTTATAAGATTACCCTTTGCATGTTTTACTAAACAACAATGACATCCAACTACTGCATATTTTCCTTCTTTTAAATTCTGTTTAAACATTTCTTTCGAAGCTGTAATGTTGAAGTACTTCATGCAGACATAGCTGTTCCAGATGTCGACTCCTTTTCGGATAGTATGTGTCCAACATATTAGTTTTAAGAATGTCTGTATTGTCTGGTTCATTTGCTGCTAAGTATTCAATTTCTTCTAATGATTCCAACACTCTATTCCGTGAGCAGGCAAGACCTAAACTTACCCAAATGATTCCTCGAGACATTGAATATAAACTTGAAGAGCACAAGCATTCTGAACATTCATAGTATCCAATTTCTCAGTGGGAAAGCATTTTCAAAGTAAAGCTGTACAATTTTTGGCTCACTCTTTTCTCTTGGGCAATTTCTTCCCACATTAGTTTCATCTCTGTTTTGTCTGATTTTGTTATGTACAATGTAACATAACGGGCAACAGCAATTGAGTTATCTGCAACATACTGGATGTCCATGTTCACATTCCACATTTTAAAAATGACTGAATTATAGTCAATGATATACTTTGACACTTCTGTTCTTTTTAAGTTGCAGGTATTCTTTGGAGATTTCCGAGTTATTGTGTGCCTTACAGAAGAAAAAAAAGAATTTACTCTTCCTTTACATATGACTGGACGTGGAAAACTAAACCGACATCTGGTGTAAAACTTTTCTTTAGACTTGTATTTTCTTCTGCAGTACTTTCCACAACGGTGACTTTGGAAATGTAAAACTAGCTGTCTCAAGCTTCTATCTCCTTCTTCTCTCGGAATCTCACATGTCACATACTGTTCGATGAAAGACAATACTGTTTCATAAGAATCAGTTCCAAATTCAGGTGCATCTTTGACCCATAGTAGCATATGTATATGAGGTGCACCTCTTGCTTGGTACTCCTTTCTCCAAAAGAAATCGGTAACTTCTCCAAGAGGTGGATTCTTTTTATTGCAGATAAAAGTCATCATAGCTTGAAACCTATGATTAAAATATCTGCACACATTTACAGGATCCATTGAACACAGTTTATCAAGAGTCTTTATTTCAACATTTTTAATATTGGAATTCACTTCTCTGAGAAACTCAAGCAAATCTTCCCATGCATAATCTGCACAGCTAAGTGTGACAAACTATGTTGGTGTACCTAAGTTCCGTAACATACACTTGAGTTCTCCATGACGGCGATACCAATACTCATTTGTTCCACGTTGACATGCCATCAAATTGATTAACTCTGCTTCTAAATTTTCATCTGTTTTTTCAACTTTCTCCACAAATTCTTTCGCAGAAAGAAGTGATTGATGAACTCCAGTTTTAAGTATGTGGTTAACTGCATACGACAGAGAAGATAAATCACTTTCAAACAAAAGGTGAAATATGTATGGAATGCACTGTTGAAATCTAGGATCTTCAGAATATAATCTTGTTAACCGATATTCTGAAGCTGGAATACATACAGTTCGGTCATCATATCGTCAACCTTCTCCAGTAGGAAACAGCTGTGGAAAACAATGAGCTTCCAAGCTCTTCTCCCATGCACTCATTGGAGTTCCCTGTGCTTTTTTCATTTGAAATAACTCAATGCTGCTTCCTATTACTTCTTTTGAATGCAAATTGTGTAATGTTCATAAATCTCTTCAGTCCTTGACTTGTCCACTTTCTCTATTTGACCACTTGAAACTTCAGATTCATCTTCTAAACTGTTCATCCACATTTACAGTTTTGTAATAAATATTGTTCTCTATAAGAAATAAGGTAGCCTTTTCAACTTTATTAACATCCACAAATTCTTGCCATATTTTCCGACTCTTTGTTGGTACACCATTTACTAGAATGACTACTGCCTCATTTTCCTCTTTCTCTCCAGCAATAGTTTCAATATTTTTCTTAAAATCCAAAGGTAAGTACACCACTCTTACTTTCAGCCCTCTTTGCAAGTCTGTTGGTGGCAGTTTACCTGTTTTAGGCTCCATCCGAATTATAGTTTGAAAAGGATGAACAGATTGAATTAGAACCGACTCATATGTCTTCAATTCTGCCAGTTCCTCCGGAATAGCTACTAAGTCTAAGTTATTATGTACTGCTCTAGCAGACATTTTGTTTTCTTCTAATTTGTTGTAACAATATTTACATATACGTTGATCACTACCTAACTCAAATCGACCTTCCAGCAAGTTACAAATTCTTCTTACTTACTATTGTTCTCCTGTTCACTTTTCAAATACAAATCAACATTCCTAGTTTGACTTTTATAATGACTACGTCGACAACAAACACAAACATAGTTAGGTATTTCAGAGCACACTACATTAAACCTTCCAATGTCTTCTTCAAACTGATCAGTGCTAATCACTTTCCCATCTCCTTCAACATCTGTAATTTTCAAACGTTCACTTTCTATTGACTGCTCTTCTGAACCAAAATATCGCATTTCAATATCATCACACTTTTTTTGAACATCTGATAAAGAACCGTATAAAAGAGTTATATTCAGTCCACTTAAACATAATGCAGGATTTTTGCATAGTACAGTTTCCTTACAAACTTCCGCATTTGTGAATGGTATACTGCTAACATCCTCAAGTGATGAAAAACACTTTTACACACTTTTCTTGAAAGACAAGTCAGAGAATGCCCATGTTTCTCAGTATATTTTCTTACATTACATGGATCTAGTCTTTGCAACAACTTCATCTTCTGTTTAATACTTTTCTGTGTGTATTCTCGTAGCAAATTTCGCATTATATCAATAGATTCCTGTTGAATACTACAAATACTGCTACAACCCCACTTATACACAGGAGCTTGTGTACTTTTTCCTTGCACGTCTTCAACTATTAACTCTTCTCCACTTTTACCAACCAATTCCTCTTTTGGAGGGGGACAACCATCCTGAACTTCGTAGCAACGACGTCCAGTATCAACTGCAAATGGTAAACTATTTTCCTGGAAGTAACTTTCCTCATTAAAAAAAAGGCTCACTACTAGAAGTATGTTTCCAATGTCCACTAAAGATTTTGCAAAAGTTGGTTCTGTTCACAAGTCTTTTTCTTCTACTTTTCTCTTTCAACACTTTGATTGCTTTATCTAATACTTTGATCCTCTTCAAAATCACAATGAATAACTTCTGTTTTAAAGTAAAAGCAGTATCCACTAAACTTTCGATACGCTGCTTCTGTTTGAATTGCAGCACGTTCTTTTTATATTTTCAGCATGTTCTCATTAAATTCTGAATCACTCTAGTTTGAAAAAGTCTCCGACGAATTTCTTGAAATTGTTTTTGTCTCCGGGTAACAGGTACTGTTTCCTTATCATGTTTTCTTTTCATTGTATTTGAAATTGAATTCTCCTTCTCCTTACTTGAAAAATTCTTGATGTGATGTTATTTTCATTAAATTTTCGTAATATTTTTATCAGAAATTGTCTCCTGTTTTTACCAGAAGAAACTTTTATAATTCAAAATCTTTTCTTTTCTGCAAATATAAATGCTTCTTTTCTTGTCTTTTTTTCTCAGTTCTTCTAGGCATGTTTATATTTTTATGCAAAAAAATATTTTTCTGAAAAAAAATAGATTCAATTATTTTTTACATCAGTTCAATATATTACAATAATAACATACAATTACATAAATTACATAAATTCTACTGATGGCTTCCAGAGGCAGTGCGGCAACATGATGGAGCTCGGCAGAGGAGCAGTAGGTTGACGGGTAGTGCCATAGAACATACAGCAAGTATTTATTTAATTAGTTACATACACCTTTACAATTTACATGTGACTGCACTACCTCATACTTTTCACCTCTCCACCGCACCCCACCACCCCACACACTCCCTCTGCAATCCATTGCAGACAACTTTATAGATAATATTTTTTTAAATTGTAATCTATATACTTAGGATGATATCACCAACCAAACGGCACACAGAAAAATTACCATTATTAGCCTAACAATTTTATCTACAACTTCGCAAACATAACACTGCACCCAAAGCTTTAATTAAAGGGGAGGGAATCTGAGCACCGGCAGTTTATTTTTGGGGGCCTCGAAACGGATCTCTATGAGGCTCTATTTTCGGGCCTCGCAAAGGTAGTCCATTGTTTTTTTATTTTTTATTGGACTGTAGTGAGACAGTGAGACCATGCACATTGCTCACTACTAAAAAGTGGAGACATCATGCCAGGTGAGTCGCGTTGTAGGAGAAAATAAATCCTTTATAGAGAGCCATTTTCTCTCATGATTCCCCTTCTCTTTTTACAGCGCAGGAGCAACATCATCGTGGCGTGATTAGCAGAGAGACCACCAGGCGCACAACGTACATTGCCCCGGACTCCCTGAGATAGCTTCCCAATCGCACACACAGAGCCGCACCCGAGTACTTCACAGGTCTTCAAAAGACCATTTGCTTGTAAATGATGCTCTGTTTTTTCCACCCCTTTTTAGAGCCCCTACATCCCCACTCTGCCTCTTGCTGAAAGAACTAGCCTCCCCCGAAATATCGCTCTGGTTGCGCCTTTGGAGACGACCACATGGAGCCAATCCAACACAACCCTGCTCTCACCTTTCACAGGGTGTTGTTGTAGAGCTACAAAAACACACGCTTTGCCTGGCTCACTTAGGGGCATATTATCAAGAACGGCATTAAAATTATCGCCGCTTTAGCGGCAGTAAACTGCCGCTAAAGTGGCGATAATGAGCTTGATAATATGTCCTTGTGAATTCCCATAGAAGCCCAGCTTCACACCACAACCTGGCCGGCTTTGGGAATTGACAAGGGCATATTATCAAGCCCATTATCGCCACTTTAGCAGCAGTTTCCTGCCGCTAAAGTGGTAATAATTTTAATGCCGTTCTTGATAATATGCCCCATTATGTTTCTAAATTAACGTTTTACACTGAAAATCTGCTTTACATTTCTTTCCCTACATCTACCTTTGTTTAAAACACCACCAGAGAAGGGTGGTGAACTCTGGCCACAAAGAGCAACTCAAAGCTTTCTTGTTCTTTATCAGAAACTTCATTTGCCTCTCAATGATTATCGCAAGCCTTTTCGGCCCCTTAAGAGGCTGGGTGGATGAGTATAATACGCAGTATTTAGGATCGACGGCGGAGAGTGCACGAAAATAAGGACGGTTAGTTGAATAAAGGGCGATTTGATGGATGGCCACATGGATGAATGGATAGCTAGATGGATGGATGGATGGATGGATATATGGATGAATGGAAGGATAAATGGATGCATGGACCAGTACTTAGGATACACGGGTGGGCTGATAGACAAATAGGATTGGTTCTGGGACAGATGTATGTATGAATATATAGGCATATAACTGGATGGATGGCACAGTGCTTACCATAGGCGAGTGGGCTGATAGATACTTAGAATAACTGCAGGGACATATGTGTGTATATATGTAGGTAGGAATGTCTGAATGAATTGAAAGATGGTTGGATGGCGCAGTGCTTAGGATGAATGGATGCAGGGCTTTAAGTGGGCCAGCTCTGAGCACCAACAGTTCTTTTTAGAAAAACTTGAAACGGGTCCCTATCGGGCTCTATTTTCAGCCCTCGCAAATTTAGTCAAGTTTTCTTTTTTTTTAATGGCACTGCAGTCAGAGCATGCACATCGATGTGCGCATGCTTAGTTTGCTCACTACTGAGAAGTGGAGTCATCATGCTACATTGTAGGAGAAAGAGCAATCCTTTAAAGAGCGTGTTTCCCGAACGTAGGATAATTCAAGGGGATTTTCTTAAGTAAACAATACTAGCTATCTTCATGTAGACCACTCCCCTACTTGGATAGCCCACACCCCTTTAACAGGTTTGCCCCGCCCCTTTTAGAACACCCCCAGTTAAAGCCCTCACTGCACCATAGTAACAAAGAAATGATCCAAGCTTCCATTTAAATGTACAATGCACCAAGTTTCATAATTTGCCATCAACACTGGCAGCCTTCTACCACAGTGCAAGAGTGTCTATCAGCACGAAGATTTGTTATCCACAGAAATGTTGTGTGATTTGCGTAGCTGTCTGCTGGAACACTCATCACCAAAAGGTATTAAAACATGCAAATTTGTGAGAAAGACGTATACCATACCTTAAAATGCTTCATAAATGGGCCCAGTGCCACTACACCACCCTCATCCCCATTCTTGCTTACCCTTACGAAATCAAAGAAAGACCCCAGCAAACCTGGGAGAGCCACTATAGCAATTCAGGGACTAAATTTGAACAAGTCTCTACCGGAACGCCCAGCAACAAAAGGTATTAAAACATGCAAATTTCCGGATAAAACATGTATCAAGCCATAGAGCGCTTTATAAATTGACCCAGTGGCACTACATCACCTTTACTAGCTACACATATGCACGTTACAAATGTCCGTGATATAATCAGCAACATACCCACCTCTCCCATCCCCACCCCTTCCCTTGATTAACCTTACGAAATCAAAACAACAAGACCCAACACTCCCGTTAGCGCCACTATAGCCATACATAGCCTTTTAATTTCAACAGGTGTTTGCCGGAACACTCATCAGCAAAAGGTATTGAAACCTACAATTTTCCAGGTAAAACATACACCATACCATAAGGTGGTTTATAAATAGTCCCAGTACCACTACACCACCTCCACACCCGCCCTTGCTTGACTTTAAGCAATAAAACAACGAGCCCCAGCAAACCTGGAAGCGCCTCTATAGCCATACAGAGGCTTAATTTCAACAGATATCTCGGCCAAAACACTCATCAGAAAAAAACATATTAAAACATGCAAATTTGCGTATAAAACATATACCATGCCATAGGGCGCTTTATAAATGGTCCCAGTGGTACTACATGACCTTTAGTTGCTAGACATCTGCACGTTACTAAAGTCTGTGTTTTAATCACCAACATACTCACCTCCCCCACCCCACCCCCGCCATTGCTTAACCGTACGAAATCAAAGAGAAACCGCCACCATTCTTAGTAGCGGCACTATACTCGGGCTTAATTTTTCAAGGTGTCTTCCGTAACGCTTATCATCCAAAAGTATTCAAACATGCAAATTGGCGGGTAAAACATAAACTATCCCATAGCACTACACCACCTTTACTAGCTATACATCTGTATGTTAATAAAGCCATTTAAACACTCTGTACAGTGTATAGCAGAGGATGGGGAGAGTAAACAAAGTTGTAATTCCCACACTTTTGATATACCGTCCCTTTACTGTATGTATATTAAGGACATTAAATTGAATGAAAAAATTTACTAGTGTCTCAAAAGAGATAGCAAAACTGAGCTCCGGTAAAACCTGGACCACTTAAACACTTACCTATATTCAGCACAGGAACACAGCCTGACAACTACTGTCACTTGTAATGACATGTACTTTACTAAGGTCAAGAAAGTCATACAGAAAATGCACCGAACATTTTCATTTCTTTTTTATCTCTCACACATTTATAAAACATCTTTTCTAAAGAAACACTCCCCAACCACTTCAATTTCATAAGAACAGACAATCGTTAATACGTTTACTACCATATATTTTAGTATATCTACCTTTTTATTATTCACTAGTCACAAACTACTAAAATTATTAACTATACCCAAATGCAAACCAGAAACCATGTTCATATTAATTCTCATCGTATGATCAAATAATTCAAACTATGCGTACATATAAAAGGAACATATCACTTTTACTATCTCCATCTCCTCTTCATGTAATCTCCAAACACTGTAGACGGCCTCACAGTACAACAACCTACCTAGACCTATATTCAAATCTACCTCTCACTGTCAAAATTGAGACCACAACCTGTCCACATAACATTTCTGGCTTTGTTTTTATCGCTGTTAACTTAATAACACATACATCTCCTACCCCCCTCTTCCCCACAACTTCCACAAAAAGTATAATTTGCAAACGTGGGACATTTTGTTTATCTCGCCTGAATACATTAACAAACCCAAATTAACGATGTACCTCATTTTCAAAACCATACAGTCCCTTAAAGATGACAAACTACCTTTCTTCTTTGTGAAAAATTCCTAAACATATATAAAGTACTTATATAACTACAGGTCACATTTTATGCATATTTTATAACCAATATGAAACACCACACTTTACTAACAGGATATTATTTTGAAATAAAAAATACTTTCAAACTTAAAAATATCACCTCAAATACTTAATCACTACTACAGAACACATAACACAACTTGTTCATTTCTACATTACCTATGTAGTTGGTATGCAGATTTCAAATGTCACACACGCATGCAATTCTTTCTTTGTCACACAGTACATGTAATGCACCGCTTTCATCAAGATTGGAACCAGTAATGGCACAATTTCTCTGTTGCTCCACATATAAATACATGTAAAGAACAAATCAGAATACTTCATTCCTTCATCGACATTCCAAAACTTATCTCCATTGGTTATTTTTGAATTTTCCATCTGAAAAGCTACTTAATATTCCGTGCCACAGAACTTAAATCTATTTTATCACCACACTTTCTGGAACATTCTACGACACCTGCATGTTAAAAGTTCATGACTTTTTTAAACGTAAGGTTTTTTTTCAGCATATTTTGAACATTTAACAGCACCTGTGGGTTAAAAGTTCACCATTGTTTTAAGTTCCAAATGTACCTTCCAAATGCAAGTAGCACGTCTGGTTGAGCTATTCACATTTCATCCTATCGAATATACTCCAGGTTTAGACTGCTCTTTATTAACCAATGACAAACATGCTTTTTCATGCAACTAATATGCGCCCTAGTTTTTAGTATCCAATGCTTCTTATCTTCCAATCAATTATCGTTTTCTGTGTAGTTTACACTTTACAAATACCGTATTGATTTACCTTCGTACTCCCTGTATAACACCACCTAAGCACCATATACAAATTACCGTGTTCTAAACAAAACTTCCTCCTACTACGTATAAAATATTACTGACACTACTTAGACAGGTGTGGCACAGCGGCCAGGGCACATGACTTCACACCATAAGACACATAGTTTAGGCTCACGCTTTCATCCCCAACTCCCGCACCAGCTCACCTTAGCAGTATCAGATTCTACACAATACCTCACTTAATTTCCGTGCCCAGCACTTTCAGACCGGTAGCTATGAGTAGTTTGCTTTGCGCCCCCTCTATAGCTCACCCTAAACACCCCCACAAAGGTTACAGTGCTCCTACCATCCTCTTTCCTACTTTTTTCGCCCTTTTTTCCCCTTACTCCCTTCGATGGAATCACAAAATGGCGGCCAACACTTCCTAGTTGCAACCGCTCGCAGTGCTCCCAACCAATAAGCAGCAAGCTCGTGCTCGTAACGCCTCAGCCAATCAGATAGCAGAATTCCCAAATATTGATATCTGTAAATTTTGATATTTCTCAAAAACTTCTGAATGGATTTACACCAAATAAACAAAAGCGTGCTTTCTAAACCAAGACCCTTCCCCCAACCAAATTTGGGGTAATTCCGTTCACCCGTTCGACCTGTAGCCTTGTCTAAAGTTTCCTACGGAAATTAACATGGAGAAAACACGTTTTGAGACCCCCCTGTTTTCTCAGCCCCCTCTTGACGAATCACCCCCAAACTTCCTACATAGGAGTTGATATGAACAAAGAGTTAGTTTGGAAAATGTCATGAAGATTCATCAAATGACGCCAAAGTTATAAGCAAAACAAAAAATGCTCTTCCTATGGAAACTTGGTCCTAACTATAACTACCTACTGGCGACCGCCAGTAGGTAATATATATATGTGATCAAGACAGCGTCCTGCTGTCGAAACGCGTCATGCCGAGCACTTGCTGTGTGAAATGTAGCTGTTCGTGGATGCAATAAACCTGCACATTAAACCTTAAAGGCACGTTGTGGTCTGTACCTGCTAAATGCTGAAATAAGCGTGTCAGGATCGTGTATCTTCATATATTTATATATATTCACTGAAAAAACCATAGGTTTCACACACGTTATAGTTAGGAATTAGCATTTAAAAAACCTTGCAAATTCACTGAAAAAACCATAGGTTTCACACATGTTATAGTTAGCTGGACATTTCACTCGTAAAAAACCATTGAAATTCCCCCGTTATAGTTAGTGCAGGCAACTATAACTCACGCGACCGCAATCCTCTGCTGATGCTAATACTGTATTTAGACACTTATTTGCCCATGTCTTCTTCCATTAAATTTTAGCTATACATATATTGCAAATTTTTTTTTTTTCATAAAGACACATATGTCATCAGCAGAGGATTGCGGTTGCGTGAGTTATAGTTGCCTGCACTAACTATAACGGGGGAATTTCAATGGTTTTTTACGAGTGAAATGTCCAGCTAACTATAACATGTGTGAAACCTATGGTTTTTTCAGTGAATTTGCAAGGTTTTTTAAATGCTAATTCCTAACTATAACGTGTGTGAAACCTATGGTTTTTTCAGTGAATTTGTACGGTTTTTTAAATGCTAAGTTACTTTACGCCGTTCGTGGTGTGCGCGCCCACTTCACGCAGTTCGTTCCGTGTGCGCACGGTGCGCTTCGCGCACCGCGCGCCCACTTTACGCAGTTAGTGTCGTGCACGCACGGTGGGCACGCGGTGCGCGTAGCGCACCGCGTGCCCACGTTACGCTGGATGGGCCATGTACGCACAATGCGCTTCGCGCACCGTCCGCACGCGGAGGACATATTATGCGCTTCGTTGTGAAAGGTTAACTATTAAATGTTCAATTGTGAATTATGCAATGCACAAAAGGTGCCCTACGGGCACCTTTTGCACACGGGGGTGGGAAGGTGGATAGTGTTTTTTTTTTATTTATTTTTGACCGTACGCGTACGGTAAGCGCATTCGGCGTTTTTTCGAAAAAAAACCAAATTGAATTTTTGGCCTTGGGGGTCCTTTTGGGACACCCTAACCAAGGCTAGGTGGTTAGGAGCTGTCTAGCCTGCCCCTTTTCGTGTTATCCAACTTTGTTTTTCCTCCCCCCCTCAGAGTGCGAGAGAGAAAATGGCGGCCGACACTTCCTGGTTTCGACCGATTCGAATGTTTACTAAGATCTAACAGCCAATCAGAATCGCGCTCGCGCGCGGCACCGTACGCGTACGGTAAGCTTACCTTAAGCGCACGGTAAGCTGCCACAGATATATATATATTGATTTAAATGCTATTTTCTCAGGAACTACTGAACAGATTTACACAAGACCTACAAAAGGCACTTCCTTGACCTGTAGACTACCTCTCTGCCAAATTTCAAGTAACTCTGTTCAGCCGTTCGGGCTGTAGCTGCATCTAAAGGTCCTATGGAAAAATGCATGGGGAAAACGCGTTTTGGGACCCCCCTTTTTTCTCAGCCCCCGCTTGACGAATCCCCCCGAGACTTTCAGGGTAGGAGCGGAGCGGAGCGCCCCATTAGTTTTGAAAATTTCGCGAGGATTCGTCGACCGGCGCCAAAGTTATTCCAAATAGAATGTTGCGGATTTCCTATGGAAACAGGGTCCTAACTATAACTATCTACTAGCGACCGCCAGTAGATAATATATATATATATATATATATATATATATATATATATATATATATATATTTCAACAAAGTGCCCAAAGCATTTGAGAATGCACACACTTCGAAAGAACCATCCGGTTTATTTACACAAGGAAAACGAGCTTCAGTGTTCATGTAATGTAAGAGTCTTTATCCGACGCGTTTCAAGGCTCCTGCCTCTTAATCATGGATCTCTCACAAACAGTCAGCAGATGGCTCCGATTAAGCCTGCTTCATTTAAATACCATCAGTGGGCCTCGCACATTGCGTGATTCTATTATTGCAGGCTGGGACTTGTAGTCTCTAGGAGTTAATTTTTACCTTTAGTAGGCTCTGCATTCTGTCAAATTAATTGTTACCTTTCATTAGGTCATGATGCTGAGCGCGTTTATTTTCTCCACTTTCGAAGCGCTGTAGAATGAGTTTAGGCGCAGTCCTTCCTCACAGCCTTTCCATTTGCAGTTTGTTCGGAAACGGTGCTACTCTCCACGGCAGGGCTGCCGTAATTAACATTTTCAACAAAGTGCCCAAAGCATTTGAGAATGCACACACTTCGAAAGAACCATCCGGTTTATTTACACAAGGAAAACGAGCTTCAGTGTTCATGTAATGTAAGAGTCTTTATCCGACGCGTTTCAAGGCTCCTGCCTCTTAATCATGGATCTCTCACAAACAGTCAGCAGATGGCTCCGATTAAGCCTGCTTCATTTAAATACCATCAGTGGGCCTCGCACATTGCGTGATTCTATTATTGCAGGCTGGGACTTGTAGTCTCTAGGAGTTAATTTTTACCTTTAGTAGGCTCTGCATTCTGTCAAATTAATTGTTACCTTTCATTAGGTCATGATGCTGAGCGCGTTTATTTTCTCCACTTTCGAAGCGCTGTAGAATGAGTTTAGGCGCAGTCCTTCCTCACAGCCTTTCCATTTGCAGTTTGTTCGGAAACGGTGCTACTCTCCACGGCAGGGCTGCCGTAATTAACATTTTCAACAAAGTGCCCAAAGCATTTGAGAATGCACACACTTCGAAAGAACCATCCGGTTTATTTACACAAGGAAAACGAGCTTCAGTGTTCATGTAATGTAAGAGTCTTTATCCGACGCGTTTCAAGGCTCCTGCCTCTTAATCATGGATCTCTCACAAACAGTCAGCAGATGGCTCCGATTAAGCCTGCTTCATTTAAATACCATCAGTGGGCCTCGCACATTGCGTGATTCTATTATTGCAGGCTGGGACTTGTAGTCTCTAGGAGTTAATTTTTACCTTTAGTAGGCTCTGCATTCTGTCAAATTAATTGTTACCTTTCATTAGGTCATGATGCTGAGCGCGTTTATTTTCTCCACTTTCGAAGCGCTGTAGAATGAGTTTAGGCGCAGTCCTTCCTCACAGCCTTTCCATTTGCAGTTTGTTCGGAAACGGTGCTACTCTCCACGGCAGGGCTGCCGTAATTAACATTTTCAACAAAGTGCCCAAAGCATTTGAGAATGCACACACTTCGAAAGAACCATCCGGTTTATTTACACAAGGAAAACGAGCTTCAGTGTTCATGTAATGTAAGAGTCTTTATCCGACGCGTTTCAAGGCTCCTGCCTCTTAATCATGGATCTCTCACAAACAGTCAGCAGATGGCTCCGATTAAGCCTGCTTCATTTAAATACCATCAGTGGGCCTCGCACATTGCGTGATTCTATTATTGCAGGCTGGGACTTGTAGTCTCTAGGAGTTAATTTTTACCTTTAGTAGGCTCTGCATTCTGTCAAATTAATTGTTACCTTTCATTAGGTCATGATGCTGAGCGCGTTTATTTTCTCCACTTTCGAAGCGCTGTAGAATGAGTTTAGGCGCAGTCCTTCCTCACAGCCTTTCCATTTGCAGTTTGTTCGGAAACGGTGCTACTCTCCACGGCAGGGCTGCCGTAATTAACATTTTCAACAAAGTGCCCAAAGCATTTGAGAATGCACACACTTCGAAAGAACCATCCGGTTTATTTACACAAGGAAAACGAGCTTCAGTGTTCATGTAATGTAAGAGTCTTTATCCGACGCGTTTCAAGGCTCCTGCCTCTTAATCATGGATCTCTCACAAACAGTCAGCAGATGGCTCCGATTAAGCCTGCTTCATTTAAATACCATCAGTGGGCCTCGCACATTGCGTGATTCTATTATTGCAGGCTGGGACTTGTAGTCTCTAGGAGTTAATTTTTACCTTTAGTAGGCTCTGCATTCTGTCAAATTAATTGTTACCTTTCATTAGGTCATGATGCTGAGCGCGTTTATTTTCTCCACTTTCGAAGCGCTGTAGAATGAGTTTAGGCGCAGTCCTTCCTCACAGCCTTTCCATTTGCAGTTTGTTCGGAAACGGTGCTACTCTCCACGGCAGGGCTGCCGTAATTAACATTTTCAACAAAGTGCCCAAAGCATTTGAGAATGCACACACTTCGAAGGAACCATCCGGTTTATTTACACAAGGAAAACGAGCTTCAGTGTTCATGTAATGTAAGAGTCTTTATCCGACGCGTTTCAAGGCTCCTGCCTCTTAATCATGGATCTCTCACAAACAGTCAGCAGATGGCTCCGATTAAGCCTGCTTCATTTAAATACCATCAGTGGGCCTCGCACATTGCGTGATTCTATTATTGCAGGCTGGGACTTGTAGTCTCTAGGAGTTAATTTTTACCTTTAGTAGGCTCTGCATTCTGTCAAATTAATTGTTACCTTTCATTAGGTCATGATGCTGAGCGCGTTTATTTTCTCCACTTTCGAAGCGCTGTAGAATGAGTTTAGGCGCAGTCCTTCCTCACAGCCTTTCCATTTGCAGTTTGTTCGGAAACGGTGCTACTCTCCACGGCAGGGCTGCCGTAATTAACATTTTCAACAAAGTGCCCAAAGCATTTGAGAATGCACACACTTCGAAAGAACCATCCGGTTTATTTACACAAGGAAAACGAGCTTCAGTGTTCATGTAATGTAAGAGTCTTTATCCGACGCGTTTCAAGGCTCCTGCCTCTTAATCATGGATCTCTCACAAACAGTCAGCAGATGGCTCCGATTAAGCCTGCTTCATTTAAATACCATCAGTGGGCCTCGCACATTGCGTGATTCTATTATTGCAGGCTGGGACTTGTAGTCTCTAGGAGTTAATTTTTACCTTTAGTAGGCTCTGCATTCTGTCAAATCAATTGTTACCTTTCATTAGGTCATGATGCTGAGCGCGTTTATTTTCTCCACTTTCGAAGCGCTGTAGAATGAGTTTAGGCGCAGTCCTTCCTCACAGCCTTTCCATTTGCAGTTTGTTCGGAAACAGTGCTACTCTCCACGGCAGGGCTGCCGTAATTAACATTTTCAACAAAGTGCCCAAAGCATTTGAGAATGCACACACTTCGAAAGAACCATCCGGTTTATTTACACAAGGAAAACGAGCTTCAGTGTTCATGAAATGTAAGAGTCTTTATCCGACGCGTTTCAAGGCTCCTGCCTCTTAATCATGGATCTCTATATATATTCACTTAAAAAACCATAGGCTTCACACATGTTATTGTTAGGTGGATATTTCACTCATAAAAAAACAATGAAATTCCCCCCTTATAGTTAGTTCAGATAACTATAACTCGCGCGCCCGCAATCCACTGGTCATGACGTCACATATTACATCACTCATGACATGGTCAGTGGCATCACTCATGACATCACTGATGACATCATCCTTGTGATAGAGTGGCGGTCGCGCGAGTTATAGTTATCTGAACTAACTATAACCGGGGAATTTCATTGTTTTTTTACGAGTGAAATATCCACCTAACTATAACATGTGTGAAACCTTTGGTTTTTTAAGTGAATTTACAAGGTTTTTTAAATGCTAATTCCTAACTATAAAGTGTGTGAAACCTATGGTTTTTTCAGTGAATTTGTACATTTTTTTAAATGATAATTTATTTATGTATTATTATTTTTTTTATATATTTATTTTACAATAAACTACGTATTAAAACATTTTTTATTTTTTTGGGGGGGTTTTCACCGTGCGCGCACGGTGCGCGCACCCCCGCGATTTAAAAAAATAAATTAAAAAAAAATGTTTCTGCCTTCGGGGTCCTTCAGGGACCCCCTGACAAAGGCTAGGGGGTCAGCAACTCTCTACTATGCCCCCTTTTCACGTTCGCCACCTTCCTTTTTCACTCTCGCACTGAAAACAAACAAAATGGCGGCCGACACTTCCTGATTTCGACCGATTTGAACGTTGACTAACATGTAACCACCAATCAGAATTACACTCGCGCACGTTAGGGTGCTCGCACGGTGCGCGCACGGTGCGCGCTTATAGATATTTATATGCTTTTAAATGCTATTTTCTCAGGAACTACTGAACAGATTGACACCACACCTGCAAAAGGCACTTCCCTGACCTGAGGACTACCTCTCTGCCAAATTTCAAGTAATTCTGTTCAGCCGTTCGGGCTGTACCTTCGACTAAATGTCCTATGGAAAAATGCATGGGGAAAACACGTTGTGGGACCCCCCCTTTTTTCTCGGCCCCCGCTTGATGAATCACCCCGAGACTTTCAGGGTAGGAGCTGAACGGAGCGCCCCATTAGTTTTGAAAATTTCGCGAGGATTTGTCAACCGGCGCCAAAGTTATTCAAAATAGAATTTTCAGATTTCCTATGGAAACTCGGTCATAACTATAACTATCTACTGGCGACCGCCAGTAGATAATATATATATATATTGCTTCACAATTTTGCCCTTCACAAAGATGCACTCCCTTGCAGATTTACCTCAATGATTCTTGTTTATTTGGGCAATACCGGCATTTCACTTCAAGAGTTCAATAATGCCTTATGCGTTTTGGACCGGCACAGTCCTCAATCACAGACCAGATTATGACTTTGCAGCAACTTTGATAACACTTTTAGCTGCATGCTTATTTATATAATTGCCCTCCGGTGGGCCTCCCAGGTGAGCTGTTCTTCCCAATGCATGCTGGATTTCGTAGTTTTGTCATTTTTATTTTTCCCTTCCAGTGGGTGTGCTCCATCATTTTCTATAGTTTGATTATTCATAATCCTCCAGTGGGCCTCTCGATGTGAATGCAAAGTTCAATTTCATTTTCTTTTGCCAGTCTGCCGTTTCGATGTGAGGCATGATAATTCAGACCCTTGCTCCCCCATGTCATACTTCCATGGTGGTGCAGTCTTCCCGGCATGACCTGCCGTAAGTATTGCTTCAAATTTTGCCCTCCACAAAAACGCACTCCCTCGCAGACTACCTCAAGGATTCTTGTTTATTTAGACAAAACCAGCATTTCACTCCAAGAGTTCAATAATGCCTAACGTGTTTTGGACCGGCATGGTCCTTGACACAGGTTAAATTACGATTTTGCAGCAATTTGACAACACTCTTATCTGCATGCTCTGCATGCTCATTTATATACTTGCTGCCCGGTGAGCCTCCCAGGTGAGCCGTTCTTTCCAATGCATGCTGGAGTTTGTTATATAATCACTTAAAAAGCAAAGGTTACAGGGACTTTATAGTTAGGAATTATTATTTAAAAAGCCTTAGAAATTCACTAAAAAATAACAAAAGTTACAAGGATGTTTTAGTTAGACTCTGATTTCACTCATACAAAACCAGTGAAATTCAGCAGCTGTAGAGTACACTGTTGATGAGCTTACTATAACTTATGCCCCGTAATGTACTGCTTATGTCCTCACATATTGCATCACTCATTACATGGTCAGTGACCTCACTGATGACATCTCAAATGACATCGCTGAATAAATCACTGATTATATCATCCAGTGAGTGTTTTCTAAATGTGTTTTAAACATATATACCAAGGTACTAGAAAAGTTAAAATACTATACTTTGGGTACTACTAATGAATGATACTATTTCTAACAAATTTTATTTGAGTAGCTATGTGACTGTGTGTTCCTATGTGTGAGTGGCTGTCTGAGTGCCTGTACTGGTGTGTGAGTGGATGTATGGGTACATAAGTAGGTGTGTAAGTAGCTATGGGGGTGAGTGAGTGGCCGTGTGAGTAACTGTATTGATTAGTGAGTGGGTGTGTTAGTGGCTGTATGGGTGAGTGAGTGGCTGTATGGGTGATTGTGTGTGTAAGTGACAGCATGGGTATATGAATGGATGTTTGAATGGCTGTCTGAGTGAGTGACTGGCTATGCAAATGCTGTGTGGGTGAGTGAGGTGCTGTTTGAGTGGGTTTTTGGTTAGGTGATTTGGTGTGTGAGTGGCTATATTGCAAGTAGGTGTCTGTGTGAAGGGGTGTATGGGTGAGTGAGAAGATGTGTGAGTGCTTGTATGGATGTGTGAATGGGTTTGTAAGTGGCTGTGTGGGTCTGAGACTGAGTGTGTGAGTGTTTGTATAGATGGATGAGTTGCTGTGTTGAGACGTTCTATGGGTGAGTGGGTGGGTGTGTGAGTGACTGTGTAGGTGAATGTGTGACTGTGCATGGCTGAGTTACTGGTTGCATGAGTAACTGTATGGGTGAGTGAGAGATTGTGAGGTGAGTGGCTATATGAGTGAATGAGTGAGTGTGTGAGTAGTTCATTGGGTGGGTGAGTGGATGTGTGGGTTTGTGAATGGGTATGTGAGTAGGTGTTTGACAGGTATATAGGAGTGTGAGTGGGTGTGTGAGTGCCTTTGTGGATTATGTAATCAGTAATGTCATTTTAGATGCCATCAATGATGTCACTGACCATGTCAACAGTGATGTAATATGTTAGGTCATAAGCAGTGCATCAAGGGGTATAAGTTATAGTTAGGGCAGCTTACTATAATTGCTGAATTTCACTGGTTTTGTATGAGTGAAATGTGAGCATAACTATAATGTTCGTGTAACCTTTGGCTTTTTTAAATGAATTTCTAAGGCTTTTTTGAATGTTGTTTCCTAACTAGAACATCCTTGTAACCTTTCATATTTTGACTCAATTTCTTAGGATATTTTATTTTATTTCTTTAATATAACACTCATTTTTGATAGTGAATGTGTGAGTGAGAGCATGAGTGATTCAGTAGGTCTCTAAGTTGGTGTGAGAGTCTCTGAGTGCACAATACTGTGATGAGTTATGACCATTCGATGGAGTCGAACGCTTTCGCTGCATCCAAGAGGACTGCAGCTGCCTGGAAGTCTGGGGGGAGATAATGTGATAACGCAAACAGTGTTCAGATGTTATGAGCAGTGGAACGATGTGGTATGAATCCCAATTGATCCCGAAGTACGATATTGGGCATTAACGGCTATAGTCGCCTAGCGAGCAGTTTGGCCAGTATTCTAGTGTCAGTGTTTATTAAAGATAGGGGTCTATAGGATTCACATTTCTCGGGGTCTTTGTCAGGCTTTAATAGGACAATGAGCATGGCTTCTCGTAGGGTGGGGGTAGGATCTGGTTGCAATGGGCGTCTACATACATTTCTACAAGGTGAGGTGCTAGTAGGTCGATATATACCTTATAGAATTCACTAGTGAATCCATCTGGAACCCAGAGTCTTACCGTTTGGAACAGTCTTGACCACTTCCGTGACTTCCTCTATCGTCACTGACTGTGAGAGGTAATCTCTTTGAGCATCTGACAGCCAGGCTGTCGCCACATCTTCTAAGTATGATAGAACTTCTGGCTGGGTGGCTGCATCTCGAGATGCATATTGATCACCATATGTGCCCATAAAGGCTCGTAGTATGCCCTCAGTGTCATAATGTAGGGTATCTGTATTGTCTTTTATTTTAAGAACCAAGTGCGCCTTATGACCGGTACATATTTTTTGCGCCAATATTCGCCCTGGTCTGCCTCCCTCGCCATATGTGCGTGCAACGTGTCGTTTCGAGAGGTATTTGAGTTCGTCATCTGCAAATTCCTGATATTCCGTCATTACCTGTCGAATGTCGCTCAGTATGCCCGTGTTTTGTATGCGCCCATATTCTTGTTCTAGAGTGTGTAATTTAGCCTCACGTTTTGTAAGCTGGGCTTGGATATCTTTTAGGATGCCAGCATTTGTGCTCATACAAACTCCCCGTATGGTAGCTTTAGACACTTCCCATAGTAAACTCGGGTCATCTATGGAGGGTTGGTTGAATTGAAAATATTCGGTAAATGGCCTGTCTGATGGCATCGTTGTATGTAGAGTCGAGCAATGCTTGGGTGTTAAAGCACCATATATAAGGCGGGGGTGTATAATGGGGGAGTGCAACAGATAGCAGTACCGGTTTGTGGTCCGAGATTGTCTTGGGCAAGTGTTGTATGTGGCACGTCCAGGATGCAACACCCTCTGTCCCAAGCCAATAGTCGATGTGTGACCAGCTGTTGTGGATCGTGGAGTTATGTGTGGCCTCCGTTTGATGAGGATGTCGCAACCTCCAGATGTCTACCATTTTGGACATCGTTCATACTATCCAACATCACTCTCACCGCCTGCTTGTGTGGTTCTGTAGTTAAACCCGATCTATATAAGTTCTCATTTAGGGATAGGTTTGGATCGCCGCCCCAGAGCCATTCCATGTCTGGCAGTTCACCCAGTTTCCGCCATTCCGAATCGTCCATGTTTGGACCATAGGTATTGATTAGTCATATGCGCTGTCCCCTGATATGCCCAGTAATAATTATATATCTGCCTAGGTCATCTGTTAGGGTGTGATCTACATGAAAGTGCGTACCTTTTTTCACCAGTAGTATCACCCCTCTGGAGTACGTGGAGTATGATGAGGTCACTACCTTTTCAGCCCATTTGCTCCCTAGCCAGATGGGACTCTTGCAATAGAGCTATGTCGACGTGAAGTATGTCGAGATAGGCACAAATCTGGTGTATCATTTTTGGATTTTTGAGGCCCCAGACATTCCAGGATAGTAGTTCAATGTGTGGTGGTTGTAATCTATCTATAGCTAGTGGTGCGGTATAGATACATAGCGGGCTGTCATCTGCTTGTCATGTAAAGACCATATGTCGTAAGTGTCAGTAGTGTGGTTGCACATGGATGGCTATTGTAAACCTGAGTGGATGTGGTATACTGCATACAGAATCGCCTGTAGAAACCAAAACATCCCATCCCCTCCCACACCTCACCCACTTCGGCAACCCAACCATGCTGAAGACATGCCCATTTTAACAACATCAACAATGTAATAACCGTTATGGGGAGCTCCCTCTCAGGAGGGTTGCCGGGTGCACGCATCAACATCCACACACGTGGATGTGGTCGGGTAGTATCTGAGTGACTTGGGTCCATAAACTCAAGCAAGTTGATGCATGCAGCTGACCAGTTACAGCATGAGCCCTTATTCTTATAGTCAAATTGGCCAGCAGCTGTACAAATGCGTATGTATCGCCCACACTTAGCTGCCATGTCGCAGTAGTCTATCTGTTCCTGAGGTATTGATATGTACTTTGATACATAAGCCGTATCCAAGTACCCCCTCATGAATAAGTGAGGCCCCAGTCTCGTTCTTTCCATATATATCGTATTGTCATAAGTCTATGCAGAGTTCTTTGAGGCTGTACCCTGTGTGGGCGTCAAGTGGATGCATTCTATTGTCCATTAATACAATTTACAGAAAGGTATACTCCCAGGTTCAGTGATGTCGCCCCCAACCGGAGCCTGGGCCGCAGACACAGTCTTTATATCTTACCACCTGTATGGGTTGCCCCAATCGGAGAAAAGGTCAAAGTCCCACTGACCTCGAGTCGTCTCGCTGGCAGGTGCTCGTCCCCAGGAGTCGAGCACCATCATAGAGTCTGGAGACGCAGTATCTGGTCCTCTGGAATTTTCCACGTGGCCGCCAAATTGAGTGTCCTTATGACGACACCAAAAGGTCATAGTGCATGTTCTGTAGGGTTGCTTGTCATGCAAGTTGTCTGCAGCATCAGTGGTGGATCTATTACACATATCTCTGACGTATTGTCTTTATTCATAGGTGTCTCAATCTGAGTCAGAGTCTGTATCTCTACGGCTCTGTGACTTCCTTTTGGTGATTGTCTTCTTTATGAAGTCTTGTGCTGCCTTCGGTGTCTGCAGTATTGTCACTCGCCCTTCACAAGTGACCCTCAGTCTAGCAGAGTAGAGCATCGCATATTCAATGCCCAGTTCTCGCAATTTCTTGTTTGCAGGGTGGAAATTTTTATGTGTCTCTTGAACTGTCATTGTGAAGTCTTGGTAGAAAGACACGTTATTACCTTGATAGGTAACTTGCTGCTTCTCCCGAGCCAATCGCAGAATCGTGTCTTGGTCCCAGTAGTTGAGGACACGAGCAATGATGGCTCTTAGTGAGACGCCTGGTAGAGGCGGAGGTGCCAGCGATCGGTGGGCTCGCTCAACAATCAGCACAGAGGAGAAACTGTCAGTTCCAAAAGCAGTGCGTAGCATGTCTTCCACGTATGTTTCCAGCCGTCGAGTGTTGATGCTTTTGGGAATTCCTGTAATGCAGACATTATTGCGACGTTACCTCGCCTCCAAATCTTCCGACCTATTTTTAATGACCTCCAGAATCTTCTCCATCTCTGCGCATTTGAGTATTGTTGTATTGAACTCATCATCTACCGCAGTTAGGCGGTCTTCCGCAGCGTCTAGGAGTTATCTCTGTTTATCCAGTTTGACGGATATATTGTCTACTCTTTGGGTGAGTGTGTCCAGTTTACCATTAATAGCCTGGAGGCTTTGTTGAATGGCTTGTAGGGCAGTTTCCATGGTCTTGGTTGTCATCTGCCCCGCATCCAGCTCGGTGTCTGAGTGCGCTGTTGGGGCTTTAGGATTCCGTCTGGTATTAAAGGAGAGCTTCGGTTGTTGTCTATCCGGCTTACCCATGGTAGTAGTAGGTGTAGAAGAAGTGCAAGGGTTGTCATCCGGGGTCCGCCTGCACATTCACTGTTCAAGCAGTTATTTGGTGTATGAATTGGTGGTGAGGCACAGGTTATTCAACCCAGTAGGAAGTTATAGATCTGAGGTGTACGATCCAGCGGTGTGCGCGGTCCCAACTGTATCATTAATTTGGTGGTAGCTCGCTGAGCTACAGTTATGTCACAGAATTCAGTTTGCAGCCAGTATTACCAATGCTGTTTGATCATGGGCTGTATGGCATTGCAGATAGTACGGTGAATCCTGCAGTCCGCTTGTGGGGTGTTGGCAATAACGATGTGGCACAGTGCCTCCGCTGCCCCACGCCGGCCGCTGCGCCACCGTCCGAATCCTAGTAGTCCAAGATGTTCCAGACCCGTCCCATGTACCTCATACAGACCACAGATCCCAACAGTGAGTTCCCACATGACGCTGGACAGGGTCACCGGCACACAACACGGCAGGCGTCAATTAAATGGGCGTCAGGTGACGCCGAGTGTGGGATATGGTCAATGGGCCACACAGTGCTGTCCAGTTGGGTCGCGTCCAGCGTGGGGGAAAAGACCCCCACTCGGCACCTCTCTTCAGCCAGAATGTGCAGGAATAGGTAGTTGTGCTCCCAATCGAAGCGCACGTATGGTGCCAAGGCAGAGTCCCGCCTTTGTGGAAGGACTCACCGCGGCGGTGGATGGTCATCGGCGGCAGGACATATGGGTAGTATGGCACCATGCGGGGCCTGCGGGCGTCTGGTACGTGGGTGGCGTGGTGTCATGCAGTCTTGCGGTATAACGCGACTTGCCCAGGAAAGGACCCGCCACACTTGCCTGATGGTTGATGGTCCACAGCCAGCCTGGTGCACTAGAATGTTCCCTCTGGAGAAAACACCGCCAAATTTCAATTTTGAGGCACCAATATATGGGGGAGACTGCATCTCGGGCAACACCCTGGCGTCTCAGTCTCGATCCCACTCCACCATTTTGGTAGTCTCTGAGCGTCCTCTCACTTTATAGCGTGTTGGTGCATTGTAAGATAGGCAGCTCACCCATATTCCGACAATATCCTGCAGCAGAGTACTGTTGACAGTGATCAGTCCGTCATGTGCTGCAGAGTGGGCATTCTGGAGGCTCAGTGGATGTTACTCATCAATACGATACAGAACGTACAACACCACCATCTTAGATCCGATGAGTGAGGGCACTGCGTCCCACCTTCCGGGTCAGTTTTCTCCACGGGCGTGTGGAATTTTCGGATTGAGCCCCAGCAGTGTGTTACACAGACTTTCCGATGTAAGCGGCAGCACTAATTTCCTATTTAGTGTCGCTCAGAATAGCAGTTTAGTGGCGGAGAGTGTCCCCGACCGGCGGAGCAGCCTCAAGGAGCAGCCATTTCGCGGCGTGCCCTCTAGCATCCCCCAGATCTTGGTAATTCAATCTCGATACCTCCTCTATTGTTGGGGCAATTTGTAGACCCAGATAGGAAATAGCTTGTGGGCCCATGTAATGGGGAATGCCTCAGATATACTCTCCCGGGTTTCACGAGGAACTGTCAGGTCTAACGCCTGGGATTTAGAGATATGTATAAAGCCCAGGAGTGACCTTGCTGGTTCCCCTAGTGCCACCAGTACATCATCCGTATAAAGAGTGATTAGATGTTCTTCCCATCTGAAATTCACCCCCCCCCACTCACCCCTGGATTATCCCTCACCCTCTGGGCAAATGACTCCATATACAGGGCAAACAGGAGGGGAGATAAAGGGCATCCCTGGTGATTTCTCCACCTAATCGGAAAGCATTGTGAACTGTGTCCATTTACTCTGACCAAGGCCACTGGAAAATCATATCCACTCAGCACCCACGCTCGAAATCTCTCACCCAAGCTGAAGTGAGCTAACGTCTCCATAAGATAGGGCCAATGAATGCTATCAAAGGCCTTCTTTGCGTCTATAGAGAGTAGCATGGCTTCGCCCTTCTTACGAGTGACCTTGGCTATCAAGTGAAGGATCCTTTAGTATTGTCTGCACACTGCCTGGATGGAATAAACCCCCCTTGATCTGGCTCAACTAATCCTGGCATCAGCGGACCCAGACAAACTGCCAGTATCCTGGTTAGCAGCTTCCAGTCAACATTCAGGAGTGAGATGGGTCTATAAGACCCCATTGGTGTTCATCTTTCCCAGGCTTAGCTATACCTGTAATGGATGCTTCCGCCATCGATGGTAGCAGAGTGCCTGGGCCCTCAATTGAGTTCAAAACTGTGGTTAAAATCGGAGCTAATTCTTTACAAAAGGAATAGAGGATATAACTTCCTCTATTCCTAAGGGTACTTCTAGTGCCTCTGTTTGCTGTTTTGATAGGGTCTCAGTGTTAGCGCCCCCCAAACAGTGTTCAATTTTGGAGGCCGAGCACTCCTGGGGGCCATAGAGATCTGTGTAATATGATCTAAACTTCTCTGCCATCTGCTTATCCCCAGTTAATAAAGTGCTGTCATCCTCTCTCAGTGCAGTAATCGCATAGGACTGACTCAAGGGCGAGTTTATTTGCTAGTAACCTATTATTATTATTATTTATTATTATGTAGCTTATAGAGCGTGCAGCTACCCCCAATGGGAGTGTCCCGGTGCTAGCGGCGGATAGAAAGAGGTGGGGTGAGTGTGTTGGATTCCTCAAGGTGCTAGGAAGACTAAAGAGCCACGTCTTCAAGGATTTCCGAAGCCAGACTCCGAATTGGCTTTTCTGATGTGTTCAGACAAGGAGTTCCACAGATTTGTGGTTCTGACGGGGAAGGACCTCCCTACTATTCTAGCTTTGGCAAAGCGAGGGGTGACAAGGAGTTCAAGATGATTGGATCTTAAGTTTCTTGTTTGATGGGATTTACGGATTCTTTTCCGTAGATAGTGGGGGCCAACTCCGTTTATTGCCCTGTAAGCAAGAGTGAGCGCTTTGAATTCTGTACGTTTATGGGCAGCCAGTGTAGACTACATAGATGGAGAGAGATGTGATGCCTTAGCGGGACATTTCTGATAAGCCTTGCAGCTGCATTCTGTATTATCTGCAGTTTCCTGAACAGATAGGTTGGTAAACCCAGATATAGACTATTAGTGTAGTCTAGTTGTGATGTTATAAGTGCGTGGACAATTATTGTCCTACAGTCCATTGGTAGGAGGTGAAGAAATCTTCGTAATGGCTTCATTTTCCAGAAGCAGGATGATGACACGTGTCCTATCTGGGTTCTGCATGAAAGAGTGTTGTCAAATTTGAAACCCAGATTCCCGGCCGAGGACAGAGGAAGTGGAGGAGGATTGAGCTGTAAAGGCCACCAAAGATCAGAATGGGGAGGGAAAGGCTGATTAAAAAACAGTACCTCTGTTTTATCGGCCTTCAGCCATAGACAGTTCTTAGTCATCCAGGTTGATATATCTATCAGACACTGCTTAAAGTTTGTGAATGCGGCCTCTGAATGGTCTTTAAAAGAGAACGCCAGCTGGGTGTCATCAGCGTATGAGATGACACCCACGCCTTGTTGCTCTACGAGTGGGGTTAGGGGGGCAAGATAAATGTTAAAAAGGGTCGGGCTGAGAGATGAGCCCTGTGGTACTCCACAATTCACTAGGGGGGGTGATGAGACATGAGAATGCAGTCTTGTTCTCTGGGACCGCCCCTCAAGAAAGGAACTGAACCAGGCCAAAGTGGTCCCAAATACTCCCAGTTGCCTGAGCCTGTCAAGGAGTATCTTATGTGACACAGTGTCAACCGCTGCTGACAAGTCTAGCATCACCAGCATTGCACAGCTACCATTATCTAAGGTTTCCTGGATTGTTTCAGCTACCTCCAGCAGAGCTGTCTCAGTGCTGAAGCCAGCTCTAAATCCGGACTGAGAATCGTGTAGTAGTTTGTTAGTTTCTAAGAAATAGGACAGCTGTTTCTGCACTTCTTTCTCAAGGATCTTGGCTGGTCCTGGCAAAAGGGAGATTGGTCTGAAATTTTTTAGTACAGCTGGATCTACATCCTCCTTCTTGATAGTGCAGTTTTCCAGATGGACGGGTAAATGCCTGATTTTATGGAAGCGTTACAGAGCAGATTCAGTGTAGGGTTAATCAGTGGGGCAAGTAGTTTAAATAACCTAGCAGGGCAGGGATCCATGGGGGATCCAGATTTTAGTTTTTTACAACAGCCTAAGAGAGGTATCGGAGTTAAACGGGCTGAATTCTGACCAGGTGTGTGTGGGGGGGAGGAAGGTATGTTAGAGGTATCTGTTTCCGTGAATGAGGCGTAAATGTCTTAAATTGTTTCTTGAAAAAAAATCAAAAGATTCTTGCAGAGAGTATCGGACGCGGTTATATTGCTTTTTATAGTCCTTGGTTTCAGGAAGTCTTGGACAATTTTAAAGACTTCTTTAGTCGAGTTGTCTGATCGTTTGATTTGGTTGCCAATAAAATCCTTCATGGAAGTGAGTTTTAGCCTATGAAAATGTTTTACTGCTTTCCTATAGGTGTTTTTCATCTCAATGCAGTAGGTTTTGCGCCATTTCCGCTCAAGCTTTTTACAACGGCTTTTTTCTGCTTGTAATTCTAGTGTGAACCAAGGGGCTGAGGGTTTGTTCCTGGCTAATTTCATAACTTTCATGGGGGCTATTTTGTCTATGGCAGAGGTGACCCAATGATTGAAGGTTTCCGTATCAATATTAGGTTCTCCAGTAAGTAGTAAGGGGGTGTTAAGTAATGCCAAGCTCATGGTTTCAAGGGTGACTTTCCTCCAATTTCTTCGAACTTCGTGTTTAATTTCCCTATGGCTATGGTTTGTGGTGGAGGTTAGGTTGAAAGGAATCAGACTGTGATCCGACCATGCAAGAGGGATGGGGTTCTCTGTTCTTAAGGTTGAGATATTAGTAAAAATAAGATCCAATATATGTCCTGCCTCATTTGATGCACAAAGCGGATCAATCACCCAACAGTTGAGCCAACTCGAATATCTCAATAGGAGAGAGCTTAACCAACGGTTACACGCATCAACATCAATCCAATATCACCGCATGAAAAGGAACCCTCGTGATCTCAGACTAGCAATACGACCAATGCTATTTAGACTACAGAACAACCAACAGTTTATGGAAAAATTGTATTCTATATTAAATAAATGTTTGCTGGACCTGATTTTGTTAATAATTGAGGGATTGTCTAAAACTATACACGATCTTGAAGAAGAAATACTAATCTTGAAAAATGATTTATCTCTCAGAATGGAAGAAGAACCATGGGGCAAATTTCTTGAAGACCTTAATTGTAAACTTGATTAATACGGTAAAGAACTACAAGAAACAAAATTACGAAAATTCAAAAGAGTTACTATAGATTACAAGTTGAATGAGGCCTACACATGGGCAGATGTTTACGCACAGCGACGATTTACAAAAATGAACACACAAGCATCCTCAGAAGAAAGCGTTGTTTCTGAATCTGAAATTAATACAGCTAGAACACCTTTCGCTAGTAAGGAGCGCGCTAAACCATCTGAGGAAAGCACATCTGCTACTACTACTTCCAGTGCCTCCTCTTCTTTTTTAGAGAGAGACAAGGATCAAGACCGACCACCAGATCGAACGCAAGAGAAGAACCTAAACAAAACAACAAGCGGCTTGTCAAGACCAGGAGAGGACAAAGAAAAAGAAAAAAGCAAGAAAGGTTTACGGAGCCAGACCAAAACCTCATAATTAACATCTCCACTGTTCGATTAACAAAATTTGATGAAAAAATACTGAACAAAGGTACATCGTTCGTGAGTACCTACAACACAGCTGAACTTGAAACAGAAATTGCATTCTACAAATTCATGAGACTACTTAGACTACGGAATTTTATCACTAATATCTGTCCTCAAGAACCCAACAAAGATACACCATCACCCATCTTCAAACCTAAGAGTACATTCATGGCACCAGTATCCCATAAAACCATGGATACCTTTGCGTTACTTGTTAAAAAAGATCTGAAAACCATCCAATGCTCTAAAAAATTCAAGAACATGAGCAGAGCAGAACATAGTGCCCTGTCAGCACTAGCAAGAAACCCTAGTATCACGTTCCAAAAAGCAGACAAAGGTGGTGGTCTCGTAATGATGGATACAGATTATTACAAGAATTTTTTTTTGAACACGTCAACAATGACGGAATCTACGGACATTTACCAGAAGATCCCACCATGGAAATCACCAAAGCGTTGATTCAAATCCTAGAAAAAGCTGAGGAACTACACTGGATTGATTCATCAACCAGAAAGTACCTTTGCAACCAATTCCCACGGAGACCTAAAATGTATCTACTCCCCAAAGTACATAAAAGTCTGGTTGACCCTCCGTTTCGACCTGTTGTTTCTGGATGCGACTCGATCTTTGAAAAACCAGGGCGATTCATTGACACTTATCTTCAACCGTTTGTTCAAAACTGGAAAACATACATAGAAGATACTACGGACTTTCTACGCAGCTTAAAGACTATCCAAGAGGAACCTAACGAAACATGGATTCTATGTACCATCGACGTAGTGGCACTTTACACCTCCATACCACATGCCAATGGGCTTGAGGCAGTTGAATGGGCTTTACTAAGCCAAGAAGATCTGAATGCACCCAAAAGTTTTATTCTTTAATTATTGGAGTTTTGTTTACAGAACAGCTACTTTTACTGGAAAGAAACTTTTTACATACAGCTAAACGGAACTTCTATGGGCTTTCCAGGCGCACCAGCCTATGCCAATATATTCATGGGCAAATTCGAAAATGATTTTATTTTTTCAGACTCTACATGGCAAGATGGCTTGGTATTCTTCAGACGATACATCGATGACATATTCCTCATTTGGAACAAATCAGAGACAGCACTGATTAACAACATTCGCACCCTCAACCTAATTGATTATAGAATACAATTTACTCATACCATCAGTAAAAATGCACTTTCTTTTCTGGATGTTTGTATCAACATCGAATCAAGGGAAATTAACGCCAGTGTGTTTAAAAAACCCACTGATAAAAACAATGCGTTGCTATTTAACAGTTTCCATCCACCATCCCTAATGAAAAATCTACCTGTTTCTCAATTTTTGAGAACGCTCCGTATTTCATCTATGGAGAAAGCCTGCAAAGAGACCTGGCAACAACAAATAAAGAATTGTGCCGCAAGAGGGTATCCCATAGATCTTCTTAACGAACAACTGAACAAGGCGAAGAATGAACCCTGCGACAAACTATTAACAAAAACAACCAAACAACTGAACACACGCATGGTATTTGTGTCCAAATACTCCACCGCATCACCTGCCATAAAGAAGATTATATGTAAACGGTGGGATTTACTTGAATCTGAAACAGATTTCAACAAGCTATATCTGGAGAAACCATTGTTTGCATACACTCGAGCACATAATTTGAGAGAAATGCTATCAAGTAAGAGTAAATCTTTAATAACCACGGAATCCACAACCATTAAGAATGGCACACACAAGTGTTGGAACTGTATCCACTGCAACAATGCAATTCTTGGTGACATTTTGTTACATCCTCGCACTGGTGCTAAGATTCCAATTCGCAGTAGGACGACATGTAATTCCGAAAACATAGTTTACGTGATAAAATGTCCTTGCGGACTGCTATACGTAGGCAAAACTGAAAGGAAGATGAAAATACGATTAACGGAGCACAAAAGTAAAATCCACACGAAAAGCACTACATCAAGTCTAGCAGTTCATTGGGAAGAACATCACCAAATTGCCCAGTTAAAATTTCAAATCATAGAAGAAGTACCCAAATCCTTTGACAGAGGTAATTCGAAATATCTCTTACAGAGAGATACTTTTTGGATAAAGAAACTACAGACCATGACACTGTACGGTCTTAATGACAAATTTGACATGGCTTGCTTCCTCTAAATTTATACGCTAATTATCTATAGAATCACAATGGGCTCCACACGCGGTACATTGTGAGACATTCCACATGTATACACTTACTGACACTCTCAGTACCATCACTGACACTTCACGTTCGACCAACACCCTCCTAGTGATGTACTTTTCTAGATTCTGTCTATGTATTGTCTCAAGATCAAACCGTATGACTCCCGCCTTAATGTAAACGTTTGTATAACCATTTTTGTGCATTTGAACTGCACATTAGGATAATACATTTACCTATTGTGACTTTATGTTTTTCATGCTCTGATCCTGTTCACACAATTCTTAACATTAGCTTTCTTAAAAGCACACAGATGGCCATCACCTCACCTAACTAATTACACACAATTTCACATGACCGTGCACTTTGGTAACTAACTACACAGTGTTTAAGCACGTATTCCCATGAATTTAGAATTGGTTCGCTCTTTATGATATTTCTGGATCGGTGTTTACTTTTCAGCTTTGGTACATAGGATTAACTGCGCATCTAGGTGACGACATTACGTTCTTAGGCCGGTTTCTATGTTTGCTATTCTGTTTCACGCTCTTGTGTACATGGAGTGCGCATGCTTCATTCCCGATACTTTCTTTTAGTCCTCTTTCAGTTTCTCTCTAATCTCCTTTAAATCTCTTTTCGCGCCAGCTTCTTACACCAAGAAGTCTTATCCCTCTTGGAGCAGAGACGTTACGTTTCATTCTCCTGCTGTCCGCCCAATCATCGAGGCTTTCGGTAAGCTTAGGTCGACTCTTCAAATTTAGTTCACATCGTGAACTTGTACACCGGTAGTCTATTTTAATCGTTATTATACATTTCACAGGTGCCATGTTGCACTCGTATTTCCCAAAAACGGCCTGGTGCCAGCCAAATCTTTTTTCATGAACGGTCGCCTCACCTCTAGACACATCCACCTCGGGAGGTGAGTTCAGTATTCTCAGACTTTTTCACGGTTTCTGAAACATTTTGGACTTTTTAAATGCTGAGCTACTAGTCCGGTTTTTTTCTTGTCTTTCTGTACAAAGAGGGCACTACATTGTGGAGTTCAGCCAGTAAGTGTTTGAAGAGTCAGGTATCTTGTTGAATGAGATCACTGTGGTGAAGGGTGCATGATGGGTGCACACATTACATCAGCGTCTCTCAGCCAACTTGATTTCCAACGTGCATTCATTTGAATACAGTCTCCTTCTTTTCTTTCAGAATACCCCTGACGAAGGGACCCTGTGTCCCGAAATGCATTGGTGAGTGCTGCAACTATTTTGTGGCACATAAAGACATATATTATGTGAATAATTCACAAATATTGTATAATTGTTTTCCTACTGAATGTTTATTTTCAAGATATATAAATGTATATAATGTTTATGATGTCTATATTATATTGTGCATTGTGTTCAATAAATTGAATTGAATTCAAGAAACACTACAAGCTGTGCTGGTTGCAGTCCTAGTCATCTAGACGGGTCTAGGCCACTTATTCTGCCACATGTGTAGGCATAGAGACCAATTGATTAAGGTTTAATCCTTTGAGTGTGTCCACCAATTGAGAGGCCAAAGGACATTGCGAGTTGTCCATATGGATGTTAAAATCGCCCAGGACTCAAATGTTTGCTTGTTTCAATGAGAGGTCAGGGATCAGGTCCCAGATATTCCATAGCTCAGTGGGTTTGGACCCAGGAGGTCTATAGACCAACATTCCTGCAATGGGGAGAGTGGGGTAAATTGTAACCTACCATACTTGTTGCCCCCAATGTAGAAGGAGTGCTTAAGGTGTTGCAGGGCAAATTCTGCATGATCTAAGTCAAGTCCTGCAAGTTGTTTTATAGCTACTTCTAACTGCCTCTAAACTCTAGGCGCCCCTGTACGATGGTGGACCCGCTCCAGCTCTCTTACTTGCTGTTGAAGATGTACAGGTTTTTTACGTTGTATCTTATTGTCTCCTGTTGAAATGCTAATAAACTCCCCCATATGACTGCCTTCAACGCTTCCCATACCATAGCTGGTTTCCCCTCAGGGGTATCATTAATTTCCTGTAATTTGCAATGCCATTCTAATCTGCTCCACAACGTCATTCCTGCTAAGCAAATTCTCCCTCAATCTCCACAGACTTGATCTATCTCCTACCTTAGGGAGAGATATTGCCATGAGAATCAAAGAGTGATCAGACAGAGTATGTGGTTCTAGCTCTATCATCTCTAGGACATCGAGTATCACCCGGGTCCCCAGCAAATAGTCCAGTCTATAATAATATTTATGCGCATGAGAGTAAAAGGTGTAGTCTCTCATGCTTGGATGGTTGACCCTCCATAAGTCACACAGCCCCAACTCCTGTAACCATTAGGCCCCTTCTAGTGATATTGTTCCCATTCCGCTCTGCCTCTGTACTGAGCAATCCAGCTCGCTTTACATTACAAAATTAAAATCTCCCCCTAGGAACACCCCCTGTTCTTTTGTAGCCATAATATCCGTATAACGCCCTGTAGAAAAGTTTCCTGCCCTTCATTTGGAGCGTAGATCGAGCCCACCACCACTGTCTGCTCGCCCACCTGCTCCTGATTTCCCAGAAAACAGCTTTTTATCTCTGCTATCTTCGCTCCCAGTTTCCCTGGAAAAGAACGTGCAAAAAGTATAGCTACCCCCGCAGCTTTATGTGGCATAGAAGATAAAAATTGTTGGGGGAGGCCCTGTACCTCAACCTGTGCCAGGAAGAGCCAGCAGGATCGACCCCAGTCTAGTGTATAAGTGTTGTTGGGAAACGTAACCATCACCCTCAGAACTCGGTACCCCCTCGAGCCACCCGGCCTCCCCATCAACCTTGTGCTCTCAGGCAGCACCCTGTAAGCTTGAGTCTTCCGAGAGCTTTTCCAGCAGGGCTCTTCTCTCCGATGCAATGCACTCCGAGTCCGGCCTGGAGACTCCACGTCTAGGAGCCACTCTTCTCCACCACATGTTTCCCTCCGCTCTCTCATTCCACTTTTCTGCACCAGTTTTCCCTTCTTGTTGAGTATCTATTTGCAACAATGTACATTCCTCCATCAGGGATCGAGATGATGCAATTGATTCTGCCAATGAAAAGTTAGCCAAAATGGATGACCCCATGAATAAGAGATATTCTGCTCTTTCAAAAAGGCAGTTATCGGTTTGATCCCCATCCGCTTAAGAAGTGTGGACGCGGCCAGGTCTTAAAAGAGCTGTATCTGGTCACCCAGGAATGTCACCTGAGGGGTTGCTCTGAGTTCCCGCAGAATTCTTTTATTGAGGGGGAAACTATGGACATGTCAAGATATCTGCTGGCTGTGTTTTCTTGGTCCACCTCGCCCCACTCTGTGTGTCCTGTCTAGACGGGTCTCATTTGCTGAAAAGTCCCCCAGTGTCTGGGCAAACAGTTCAAGGACGTATTTCTCTACATCTCTTTTCTCTGCATCGCAAGGTACTCCTCTGATCCGTATCTTATTCCGTCTCAAGTGATTTTCGAGATCCTCTGTGTGGGCCAGTAGGTCGAGGTGTTGCTCGTTAAGATGAATCAATTCCTGCTGTAGTTGTGTGATCTCTTAAGCTCGAGCTGACCCTGATTCCAAAGAGTGTCCACACGGTCAGTAAATTCTTCCACATCTTTTCTGATTGCTTGCATCTCACCTGAGAGGTGTTTTTTTAAGCTATTGTAGATCTTCCCTCAAGGAGGAGAACAAGGATTCTAAATATGGTCGAGTCACCGGGGCTTCCATACCCTCCCCTGATGGTGAGGATGCTCTACATGCTGTATTCAGAGTGTCCCCCTCTTGTGAAGCCGCTTGTTTCAAGAACATCTCCTTCAGCCTGCCCCCCTTTTTGGTGCAGCCCATCACCATCTGGGCAACTTCCTCCGTCTTCCTGGGACAGGTGCTCCTTTCACTACTCCAGTTCAGCATTACTGCCTATTAGGAGGTGTCCCAGCATGTGGCTGAACTTTTGCAATACTGACAGCAGCTCTCCTATGGACTGCCTAATCCACGCCCCTCGTGGCATCACTGGCCTCCCACTATTTTCTCCTGTGGCCTGCGGGAATTAGTGTGTGTTTATGCCTCTCGGCCCCTGCTGCTATGTCCTAGACCCTATATCCAAATATCCAACGGCATGCACCGTGACCATCAATTCTTTAATCCCCCTTCAAGAACCTCCGGCTCTGGCAAACATCCCAGTGCTTTCTGTTCAACCCCTTCTCCGCTAGTGTGACTTCATCCACAGGCTTCTATCGGCCTTATTCAGACAGCTTTCTTGGGCCTTATTATGTGACCTCGCCCACTATTGGTTCTGAGTTGGAGAATCTGGGCCACCTCCATACAGAGCTTGTGTAAAACTAACTGTCCCTCCAGCCCCAAGCTTCGTGCGCAATCACTCACTCCCTGAACCTCAGCTCCACCTCCTTCCCGCTCCTCTGAGGCTAAGAGGCACCCACGCTCTCTGGGCCCCGGTGGCAGCTACTTTGCAACTGTCCCCCACTCTTGGTACCCTATGGGGAAAGTCTACAGAGTCCAGCTCTGGCACGGCTCGTTAACTCTCAGCGGGGCTGATTCAGTCTGCTGCTAAACAAGGCTGCTGTGTGCATAGCTCCCCTTCCCTGCTGCGTCACAGCATCCGCCACCCGGAACTTAAAGTTTTAAACCCAGCTAAGCCACCAGGAGGCATGACGCTTGTCCGTCCCCTTTGCGCCTCTCCCCTCTCCAAGATCCAGGTCCCCCTGCTCGAGGTGGCTGCAATCGCAAGTTGCGCTGTGGCGCTCCTCCCTTCACTCTCACGCTGGCCACTGGCGTGTGTTTCAGATACGTTCCTCCAGGCCTCTCCTGCGCCAGCTAGCTCAAAATCCCCTGAGGGGCAGAACCTGCATCACTAACCTGGCCCAGGTCCAGCTCAAACGCAAAAAGGGGTCTGCATACGATTTCCAGCCCCCTTTGTCACACCGCTCCTTCTTTTCGCCACCTTTAGTGATGCTTATACTGGTGCCTGGCAGCCTCAGTACAAAAGAACTGAGTGTCACGTCCTACTCTGTTGCTATCTTGGCCACGCCCCCCCAGCAGATGTGTATGTATAATTTGCCCTGGCATCTTTTCTTTGGGTTGCACTTAGGTGGACATACACCTATTTAGATCAGTGAGGAGGGTCATGAGGAATATACAGTTTTTGTACATGGAAGGTATATTTGGAAACAGAATTAAAATGAAGATTGATTTGCAGATAGTTTGGGATGTACATTTTTGGTATAACTGAGATTGAAAATTATTTTTTATATGGTTTTAGGATCGTGGTTTTTATAAATGTTTTATGGCCATGCACCTAAATGGGTTAATATCTTAACAGCTTCAGAGATGAAATAATGTATGTTATTTATTTTATTGTATGTTTGTGTTGGTATCCTGTACTTTTATGCATTGAAAAAGAAAAGTGAAATGAACAATACATTGATTGGTTAATTGAGTGTGTGTGTGTGGCTGTGTGACTGAATGTATGGACGAGCAAGTGGTTGTGTGAGTAGCAGTATGGGTCGATGATTGTGAGTGGCTGTATCAGTGAGTGAGTGCCTGTGTTAGTTGCTCCTTAGGTGTGTGACTGGGTATGTAAGTGGGCATATGGGTGAGTGAGAGGCTGTTTGCATAAATGTATGGGTAAATGAGTAGGTGTGTGAGTAGCTCTATTGTACGGTCAATGTGTGTATAATTGTGTGTATAAGTGGTTGTATAGGTGAGGGTGTGTGCATGTCAGTGGCTGTATTGAGGTGTTAGTGTCTGTGTGAGTAGCTGTATAGGTGAGTGAGTGGTTGTGTGAGTCCTTGTATGGATATATGAATGGGTATGTAAGTGCATGTGTGGTATGCAAGTGAGTACATAAGTGTTTGTATGGGTGAGTGAGCGGCTCTGTTGAAAGTCTATATGAGTAAATGAGTGGGGATGCAAGTGGCTTTATGGGTGAATAAGTGAGTGTGTGAGAAGCTACATAGGTGAGTGAGTTGCTGTGTGAGTGAATGTATGTGTGAGTAAGGGGCTTCATGAGTAGGTATTTGGGTGAGTGTTACTATCTAGGTGAATGAGTGGGTGTGTGAGAGGCTCATGTGAGCGGTTGTATGGATCTGTGAATAGGCATGTAAGTGATTCGGTGTGTGAGTGGGAATATGAGAGGTTGCATTGTGATGTGAGTGGTTTTGTTGATGATGTCATGAGTGATGTAATTTGACATATCATGAGTAATGTCACTGACCATGTCATGACTGATGTCATTTGTGAGGTCATAAGCAGGGCATTGTGGGGGCATAAGTTATAATTGGCTCTGGTAACTACAACTGCTGAATTGTGTTGTACGAGTGAAATCTTAGCCTAACTATAACGTCCCTGTAATCTTTGTTTTTTCAGTGAACTTCTAAGGTTTTTTAATTCTTTTTCCTACCTATAACATCCCTGTAACCTTTTTTTTTTTCAGTGAATTTGTAAGTTTTTTGTATTCTATTACCTATCTATAACTGCTCTGAAACCTTTATTTATTTCAGCAAATTTCTAATGTTTTGTTATTTTATTTCCTAATTATAACGGCCCTGTAACATTTGTTTTTTCAGTGAATTTCTAAGGTTTTTTGCATTTGCTGACTGTAACCTGTGACCTTTGAGAGTAGGAGTGTCAGTGGCTGTATTGGTCAGTGTGTGTGTGTGGCTGTTTTGCTCTGAGAGTGGGTGTGTGAGTAGTCATATGGGTCTGTAAGTAGGTGTGCAAGAGGTTTTGTGAATGTGCGAGTGGGTATGTAGTGGATAGGTCAGTGGATGTTAGAGGCTGTATGGTTCTATGAGTGGATGTGAGAGTGGCAGAATGGGTATATGAATGATTTTATAAGTGTCTGTGTGGGTTTATCAATAGCTGAGTTAGTGGCTGCATGGGAACGAGGGGTGGGCGGAATTTGCTTAGTCACATTACACAAATTCTCGCGAGAATGTAAGCATGGGGAAATTTCGCGAACACGCGGAATTGCTTGTCCCTCCCATTCCCGATGTGTTTTTGCATGCTTGCAGGGAAATATATCGCTAACTTGCCCATGCGGTCACTAATGGGCGCTTCACTTGTCCCACCCGCTCCCGATGCTTATTTCCTGTTCCGGGTTGCGTATTGCATGCTCTCGCCCATTCGCTATGAGTATTTCCTGTTCGGGAATGCGTATTACGTGTTCACAATGCTTTTTGCATGCTCGGGGGGACTGCATTTCTATCCTCCCTCTATCTTTGCAATCCTTTGCTTCTGGACACTTTTGTTTTATCTTTTTTATTTGTTATCTATCTCTCTATTTTCCTGAATCTATATTTTGAGTTTTTTTTTACTTTTTTGTGACTTTTTCTACTACTTTTTCACTCTTTTTCTATAACTTGCTTTTTTATTTCTTTTACTTACTTTTCTAATTACTCCCTTTTCTTTTCCAGCCCCCGAGTCCCAGAACCATGCCCAAGGGAGAGAGCAGGGGCAACAAGGGAAAGGGTTAGGATGCTCGTAGCTGCAGCCGCGACCGGCTTCCCTGCGGAAGGCAGCACCCAAAAGGGGTGCAGGAATGGGCCTTATTTGGTGAGGCAGAGTTGGCCACATTTGGTTTTTTTGTGCAGCCCCACCTCCCCTTAACCCTAGCAGCAGGCGGTAGGCCTGGGTCTGGGTATGGGTTCCGGGAGCATCGGCAGCGGTGGGGAAAGGTACGCCGGGCAGTGTTTCGCTGCTCTGGTGTCCGGCGCACCGATAACCAGCTGACGCACCGGTGGTCTGATATCCTGGTCTGGGAGCAGGAACTGCTGGACCTGCTAGGAGTAGAGGTCCCATGGCTTGGTGAGTAGCTATTTAATATTACTACCTAGGTGCCGATTACGATCCGGTAAAAAATTTCCCCGTGCGACTCGTATCCGGTCTTTTTACCGTACGAATCGTACAAGTGCCGTACGAACTGGCAATCACGATTCGCATGGTAAAAAGTCCATACGAACCGCATTGGGAATCATTCCCCACACGTCCTTGGGTCGGAAAATGTGTCCGACACGTCCTCGTACGATTTACCGTACAAATGTGAAAGGTGAAGTCCGACCGAGGAATCACGATCCATCCCGTGCGTCCGAGGTTACAACCGGATGGAAAAAACACCGTCCGCACCGAACTCCCATAGCAACCATGGAGACGTGCCCGCATACGCGCCGACCCCCCCCCAGCCCCCGTACGTACGCGCCGACCCCCCCCAGCCCCCGTACGTACGCGCCGACCCCCCCCAGCCCCCGTACGTATGCGCCGACCCCCCCCAGCCCCCGTACGTACGCGCCGACCCCCCCCAGCCCCCGTACGTACGCGCCGACCCCCCCAGCCCCCGTACATACGCGCCGAACCCCCCTGTATGTACACCCGTGTACGTGTCGAACCCCCCCATGTACGTTCGAGTCGTACCCCCAACCGTGTATGTACGGTGCATACCCCCCGTGTATGTTCGAGTCGAACCCCCCCGTGTACGTTCGAGTCGAACCCCCCCGTGTACGTTTGAGTCGAACCCCCCCGTGTACGTTCGAGTCGTACCCCCACCCGTGTATGTACGGTGCGTACCCCCAGTGCTACGCGCTGGGGGTACGCACCGTACATACACGGGTGGGGGTACGACTCGAACGTACATTGGGGGGGTTCGACTCGAACGTACCCGGGGCTTTGACTCGAACATACACAGGGGTACGCACCGTACATACACAGGGGGGGTTCGACTCGAACGTACACGGGGGGTTCAACTCGAACGTACATGGGGGGTTCGACTCGAACGTACACGGGGGGTTCGACTCGAACGTACACGGGGGTACGCACTGTACATACACGGGGGGGGTTCGACTCGAACGTACATGGGGGGTTCGACTCGAACGTACACGGGGGGGTTCGACACGTACACGGGTGTACATACAGGGGGGTTCGGCGCATACGTACGGGGGCTGGAGGGGGGTCGGCGCGTACGTACGGGGCTGGGGGGGGTCGGCGCGTACGTATGGGGGCTGGGGGGGGTCGGCGCGTATGTACGGGGGCTGGGGGGGTCGGCGTGTACGTACGGGGGCTGGGGGGGTACGGTGCGTACCGGGCCACCTACTCTGCTCGATTCGCGCCGTACTTCACTTTTCCGGCACTTTTTGGGTGCCGTGGAAATATTGCCGTCCGAACTGCTGTCGGTTCGAATCGTAATTCCTGGGTCGTGAAACGCTGCCTGAAAGCGTACCGACGTCACGTCGCAGCATTCCCGGATCACATTCGTATGTATATTTTCGTCGGTCGGTGTTTTTTACGATTCGTACGGAAATGGTGTTTCCGTGCGAATCGTAGTTCCATGTTTGTAAAGTTTTACGACCGGGTACGAGTCGGATGGGGAAAGCGCTCCGACCGACGGTTCGTACCCGGTTTTTACCGGATCGTAATCGGCACCCTAGTGTTCTTCTGCTCTGTGTTATATATTGCGAATATAGTTTTTTCTCGAACAACAAGAATGCTGCAGCTTACATTGCAGGTAAATTACGGTTAAAAATCTTCCGTGATTGTTATGACACAGGTGCTCGGCGCTACTAATCTTACTTGCTTGCAACTTTGCGCTCGCTTGGCCTGATTATGTAAGAGTTTACTTTAGAGAACTTAAGTTAGTTAATGCTAGAGAGACTCTAGTCCGTCCTTTGTCCTCCTGCCACTAAGAAGAGATAGTGGTGGATTGATAGGTTTAGTTACTTATTAGTAGTTAATTTTTTAGTGGTCTGCGTGATGCATCCTCTGTCACGTCACATGCTGCTGAGTGCTGCTTACCCCAGTCCTTAGTAGAACCTTTTGTAGTTTGTTTAGTGAGTGGTAAAAGCCTAGGCTTATCACTAGCAGAACATCAGCAGCAACCAACTAATAATTTGATGTATGCAAAAATGTATGCATGTGTCCTCCATCTATGCATTTTTGAGGACTAAAATAAATGGAAATGCGGACTTAGTGAACAACTGGCCCGTCTGGAATATGTGGGCTCGGTCAGGTGTTAGAATTCTGGAATCAGAATGGAACACTGGATTAGTGTTCATAAATAATACCTGGACGGTTCGCGAATCCCGCAATACTAGTCAACCAGATTAGATAGGTCAATTTTATTGCAATTGTTGTTACCATAAATGTTTTTTGAGAGTATTTAAAAATATTTTATTTGTTTCACACCAATCATACATGTTTGTCTCTTTCTTTCTTACATCTTTCATGATCAGCACCCAGGGGCAAGAAGAAGACAGGGTCAGAGTCGGCGGGAGCTGGAAAAGTTGCCTCCCAGGTCCAGGAACGCTTCTCTGCCGAGGGCTCCGCTGCTGGCCCCAGAAAGTCCTCCTGTTGTTAATATTATTAATTATACTTCCCTAACTTTTACTGCACCTTATTTTTTCCGAACTATTATTTCGATTTCCTAAATCTATTTTTTACAAAAAACTGCTTTGATCTACACAATCTGTTTCTAAATTCTGGTTATCCCTGCCTCTAACTGCCTCTGCTATGACACTCTGTACTACTACTATTAGTCTGTCTGTAGCTAAGCTTGCCCAGTTGGCCACTCTTTATTTAAAAGACTTTAAATAAAACTCAGATTTACCGATCGCTCTAGCCACTGATTCCAGTCCTTTGGGTTGTCCTCTTCTAGTCTTCTTAATCTTGAGGCTTTTCGACAATCCCCACCAACAACAAGCCCAACCAGATATTTTACTATTTTTGATAGGATAGGACATACTACTACTGTTGTAGGGATTCTGCACATACAGAACTATGCACAAGAAAATAGGATGTTGTTGATTGGAGGTTGGACCTTCCTCACACCTCACCCACAATCCCCTGACCGACTAGCTATAATGTCTCATTAGCTCCCCGAACCCCCCGAAGATACCAAATGATTAGACAACCCAGAGAATAACAGTCGCTACACTCCCGACCTCTCAGAGTCACACCCTTTTGCTCACTCACTTATGTAAGTCCACACCAAATATCACAGAGTCTATGTAAGTTCAAAAGGTTTATCTTCAACTTACAAGCTCTAGCCAGCACCAACAGTAAAATGCATAAGATTAAAATAATAAACATTGTTACAACTACAAGTCCATAGAAGACAAAAGGGGAAATCAATCATGATGATAACTGAACAGTGGTGGAAAACCACCCTCCCCTTGGTAAGAATATAGTTTATATAAAATTATAAATGAAGATCTCTGAGTGAATTCTGGGGGACCACTCACCTTAGAAGAACCATCCCAAACTTCTACAAACCAGAGCAAAGCTCTGGTTTGTAGAAGGGAATCTTTCATCTATTATGAGAAAAATGGTGCGCTTTAGTATTTTGCAAGCATTTCTCAGTTGTGCCAAAAAGTGTAGCATGTTATGGCTAAGCAATACGGATTGACCACCAGAACTCCATAACAAAGCGGCTTGTTTTTTGACCTTGTACGCAGCGCTCAGACAGTAGCAGTATGAGCTCATGTGGGCTTAAAGGCGTCTTACACAACAAGCTGCAAGGTAACATGCGTAAAAATAAAAGACACAAAGCTAAAATGGTTGCATGGCTCAGGCTAACTTAGCAAAGACTGGAATGACCCTAGGGACCATGTTATAACACTGATGTATGTTGTATATGTATGTATTAACTTTTTTTTCAATCTTACTAGTGAAAAAAAGAAATAGGGGGAGGTGTCTATGGCATAAAAAAAATGTGCTGCTTACCCCAGTCCTTAGTAGAACCTTTTGTAGTTTGTTTAGTGAGTGGTAAAAGCCTAGGCTTATCACTAGCAGAACATCAGCAGCAACCAACCAATAATACTAGTGAAAAAAAAGAAATAGGGGGAGGTGTCTATGGCATAAAAAAAAATGTGTAAGGTTTTTTCTAGGCGTTCTATCGACCAGTACCGGGGCCAGCGGCGATGGCGGCACGGACAATTTGGAGGGAGCAGGAGATGCGGCATAGGCAGTTGCAGGAGCTGCAGGGAGTGAGCCAGCAGCAGTGGCGGGAGGTGGTAAGTTATATTCCTTACTTATTGACATTACACTCGCTGCAAGGGTATACACTGTACAGTTGAGACTTGGTAAGAAGTTGTTGTGAACAACTTTGAAGAAGACACCCTTTACTTAGCATTAGCAGCAGGAGTTGAGTAACCAATGGCCTCTTCTATCTGACTTCAACTCAGCTGTGAAAGTTTTATGGAGAAGACTAAAAGTCAGATGAGATGACCTTGATGGATGTGTTGAACGAGAAGGGAAAGAAGGGTGGCAGGAGGAAGGATGGGCGAGATCTAATATTTATCACTGGCAGAGATGGATTATGTGGGATGCATGCATAGGTGGCTGATAGGAATCAGATGCATGGTTGGTTGAAGGATGGGTGGAAGGTGAAAGAAAAGATGCCTACCTGGGTGGGTGAAACTGTTTGGGTGGAGGATAGCAAGAATCCTCAGTAGTGTTTGGGTCAAACTAAAGCCAAGGCAACCAAGGAAGGAAGGACGTATGGGTGTTGGTTTGGTAAAAAAAAAGAATAAATGTTTGTTGTTGGTGAAACAAACCAAGGTTTGTTGAGAGATTAAGAAGAACGATATACGTTTACTTTGAATGGATGGATGCCTGGATGGTATTCATAATAGATATCATAGATGGAGACTGTCACTGGATGAAGAGTCTTAGATTGAAGAGAATGTGAAAGAAACCGTGCAAGAGTAGCAAAGCCGAGGAGAATATAAGTTGCATTTTCAGGAATACTGCCTTGACTCACAGGCGTTTGCAAGCACAGCATGTATATTGTGTATGTATGTAGCTATCATCAAGCGCCTCAGAGGACAACTCCCTACCGATATTAATTTAGTTTCAACTGTGTCAGCCAGCCTGCTATCGGCTGGTTACACAATCAATCAAAACAAAGCACCTCATGTCGTCCCATATATAAGCAATGATCATTGGATCAGATATCATCTGCCTTTTTCTAGTAGTCAGGGCAGGGTGAAAGTGAAATTAAGTAGTTGCCCTTGATGTAACAGAGTATGGCCAGTGCCACCCATAATAGAAAAATACAAGCTTCCCCACCTGCAGACAGTAGTAAATAAAACTAACGTGAGTCTGTGTCATGACTCTAGTATGTTTGTCTTGGGCGTAGGGTGACTGAGCTGGCATGCCAGCTACAATGAAGTTACGTTAATTTGGCAAAACAAGAGAGAAGGAGAAGACTGGTGTACTGTGTACTTGAGTCCATACATAGTGCTAGTATAATGCCAGAAACTCCCACAAATGTTAGAGGCAGAGGAAGTGGGAGGATAGATACATTCCACAAATGTTAGGTACTGTGCTTGCTAGTGCTACTGTACCACTATGTGTTGAATTAATTTCTGTTATTGTTTTGCTACGAGTATTGGTTAATATTTTTTCTTCTTTCTTGATATAGATACTCCTTCCCAAGCAAAACCATCCAGGAAGGAGCTGCAGCCATGGCCCCGCACCGGAAGCCGGAGGCCATCTGCCAAGAATACTGGCGGCTGGTGGTTCTGGTAGAGGAGGAGGAGGCGGCAGCAGCTGCAACCTCCTCCAATGCCCCGGGCCCCTGCCAGGCCCCTCCAGTGTTACGGTACCACGGTCAGGCAGCCACCCTTCAATATCCAGCACTGCTGCCCCCCCCCTGTGGATGTAACTACAGGGCATATGTGTGCCGCATGCTCCACCGGAATGCGCATCTAGAGGAGGAGTTAGAGGAGGTGAAGAAGAGGCTAAAGGTCCTGGAGAAGGCAAACCGAAGTTCCCGCCAATAACTTGACCCTGTTGCATTGTCCCTCTTTTAATCCTTTCTTTTGGTGGGTGGGAATTGGGTGTTGCGTTGGGGTTTATAGACATTTTGGACATTGGTTGGACTTTATCATTTTGAACATTGGTTGGGGTTAGGGAGAGGGGTGGGTCGAGTGTTGTGGGATTTTTACATAGTTTATTTTTGTTAGGGTATTAAATTATATTTCTACTTAAACATAGCAATACCTTGTTAATGTTTTGTGGGGGGGGGGTTACTGTTTTACATCACAAACATGGTTTCCTTGCTGCTGCAGGGCCGCACCCAGTGTTGGATATAATAATCTGCCAATTTTTTAACAGACAAATGGATAGATGCAGTACGCCTCACTGAGTGACTTGTTCTACTAGTACTGTCAGTCTCTCCTCCTAGTCCATTATTATACCTCCCCAAACTTATTATCTTACCTATGATTGATGTTTAAGTTAGGCACAGCGATGGCTGCATGGCGACAATGGTTTGGTTTTCCAAGAGAATGGAGATGCCATGGTTGTGGTGGTAAGAGTAGATACCGGTAGTAGCATTTGCAAAAAAAGAAAATGAGACAGTCAGTCGCCTGAGACTCTGGGAGGAGTAGAAGAACGAAGGAACAAAAACATAATGGTGGTGGGGATATCCTAGTACAAGAAGTTACAAACTGTAGTTGTGTCGAGTTACTCGACAAGGCCTACACTCGACACAAGCGTAACCTTTAGTGCTTTGTGTAGTAGGATGACAAATCCAATCGATGCTGGCAATTAATGATGATGGATTAGGTTCCTTTGGTAAAAAAGTTACCTCGCAAATATACTGATAATGGGTGGGCAAGCAGAAGAAAATCCTCGCCCTGTCTTGAATTTAAATTAGTGTTGCTTTTGCCACATCCGCCCCAGCAAGCGTCTGATGAATTATTGGTATACATTTAATTTAGGCACACCTCAATAAATCACACAGCCCGTGGGATGAAGGTTAGGGTTTGATAAATGGTTGGGAAGGGGGATTTGGGGAAAGGTTTGACCAAAAAAAACAGTACGCATGGGCAAACAACAAAACACAATCTTTGTAGATGACCATATCCATAAATCTCGGAGAAAAAGGAAATGCATGCATGATGATGATAACTTGATGGTTAATGATAAGTAGTACTTACTAACTACTACTAGACAATTAGACAATACAGGGCAGCAGTACATTAATATTATGCAATTTGCCTTGCCTGTCTGCACTCAGAGAGACCCGGATTACATACAGTTTGTGTTCTGTTGTACCGGGCTTACTTTTAAAGATAGCAAAGAAAATTTAAAAATAGCTGTAGGCAGAGAGTAAACATAATAATAACAACAACACACAGTAGTAATGATTGGAGACAACAAATTAATCAAATTATTTAAAAGATGATGAAAGTTGATACTGTTACTGTATGTTATCCTGGTCAAGATGGGGAGTTGCATCTCAGCATTCCTCTTGGTCCTCCCTTCCATGGATGCTCCTTCCATCAATCTTGGGTGACGAGTGCCACTGCCTGCCTGGCAGATGTAGATTCATTGGTAAAGTAAGTGTGAGTTGTTTTTCCCAGTATAGCACAGGGTAAGGGTCGACCTGTAATTGTAGATAGAAAAACAAAAAGAGATATTGAAAAATAAAGTAGAAAAAAAATGCATAAATTACGGTGGAGTGCAACAAGAACACTTTAAGAGGCGGCATGGATACATCATGTCTACTCTAGTCTGTTTCCAGCATTAATCTACAACGACAACAGGACAGAGCAGGCCCATGGCACCCTTCCCTTGACCCATCCTCCATTTAGCGTACATTTTTTGATAGTCAGACAAAGCACATATACAACAACATAGCATTTTACAAATTAAGTGACTAAATCAATGCACCACTGTCAGTCATACTACTACACTCAACTCCACCACTACACAGACATGTAGGTCTGCTGTGGTTGTTGTTGACTTGTTTACCTTTTATGCCACTCATAAAATGCCCTGACTTATTCCATTAATCATCTCCGATCCTACTGAGTGACTGCGAAAATATTATGTCACTGTGATCATCAGGGTGTTGTCCAACTCAGTGTGTAGTGTACAGATTGAGTCACCTTTCCATATTCAAAATGCAATGGATTGGCCTGCAGTAGAAGTACAAGTTTGTTATTAAAAAACAAGAAGGGAGAAATTTCCTTGAGTTACTTTTAGTGTGTAAATTAGATAATAGTGCACAATGAATTAACTTCATGCACAACAAACAACAACAACACAAATCACTCAGTCAGCATAAAATGCGTGGCATCATTCATTACCTGTTCCTAATCATCTTCAGTTAATGGGCAGTCTCTCCCGGCTCGGAAAGGAGGATAGCTATAGTAGTCATCATCATGTTCCACTTCTTTAGAAGGGACTCAATGAGGCAAGATTTTCTTTTTTCTTCTATTATTCTACATCCAATCATCATCTGGCTTGAGGGCAATGGATTTAGGGCAATTCAGGAGGATGGAGGAGTAGTACTCGGAGGAGAAGACTGAAATGCAGACAGCTGAAACTCATAGATGACAATAAAAAAACTAGAAGACGGTGGTGATGGATTTGATGTGATTCGAAGTTTCAAACCAGAAAGACAGACACACAAATAAAAGTAAATAAGAGAGGAAAACAGTGAGAAGTGCAAGCCTAATTGTCAGGGAAGTATAGCTCATCCTCAAACTCTGGGGGTTCAACCAGAAGTAGGTAATCATCATCTAACACACTACTTCCGTCACCTAAGACACTGTCCTCATCTTCCAGCGTTGATTCATGTATTGTGTAATTCAGTGGTATAAACTGCTGATTCATTTTGAGCATGGTTAACCTCTCCACGTTTTTGGGTGAGAGACTGGTTCTTCGCACTGTTACAATGGAACCAGCATCACTGAAAACACGTTCAGAAGAGACACTTGTGACAGGACAAGCCAGATAGTTTATCGCCAGCCTGCTGAGCACTGGCCATTGGCCCCTTTTCCCAGACCAATACCGCAATGGGTTTTGATCAATGTAGACCTCTGTTGGGTCATCCAGATAGCCCTGGACCATCCGCTCAATTTTCAGGGATGCTACTCTTTTTCGGCCTATTTTGTCTTTGCATCAGCACTGGACATCGCAAGTCCTTGCTGTAAATACCAATCCTTTGCGGTTTTTACTGGGGCTGATGATCAGGTTCTTGCTGTTGTCGATAGTGTTGGTTACAGCTGTGAGCCAAACGCACTGCCCTCAGGCTCTGAAGTTGAAAATGACGGTGGATGCCCTGCTGCAGTACTTGTTATGGGTTTGAGTAGCGTTCATTTAATTACCAGTCGTTCATTTTCCAATTTACTGGCTGCCTCAGCTATCCATGTTTTGTACCGGGCAAGATCCACTTCTGAAAAAGGAAGTAATGTCTTACTATTCAGTGCCGATTTTTACCGTGGATCCAGAATTGTGGCACAAATGTAATGTTCTTGTGACAAAATCTTAGTTTGCACCCTTGTATTTTCAGTTAAGCGACGGGATAAGCTCTCTGCCAACTCATATGCTTCTTTTTTTCCCTCCACACCTATATACGCATCAGACACCTCCTTCAGCTGTTGCTCTAGCATGTGCAAAAATGGGATAGCTTGGCCCATAGTTCAGTCCCTCCTTGCTGACTTCATGTGTGAAGACCTTGAAGGGAAGAACCATCTCTGTCAGGCATTTAACTAGGCACCATTGGTCCATCTGAAGGGTCATGCCTTTCACAGTAGCATCCCCTCTTTGCATGACATATTTATTGATTGGTCTGCACTGCTCAAACAGACGGTCAAGCATATAATAAGTTGAGTTCCAACGTGTTGTCACCTCCTGGATGAGTGCTTTGACTGGCATTCTATAATCAAGTTGAATGATCCTCAGCTGCTTCCGGGCTTTAAAAGAATAGCTGAAATTAGTGCATATTTATCGGCAGGTAGTCAGTAAGTTGCTGACTATGGCTTCTTTTTTCAGAAAGTCTTGAACTATAATGTTAATGCAGTGCGCAAAACACGGGACCCTGAAATCGCAACCAACCTTCATGGCCTTAAGTACATTACTGTCATTAGCCCTGGCAACAAAACCTATGTTAAGCCTCTGACTATGGCTTCTTTTTTCAGAAAGTCTTGAACTATAATTTTAATGCAGTGCGCCAAACACGGGACCCTGAAATATGAACCAACCTCCATGGCCTTAAGTACATTACTGCCATTATCCGTGGCAACAAAACCAATGTTAAGGTCTCTTGGGTGCAGCCATGCAAAGACCTTGCTGTTAAACTCTTCCAAAATGTTTGCAGCAGTATGATATTTCTCCATGGCGAACATGGCTACAGTTGCTTGTTTCCAAGTAGCATTAAAAATCTCACCTGTGTCAACAGCACCTACTTCAGATAGCTTTTCTCTAACCCCCACAAAAGAGACCCAGTGTGCAGTGATGCATATGTAATCAGTGGCTTGGCAACTGGTCCGCATGTCTGTTGTCAGGTTGATATTGTGAACAGCAGCACTCTGCTGCAAAGCTTGTCCAACCAATTCCAGCACATCGTGATGTAGCGCTGGAAAAGCAACTCTGGTGAAATAGGACTGGCTGGGAACCTTCCATTTAGGGCAGATGACTGACACAAATTCAAGGAAACCCACCCCTTCCACAAAAGAAAAAGGGAGAAGGTCCAGTGCTAACATTTTAGCCAGCTTCGCATTGTACAACCATGGCGTTGGGTGGTTGCGTTGGTACTGCCCCTCCGACCTAAGCGTGCTGTCAATGGTAGGCTGCATTATTTTCCTTTGTGGTGCAGCTGTCTTCTTGAACCCAGTTAGGCTCAACAACAACGCACTTTTTCTCATTGCAGTATTTGGTTGCCTTGGTGTCTCAGTCTGACTCTGACTATGACTCTTCTTACTACGGTGCCACTGAGATGATGCTGAGGATGTGGGCGATACCACTACTCTGCTGGGGACAGGGCTAGAAATGTCTCCCTCTTGTTTACCTTCCACAGTGATCATATCTGCTTCTACTTCTTCATCCCCACCTACAGCAATGGGTGCAGTTTTACTTTTTTGTAAGCGAAGTAGGTGAGCCTCTCACTGGATGATGTGGTGTTTTTTTAGATGACTTGTTTGGCCTCCGGTACCATAGTTTGTACCAAGATTACCCCGCACAACAGCTTGTTGACAAATTGAGCATACAGAAATGTTCTCCTCCTTACTGCTAACCAAAAAGAAGTCCCAAACTGGGGAGGAGAACTTTCTGGCATGGCTGGAGGTGCCACTTTCAATACCAGATGAGCTGAAGGGTGTGCCTTGAATTTGACTCTGTGCAGTTACAGGACCACTACCTACTGAGGTGGTGGTTGAGCTGGATGTAGGTCCCTAGCAGGCTTTTGCAAATGCAAATATGGAAGCTGGAGGTCGTGTTGGTGTTACCTGTGTTGGTGGGATCCGTGCTACATCCCTCGCAGCAATTTTTGATAGGGTAATAATGTTGGTCTCCATCTCCTCTGGCCCGGGAGTGATGTTCATGATGACTGGCTCGCCGTCATCATCATCCCCCTCTTTGACATATACCTCCATAACTCTAAGGCTTTCTGGAACCTTCCTTTTCACTAGCCTTGTCTTGTGGGGTGTATCACTCTCAGACTGAGCTGGTGGCTTCCAAGTGGCATCTCGATCATCAGAAGCGGGACTTGAAGAAGAAGTTGATGGACTAACCCTCCTTTTCCTTGCTGGTGGTCTGGAAGACAAGAGATCTTCTGAAACAGTGGATTGCTCCTCTTTGTCTGCAGGAAGTTAGATTTCTTGAAATGCCCCTACTGCAGGAGGAACAACTACTATTGTGGGCTGTTGTTGTGGCTGTTGTGGCGGCTGTTGTTGCGGCTTTTGTTGCGGCTGTTCTTACGGCTGCTGCTGCGGCTGTTCTTGTGGCCGCTGCTGTGGCTGTTGCTGCTGCCCACTTATCTGCTGAGTTCCCGCCTGCGTTGATTGTATACTTCTTTGCGATAATGACATTTCAACATCACTGCTCGTTAGTAGACTGGCTACCTCTGCGACACTCATGGGCATGGGCCTAGGTTGGTTGGGCTGGCCCACTGATGCGGAGGTGCTGCTCCCAACTTGGTCCCTGGACAACGCTGCTGCAGGTGTAATTTTTTGTTTCCCAAAAAACATCTGGGGCGGCACACCAGTCTTGGTAAGGGCCACTTCCTTTTTCTGTTCCTTCTTTTCACTGTCAACTTTCTTGGTACTGGAGGACCTGTTACCTTTCTTTGGGGCCATCTTCTTCAGATGTAGGTGCACAAGTTGCAGAGATGTCTGTGATCACACGTGGACGTGACATGGTGCACAGCAGGACTTCTGTCTGGCAGTACAACGGGTGATGATGACACTTCCTCCTTTGTCTTTTTGTGCACCTAAAAGCAAAGAAGTCAGGAGAAGAACATAAGTAAAATGTTGCATTTATTGTTGAGGTTCAATTACTACTAGTACAAACAAACAAATAAAATATATAACTTAGTGCAGCCATTTGTGAGACTCTGTCAACAGGGGCTTTAATGCTATACTGTGTACACTCTCAGGAAGGATAGGAAAGAAGAAGAACAACATTAAAAATAGAAATGTAATGGAAGTGGACAATGTTTGGCATTAAATTATTTGCTCATCACATCATTCAGGGAGCTGCAGCTGGCAAAGGGGATGGATGGAAGCAGTAAGCCAAGAGGAAAACCATGCAGGCCTATATGGCAAAAGCAGCACACTTATAACTCCCACCAGAAATGGCCACCAGCCACATGGACACTCACAAATCACAAGCAACAAGCAGGAGGGCTGGAAAACAATGTACTGACAAAAGGCCTATAATAGCCAGGCAAAGGATGCATGCTAAACCACACGGCTTTGCATTTGAATGCAATAAAATGCAAAAACGAAAATCCACAGGGCTAAACAAGGTCTTCAAGGTACACAACACATCACACCACACACAACAAAGGCATTTATTTAACATACACCCAAAAACTGGAATACCCCCAAAAATACACATTTTGCAATTCAATCCAATGCCATCCATGCCCTAAATGATGTTTGAAATAAATTCATACAACAAAGGAACAGTTGTTTCATAATTCACCCACCCACGACTAGCTCTGGGCCTACTGGCTAACCACAACAATTTAACAAAAAAATAATGATAAGTGCCAAAATTGTAGTTGCAGCAACTGCAATGCCCCAATCCAACAAGAACAACACCAACTTACTTGTAAAATCTCAAATCCAAAAGTCCTCAAATCCAATGATAATGATGCAGCAGACACAAAGAGTGATCCTTCCAGGTCAAAATCCAAATGAAAAATGAACAGATGGACATAGCACTGGGAGGAGCCTGCTGGACAGGAACAGGAAGTTGGAGCCTCTGTTGCACTTCCTCCCTCTCCCAAAATATTTTTTTTTTAAAAAAGGACACCTTCCACAAAAAAGGAGAGCCAAATGTCAATCTGAGGAGTTTTTTTCATCCAAATCCTCATTTTATAGAAGGTTTTATGCTGCTCGAGATATTCTTCTTCTCCAGATTGCAAATTTTGCGTGTTCAGGATCGCGAGCTTCACCAAACTGCCGCCGGATGTCCGATGGCGCATCCAAATGACGTGTTTGCAATCGCATGCTCTCTCTCGCGGTGTTGATAGCGCGGCGAATGAAGTGTTCGCGATCGCCCACACTCGCGGTGTCTGATGGCGCGGTGAATGACATGTTCGCCATCGCAAACTCTTGTGGGATCGCGTGGCCAGCTACCAACATCTCGCGGCGAACGCGAAGAGATAGAAAAACTCGTTGGCGAATGCAGGGTCCCGGTAAGTCTCTACCGTGCACGCGAGAACGCATTTTTAAAGTTCGAACAAGAAAATGATCGCGGCTTTCTCATCATTTTCGCGTTGTCCACAGAATCCGAAATTGCCTAAATTCTGGAAGTTCCGCGAGTGGAGCGGAATTTACCGCCCAGGCCTAATGAGAACATAACCTCTCCTGCCCCTTTATCCTTTAAGATGAGGAAATATGAATTTTGTGATCAGTTATGTCCCCTATCGTAGACCCCAACGGCTCCATGTGCATGCTACAAGTACATGTATGTTCCCTCCAGTTCCAGTTTTGAAGACGCAAATACATGTGCGTCCACCGTCAACATGTCCTCTTTCAGATCCGCCATGAATGGGTCAGATATTCCATTCCTAAGTATGAAAGGCCACCGACTTTATGTGGTTCACTTTCCACATTTTACAGATTCAGGCGAGTAGGCCCTGAATTCTGTCATCAAGCCTTTTCCTGTCTTCTGCCTCTGAAAGCTCCAGTCCGAGCCTGCATCTGTATCCATGAACTTTGTCCTACTCCCTGCGCGGCTAACGGTGCCTGATCCAGCCAGTTGCCTGCCAAAAAACTGTATTTCACCTTCAAGATTATCTGCTTCGCTCCTCATCCGATGCATTCCTGTCTAGTAGTTTAGGTAAACATTCCTCTAGCTACCGTGCAAAGGGCCAGGCCTCACTGTCCTCGTGCAAGTAATTCATAGCTCCGTTACCATGGAAGATTCCTGCCCCCTCGCATCCCACGTAGACACTTAGACGCCCATACACGCACTAACAGTCAGTATAGAATAGATTCTATCCTAGAGACCTTTCCTTTTGGATAACACAGTTCTTTAAACATAGGATATTAGATATGATTTGGGATTAGGTTGACATAACCCCCAGACTTCTGTCTCCACATGTAGAGCTAAATGTCAAGTCCCCTTCACCCTCTAGTTGCACGTCAATCACACGTCATGCGGCTGCGCACGCATCTCTGCCAAATATTTCTGCTGACATTGCAGGATTCTCTTATGGATCCACCCATTTGTGACATCATGTTTAATGACGTATTTTAGTTACACCCATGTTTACGCCTTTTTTGGTTACGTATGCATATTTTATCTCTCTTATCAGCTGTTACGCCTCCTGCATCTGTTACACTATAATGTAATTCTTATAAAAATGATTACCTGTCAATAATGTATGCCCTTCCTTCCTGAACTTTCGTGGTGATGGAATAGAAGCCTGTAATTCGAATTACATTCCTTTGTATAGGAATAAAGCCTTTTAAAACCTCTAATACCACGGATTCTGCCTCTTATATTTACTGAGTTATTCTTACTTGACTTTACCGCATAAAAAATAGTACCGGTAATGAAATATTTACCACATAAATTGGCGCCCGAATAGGGACACTTTCTCATCTCACGCGCCGGCGGTGCGTTGCAGGCCCGGTCTCCTGCCACAGCTGAACGGACAAAAACGCGTACCTGCAGGATTTCCTGTATCTCCCTCCGGCCAAGCGGGGGCAACTGAGGCTGCGATCAACACCCAGACGAGGCGGTGAGAAGTGCGAAGTATCCCGACCAGAGCCTAGCTGAGAGAGCAAGATCCGAGGTATACAGAGACCCACCAGGTTCCGAAGTTCCGAGTCCAGTCGAGTCGAGTCCAGTCCGGTCCAGTTTCAGTTCCGTTCCGAGGCCTTCCGTTCCGAGCTACCCGGTGAGTACCATTACCGGGGAGGCATTTAACGTGCACATAGTCTGTGCCGGTCAAGACGGGTTTGGGTACACAAATCCGGTCTGCACTGTTTCAGCAGTGTATCTGTACTGTTTAGCAGTATATATAGTATGTCTTGCATATAAATAAGTATTACCTAGTGTCAGTATTATGTCAGTAACTAGTTTTCTATTAGTTATCATTGTTCGTTAAAACTGTTAAATGTTAAATGTTTAAATACGTTCTATACATTGTGGTGTGAATGACCGTTCATTATTGTGTTTATTGTATTAAGTGTGTTCTAATAATAAGATCTAAAAATGCCGCTCTTTTCGAAACTAAGACAGATCAAAACCAGAAAAGGGGTACTCGAAGAAGCTGTTCCCATCCCACCAAGGGACACTCCAGGATACTTTATGTATCATAAGCATGGCCTAGATGCCGTATTATTTCTTGATTTATGGGTGGACTACACCAAGGATTTGCCAGAAAATCAGAGATGGCCCGCAGCAGGGACCTGGGATGCAGATTGCATCATGAGAGTAGAAGAAGAATTATGGAAAAAGAAAGCCAGACAGTCACAGAAAGATGCCATTGAATTATGGCGTAAAGAATCATATAGACGTACAGAAAAAGCGCTCAGACAGGAAGAGAAAGGTAGAGAGAATTCAAATAAAACCCGAGAAAATCTATTACTTGAGGAAGGTACTCGAGTAAACTCAGAACAAATAGATAGACAAAGAAACACTCTTATGAATGGTATGTATCCTCTTCTGGCCGAAGGGTTACCTAAAGCTATCCCGGAAATACCAAAAGACTTAACTCCTCCATTACTCCCGATAAAAGCGCATCCCAAAACACATCCCAAAACAGCAAAGGACGTTTTCCTTTCCTCCTATTTAGACGACGTAGCTCCCGAGTATGCTAATGCTATGCCACCCACACCGCTTGCCGATGGTGTTCAACACCAAGAGCATCCGTCTGTATCCCCGCAACTACAAACTCCTACACAAGTTCCCACGGGTCCATCCGTTTCTACAGTCTTTCCCACATCCACAATCTCTATCCTACGTCCAACGAATCCTTTCGTGCCTAGCGCCTCAGATGGTGCTACGGGAGGTACGACAGACATGTTTGCTACCCTGCCGAGAAATAAACAGACCCTTAGAGATTTAGCACTCCAACGTACCCCTCAATTAGCGACCTCCGACATGTTTAAAGAACAACTTGTGGATTGTAGATACGATCCAGTGCCAGGTAGACAGGACAAATTGCTCATATCATCACTACGTATACGACGAGCTACATTATATTTAATGACGATACCAGGAATGGTTGAACACCTAGACAATATATATCGCTTTGTCCAAACAGGGCGAGGTTCAGAAAGTATTAACGAAGCTATGGAATACCAGAAAGTGGATGTACAAAGACAACTACTACGTTTTTTCATAAATTGTGTAATTAGGAATCAAGACAGGCCCGGGGCAGATCATGATACCATGCAAAAACTTGTCAAATGGGGTCAGAACATATCAGAAGAGAAACATGATAGACAGGCGTGTATAATCGCCATGTGTCGAAAGATCCGCAAAGAAGTAGAACGAATACATAAAGAAAGACGAGAAACAGACAGAGTAGAATCAGAAGAGGAGGAGGAGCAAGATTCAGAACAAGTGGAGACGATAGCTTACGTAGGTAGAGGAAGACCCCATAATAATACTAGAGGCTTTAATGATCAGATACGTCCAATACGTCCAGAATATAATAGGCATTTTCCAAATCCTATGTTAAATACAAAATCCCCTGAACACCTATTCCAAGCCGTTGATAAATTACTCCGAGATCGAAGGGGGTACCATATGCTCGATTCCATGGACGAACAAGAATTAGCTAGGTCAGCAGTACAATGGGCTGACAGTCCCAGCGACTACAATGATGATGTACTTGCACACACGTTTCTGAATCTTGACCCATACGAACAGCGTTTAGCTAGTATATACATGATTCAACACCTCCTTATATTATATAAAAGCCAACACTCCGATCCAGGACCCTTACCTGACATATTGACAGAATTACTCACGAATATATGGAGAGGGTCAGGTACTGATTTGATTAAAGAGATTCTAGAATTCCGAAACCAATATTTAACTTTCGTATGCCCAGAACACGTTCCAGTTCCCATCATAGGAAGAAAAATGTATCCCATAGATAGACAGAACCTGTTACGCGAAGTACACCCAATCAGAGGTGACGGTAATAACTTTACACGCGTGTTTGTGTACACGCCTATAACTAAACTAGAATTATTAGAAATGAAGAAAGTAGTACCCAGCCATGACAAGGATCCAGCAGGTTTCCACCGTGAAATAAAGGACATGTTACTCATGGTAGAGTATACCTACCCCGACATTATGAAAATATTAAAAATCTTATTACCAGCTGGTGTTTATGAGAAACTTAAAGAAAAGGAATGGGAGGTGGGAGACCAAAAGATAGATTGGACAGCATTAGAAAACGAAGAAAGGGCCCGAGCTGCAGGAGCAGGACTTGGGGAAAAGACTACAGCACTAGCAGGACTACTAGTGCAGGTACTGCCACGTTTATTAACTACGAAAAAGGAAGACTGGGGTGCAATCTCAGCCTGTAAACAAAAACCAGATGAAGACACTAGTGATTTCTATTCCCGATTTGAAAAATGTTTTGGTATAAATAGTGGTATAAAAGCCAGTAGTGAGTCATATCCACATCTGTTTGTGACAAAATTAGTTGAAAATTCCCTGCTGCAAGTCAAGAATAGAGTATTGAAATTCGAAAGTACCTGGCAAGGTAATACCCCATCACAGATGTTACAGATGTTACAATATCACCACAATAGAATTAAAGAAGAACAAGAACACGAACAAAGACGTATGAAAGATACAAAAATGAAAATGCTTGTTGCTCAGTCAGTCCCAGCTAATGGACATCAAAAGGGTGATTCCGCAGGTCCTACAAAAGGGACATGCAACTATTGTAAACAACCAGGTCATTATATACACGATTGTCCAGTCCTGAAACATAATATTGCTACAGGTAGAACCCAGGAGAGACCACGTCCACCTAGACAGGATCAGAATCAACAACCAATCCCTCAGCATGCACAACCTAGGTTAGCTCCGCAACAACTAGCTCCGCAACAAGGAGCTCCACAACAGACCGTAGCACCACCACAAGCGCAGCCCATTGCTGCAACACAAGCAACAACACAACAAATGTATCAGTATGCACAAGCAGATTATCCCGATTATCAGCGATACACATGAAATAGCCTAGAGAGGGAAGTTGGCTTACCCCTTATTGAGGTTCCTGTAGACCAAGAGGGACACATAGTGAACTATTAGGGGAAGACAGAAAGTTCTTAATTGATACAGGGGCAAGCAGAACAACTATAAGACGCAGTGAAGTTCCAGGGGCACCACTCTCAGGCTTACAGAATATTTCCCTTGGATTCTCAGGAAAACCTATAATAAACGACGTAACACAACCTCTCCCATTTACGATTGGTCCATTGACACGTACTACAGATTTATTGCTTACCAAATCCTGTCCAGAAAACTTGTTAGGTATAAAAACATTGAAAGCTCTAGGAGCTATAATATGTTGTTCTCCGGAAGGAGTACGACTATTTCTACGTGACTTCAAAGGTCACTACGTGTCCAGAGACATGGATCACCGACTGCAGAATTTACCTACACATTTATGGGCACAAGGCCCCACTGATGTTGGTTGCATGAATATTACACCATATCGTGTCACATTAAAAACAGGAGTAATACTACCACGAATACGACAATACAAATTACCACCCGATGCTGTTGTGGCTTTGCTGCAAATCATTGACGAGCTCATTACACAAGGAGTGGTTGTCGAAACAGACTCCAATGTATGTAATTCCCCGATAATTCCGATTCTTAAAAGAACGGATCCAAAAGCACCACCAGTATATCGATTAGTTATTGACTTGCGCAAATTAAATAAATGTATTATACCACAATACCCTGTGGTCCCAGATATCTCTTCATTATTAACAGCTATTGACTCAGAAGCAACGTTCTTCACTGTAATTGATCTCAAGAATGCTTTCTTTAGCGTCCCAATAGATCCGGAAAGTCAATATCTGTTCGGATTCAGTTTAAATGGACGAAGTTTTAAATTCACACGCGCACCTCAAGGATTTACAGAAAGCCCTAGCATCTATAGCCAAGCACTGAAATGAGAACTTGACAGTATCCACATGCCAGTTAACACTGCCTTGCTTCAATATGTCGATGATCTGCTGATCACCGCCCGAAGCGAACATGAATGTGAAACAGCGTCACTGACGGTTTTACAATTTCTGGCCGACAAGGGGCACAAGGTGTCCCCTTCTAAGCTGCAATTCTGTGTCCAGCGAGTTGTTTACCTTGGGCACTCGCTGTCCAAGGAGGGAAGGCAGCTTACTCCTGACCGTATCCAGTTAATCGCTAACATGCCACCACCCAAGACACAAAAGGAGGTGCGGGCTTTTATAGGCCTCACTTCATACTGTAGGCAGTGGATCCCTCAATATGCATTTCTAGCAAAACCACTCATCCAGTTGACAACACAGGAGGCAGCCACATCGACTGTCCTCCCTTGGACTCAAGAACATACACATGCCTTTGAAAGCTTAAAGAAAGCTTTATGCCAAGCACCTGTTTTAGCAACACCATGTTACAGTAAGCCTTTTACACTCTTTGTTACAGAACGCGAAGGTACTGCCTTGTCAGTACTCACTCAGGAACAAGCAGGATCACACAAACCATGTGCTTATTTCTCTAGTACATTAGATCCAGTAGCTCAGGCTCTTCCTGCGTGCCTGAAATCAGTGGCAGCAACAGCTTTAGCTATCAGACAAAGTGATGCCATAGTGTTAGGACATCAATTGACAGTACAAGTACCACACGCAGTAGAGGTTCTCTTGAACCGCACACAAACACAACACTTGACTATAGCGAGACTCACTGGTTACGAACTGACATTATTTCAGCCACACATAGAAATCAGACGTTGTAATACATTAAACCCTGCTACACTGTTACCAGTGGGCAGAACAGATCCATTGGCACATGATTGTGTCGAAGTCATTACTATCACGACGAAACCCAGACAAGACTTGACAGATATCCCTTTGTCAGATCCAGACTTGACATTGTATGTAGATGGGTCATGTATGAGAACAAGTACAGGAGAGTTAGTGGCCGCTTACGCAGTCACAACAGACACTGAAGTCATTGAAACAAATTGTATTAACACTTTGTCAGCTCAAGCAGCAGAGCTCATCGCTCTGACACAAGCCTGTATTCAAGCCAAGAATAAGAAAGTCAACATATACACAGATTCACGTTATGCATTCGGAGTCGTCCATGACTTCGGCGTACTATGGCGAGAGAGAGGTTATTTAACTTCTCACGGTGCCCACATCCAACACGGACCCCTCATTCAAGCCCTATTAGACGCGATTCATCTACCTACTGCAATATCGATTATGAAATGCAAGGCCCACACAAAAGTTACCGATATCATTTCTCAAGGTAATGACCTAGCTGACAGAACAGCTAAACAGACTGCTCAGAATAAGACTCACACAACTGACATGACAAAGACAATAGTTCCGACACCAACACATTGCATGACAGTTAAGGATCCCGCCCTTGATGTAATTGACATACAGACACATGCTACACCAGAAGAAATAAAGAAATGGACTGAATTAGGAGGGATCCAAACGGATCAAGGATGGATGACGAAGGAAAAATCTGTATGGTTTCTTCCCGACTCTATGGTTCAAGTCATCATTAACACAATACATAGTCCAGCGCACCTAGGAGAAAAAGCTATGCTAGACAGCATTCAACACATTTGGTTCAACAAACACTTGCGAGCAGCAGCTAAACAGAAAGTTCGTACCTGTATGATATGTTGTCAGTTTAATCCAGGTAAAAGCATCCCCGTAGAGCAGGGTGGATTTCAACCTCCCGATCATGCTTTTGAAGTCCTCCAGATGGATTAGATCCAGATGGAACGATGTCGAGGATTCAAATATGTTCTCGTAGTTGTCTGTGCTCTTTCCCGTTGGACAGAAGCCTACCCGGTTTCAGATTACACCGCCCCGACTACTGCCAAACAGTTAGTTCGAGAATTCTTCCCACGGTACGGTTTACCACGTGTTGTCTACTCAGATAACGGCCAGCCGTTCTCATCCGAACTAATGAAACACGTTTCCCTTTTGTTAGGCTACCAATGGAAATTCCACTGTGTCCGACATCCCGAGGCAGCAGGTCTCGTGGAACGTCATAATCAAACTCTGAAAATTAGATTGTCCAAAATATGTAGAGAAAAAGGTGTCGACTGGATAGTAGCCTTACCAGTTGCGCTCTTTTACATGAGAATGGTAGCACATTCTCGAACAGGGCTATCCCCGTATGAGGTGATCTTCGGTAGACCACCAAATATGTGGGGGACGCCTATACCTCGCAAAATAACTGATGTTGACTGTAATATGCTGACAGATTACCTGGCTTCCTTGATGTCTGCACTACAATCTTGTCGTTCACAGGTAACCGCAACTTTCCCGATAATACTGAGGTGAAGCCCCTTGACGTGGTTCCTGGTGACCTGGTTTTGGTCAGGAATTTCGACCGGAAGACCCAACTGGAGCCTAGGTGGAAGTCGCCTAAGTTGGTTCTACTCACTACAAGGACAGCCGTGAAGATTGAGGGTCGCAAAGGGTGGTTGCACTCGAGTCATATCAAGAAATTTTATGGACTACCATCCAGTGTGAATACTCAACCTTGTATTCCCTCACAGACAGACTCAAAGCTCCCCTTGGTGAGAAGTTAAAACCAGAACTTTATAAACTAAAATTGAGGTCTAGCAAGTCAGACAATTTGATTGTTTAAGTCCTCTCCAAGGTGAATCGGTTGAATTTGTCTCTGACATGTATCCTCTAGACCGGAATAGAGAAAGAAATCAGCAGACGCAGCTTAAAAAACATGCGTATTGTAAATCACTTCGTAGTCACTGCACAGTAACCCTATTAATTTTGTTTTTTCTAAGTCTTCTGATCATCGTTTTCAGCATACTATTGCATATGTATTACCCTATTCCAAAACGTGCTTACAATGTAACTGCAGAACATTCTTTTAGCGAATTACCTCCGCATGAGTTGTCCTATAGATTTGCGCTGCGCAACAACACATTCATTAGTATGTTACATCATTCTCATCAGACCAGCAATGCTACCAATTGTTGGATATGTGGCCGACTCCCTCCCTATCAAAACTATAAGGGAGTTTTGCCCCTCTTTCCATATCCGTTCACACACAATGGCTCCTGTGGAGCATGGTTTAGTTTGATTAATTCCTTAGATTCAAATTCCGCAGTTTATCAAGACAACTGGGTATGGGGAAACCTGAACCTAGTTTTGCTTAAAGTCTGCTACCCTAACAAGGAGGGACTCCCCAAAAGAACAGGAACTGATCTAGAAAATGAAGTATATGGATTAGGTAATTTTACACTTAACCTCATGATCCTGAACGTTGAATCCGAAGCTACACCAATCTTGCCCGCCATGTCAGTATTCCCAGTAAAAGGGGAATTATGTGTAAGAAAGAATGGTTCCATACACATGGGCCATAGTAAATGCACCACTGTAATAAAATTCAGTGATCAAGGCAAGTCCACGTTTAGAGCTTCCCATCATTCCTACTTCATATGTGGCCAGACTGCATATATATGTCTACCTCTAGATTGGGATGGTACCTGTTACATAGCATTCCTTCTGCCACCTGTTTTCCTAGCCCCTCCTGATTATCACAGAAATACCCACTTAGTACACAATAGACAACAGAGAGATCTTCCAATTGTCGATTACACTGAAACAGCATGGGAAAAATACACAGATTTCAATAAAGGTTTCTTTCCATATATAGGTACAGTCACTAATAGTAAGCTGATACGTAGATTAACCAGAACCCTTGAAGCAGTAGTGAACGAGACTATTTCCGCCTTAGGCAATTTAACAGAAGAGCAGTCTGCTATGCGGGTTGTTGTGCTTCAAAATCGTCTTGTCCTTGACATCATCCTGGCCGATAGGGGCGGAGCTTGTAGGGTCATCGGATCAAGTTGCTGCATTTTCATACCAGAAAATTCGCCGTCAGTATATAAAGCCATAACCCGCCTTCATAAGATTATAAGTCAGATACACCAGAGTCCAGGCACCTGGACTTGGTCCGGTTGGTTCTGGGGCGTGTTGTCAGCCTGGGGATGGAGAATCCTATCCTTCCTAGGTATTGGCTTTCTCATACTATTCAGTTGCTGCTTATGTCTACAATGTGGGCCAGCGATTTGTGGTCTGTGTGCCACATCGTGTATCCCACCTCCAAGTTTTCATTCAAAATACCGGAAGAAGAAAGAAGAACAAATGATGCTATATGAACAGATCGATGGATTGATGAAGATCGATATCTCCTGAGGGTCCGTAGGGGACAAGGAGGGAATGAGGAAATATGAATTTTGTGATCAGTTATGTCCCCTATCGTAGACCCCAACGGCTCCATGTGCATGCTACAAGTACATGTATGTTCCCTCCAGTTCCAGTTTTGAAGACGCAAATACATGTGCGTCCACCGTCAACATGTCCTCTTTCAGATCCGCCATGAATGGGTCAGATATTCCATTCCTAAGTATGAAAGGCCACCGACTTTATGTGGTTCACTTTCCACATTTTACAGATTCAGGCGAGTAGGCCCTGAATTCTGTCATCAAGCCTTTTCCTGTCTTCTGCCTCTGAAAGCTCCAGTCCGAGCCTGCATCTGTATCCATGAACTTTGTCCTACTCCCTGCGCGGCTAACGGTGCCTGATCCAGCCAGTTGCCTGCCAAAAAACTGTATTTCACCTTCAAGATTATCTGCTTCGCTCTTCATCCGATGCATTCCTGTCTAGTAGTTTAGGTAAACATTCCTCTAGCTACCGTGCAAAGGGCCAGGCCTCACTGTCCTCGTGCAAGTAATTCATAGCTCCGTTACCATGGAAGATTCCTGCCCCCTCGCATCCCACGTAGACACTTAGACGCCCATACACGCACTAACAGTCAGTATAGAATAGATTCTATCCTAGAGACCTTTCCTTTTGGATAACACAGTTCTTTAAACATAGGATATTAGATATGATTTGGGATTAGGTTGACATAACCCCCAGACTTCTGTCTCCACATGTAGAGCTAAATGTCAAGTCCCCTTCACCCTCTAGTTGCACGTCAATCACACGTCATGCGGCTGCGCACGCATCTCTGCCAAATATTTCTGCTGACATTGCAGGATTCTCTTATGGATCCACCCATTTGTGACATCATGTTTAATGACGTATTTTAGTTACACCCATGTTTACGCCTTTTTTGGTTACGTATGCATATTTTATCTCTCTTATCAGCTGTTACGCCTCCTGCATCTGTTACACTATAATGTAATTCTTATAAAAATGATTACCTGTCAATAATGTATGCCCTTCCTTCCTGAACTTTCGTGGTGATGGAATAGAAGCCTGTAATTCGAATTACATTCCTTTGTATAGGAATAAAGCCTTTTAAAACCTCTAATACCACGGATTCTGCCTCTTATATTTACTGAGTTATTCTTACTTGACTTTACCGCATAAAAAATAGTACCGGTAATGAAATATTTACCACAAAGAGAACACAGTTTTCAACAAAATGTCTACCTAACTGGAGTGCTTTCTTCTAATTAATTACTAAAAACAACTTCACTGGTTAAATTTCAAGTGCATATTCTACATTACATCTGCGTAATGTCACTAGTAAATGTCTTCAGTGACCATGTGTGCTTTTGGGCTATGTAATTGTTCCTTGTGTATCGTCATCCATAAATCTGTGATAATATGAATTCTGCAATAGAGAAGAAAACAAAACTACATAGATATAAATCTCCACACAACAAGGATGTTTTCACTTTACTTTATGAAGTAAGTGCTTCTTTGTTTGGTTAAAATATCCTCATACACCACTGCATCAAGAATGCACTTCACCAGCACCCTGTTGATTTTCAACTGCTTCTTATGAGGCTACCCATCTCCTCTTTCATCGACCTCCCCCATTCGTCCCACAGTGAGTGCCTCTCTCAAGTCACTTGAAGACATGATCTATTGTAAGGACCGAGGAGGTGATGGAAGGGGCATAAGGAAGGTCTACATATCTCGACATGATATAGGACATGGGTGTACTTGGTCTGCACCGTTTCTTATCCCACCTCTTCTGGAACATCCTCCCAGGGAAAGGAAATTGAAATGGCCCTGTGATGAACTGGAAATTGTAGCATCCTTAAATTGCATCCCTGGCCCACCTTACATGGGTGTCTGCCTTCCACTGAGAATCCCAGATCAGATCAGAAGGTACCTAGAAGTAACTGTGTAAACAAATATCAGAGAACTTGGAACATCTGCCGCTAAAGCTTCTATTTTCCATTAATGGCTCTTAATTTTTTGGCCTCCTTCTTCTTCTGATTGACAGTGGATAACAGATGCTCTTTTAGAGCTGGTCGGATGGCCCGGCCCCTTGGGCTCCATTCTACAGTTGCGCATCCTGGGGCATATCCTGATGGGAAATGGGGTTCCTAAGCAAAGGTGAGGTCAAAAGAGTCCAGTGACTCCAAGTCCTGGTAGTTTATTGTTCCACATGGCAGGATAGCAGAGGCGCTTGTATCGCTGGAGTGATGGCCTCACCACCTTGGGCTCCATTCTGCAGTTGCGCCTACTGGTGCATATCTTTATGGGAAATGGCGTCCCCAGGCACAGGTGAGGTCAAAAGGGGCTAGTGACCCAGAGTCCAGGTAGTGTATTGTCCCACACAGTGGGATTGCAGGGGTGGTTTTAGCGCTGGGGTGATGGCCCTGTCCCCTTGGGTTCCATTCTTCAATCGCACCTCCTGGCACATATCCTGATTGGAAATGGGGTCCTTAGCCACAGGTGAGGTCAAAAGTAGCTATGGACCCCAATTCCAACTAGTCCATTGTACCGGATAGCGGAATAGCAGAGGCACTGTTAATGCTACGTTGGGCTCCATTCTGCAGTCGCACCTCCGACTGCGTATCCTGGTGGAAAATGGGGTCCCCAAGCACAAGTGAGGTCAAAAAGTGCTAGTGATCCCAAGTCCATGTAGTGCCTTCACAGTGTCCCCCTAGCCTCTTCATTGCGGGGTGCTGAGTAGATAGAACTGTCTTTGCTTGTAGGGCCCTGATATTGCTCAGTATATTGCATCACAGATCTACTTCCTTGTACACTGTTGCTGTGTTGTCTATCTATTTCATTTTGCACTGCTGTGAGACACAGATGTGTAGCACATCTTGTGTAATAAAATAGCACTGTTCGCTGCCAGGACCCTAACATCATTGGTCATTCGGCTTTCCTCGCTGTGCCTGTTGCTCAGGACACAGAAACACTTTAAGAAACGGTTTCTAATTGACTTGCAACAATTGGCAGGCTGTCAATGGAGCCTTATTTTAAGAATTGTACACATAATAAGTAGTCAGGTTATCAGCTGGAGGTGCAGGTACGCCCTTGGGACCTTGCCTAACCAGGGTTGTGGATATAAAGAGATTTTAGTTTTATTATTTTACCATGAATTTTCAAATTCATTGTGATTTCACAGCAAAAATTTTAAATAATAAAAATTTACATTTACTATCCCCACTCCAGTCAGAGTAACAGTAAGGAAAATGTTGGACTTTATGAGGTAAATGTACTATTCCAACTCCAAACAGCAGCACAGTGGTAGAGAAAATGTAGGACTTCAAAGGGGTTACATTTACTATTTCCACTCCAAACAGTAGGGAATACGTTGGATTTCGGAGGGCTAACATTTACTTTTCCCACTCAAGTCTGTACAACACTAGGGAAAGTGTTGGACTTCGGAGGGGTTACATTTGTTATTCTCTAAGCAACAGTAGGGACAGTACTTTATTTCAAACACATTATATATTGAATAACGCTATTAATTTAGAACATGTAATAAACTCTCAATGTTAAAAATGTTAATTAATATAAAAAAATATACATGCAATGAAAAAACAATTAATCAATATACATGATTAGTAATCAGTTCAATATATAATGACAAGTTAATTCATAATTTGATATTTTAATAATCATTATTTACTATTGTAAGACTGATTGTAATCATTAAAAAATATTAATAAAATACTTAATTAATTATTATTAAATTAACACCTAGCATCACAGAGCTAAAATAAAACGAAAATAAATAAGTATAGCTCAATATACATAATTAATAATCAATTAAAAATAAATAAATGATTAATTGTTAATTAACTATTACTTAACTCCCCAATCTAAACCCCTGCAATCTTAACAACATGCACCAAATATATGCCTAATTTCACAATTTCATCATTAAGAAGCAATTAAATAATTAATTCAAAATGAATAATTAACTCTAACTAATTATAGTTTAAGTAATTTTCCACCCTATACCCCTACAACCTAGCAACCAGCACCTAAATTGTAAATAAATCAAACAGTATTACATAATTTACATAATTAATGTAAACTTCGTAACTAATTAATAATTAATTATTATTTAACTAACTTTCCACCCTACCCCCTTAAGAACCCCCCTTAAAACCCAATAACCAAATACAGATACATTCTTAACAATATTACTTACCTGAAAAATGATATTTCTGTCTCCTGCTCTTTTGTACAAACACCCCATGTTACTGATCGTGTTGGTAGACTTCAAAAACTGGCCGGCCTATTCACACAGAAAGAAGAGCTTGATGGAGTCTTGATCTCCGTTTCAAATCATGAGAATATCATCAATGTATCTCTTTCACTAATTTTTAGCAAAGGGATTGGTTAAACTTAAAAAGAATTTCCTTGAAAAATTATACACATACAGACCTGCCACACTCGGAGGGAAATCTGATGCAGCTTGGTTCCAGTAGCATATTGAGCACAGAGCTCTGGTCTGAGCACATCCCCCACACTTAAGGCATCAAAATGAAGAATAAAAAAAAGGGATGGATGGAATGGTTGCATTGATGTAAGCCACTAGCAAAAATTTGGGAGCATATCCCAGTCTATCTTCTTATGCCCACAATACCACTTCACATTATAATCAGCTATATGCAAATCAGCATCAGTCCTGCTCCAGTCGCAAAAGTTCAGAATGAACTTTCAAGCCACATCCTCTCTGAACGTTGAGCACAGGCAACTCAAGACCAGTTTCAGCCTGTTCACTTCTCTTCGGTTGGGTGCAGTTTGGTTCAAGGGCAAAGTGAGCAACAGACCCACGTCTAGGCATCCCTGTCTCACTGCCATCTTTACAAAAAAAATGTACAAAAAAATGACGGATTGTTAAAAACTGTAGACAAACAGTTTAATCAATCATATTGCACCACACAATCAAACAAAATAGAGGGCAAGAACATGGGAAAGAGGGTGGCAGAGAGTAAGAAAAATGTCTGGCTACATGGTCCGGGACTCTCTGATCCATGCACACCTAGCCAACAAAAGACATATGCAGACAGAAAATTAACCTACATTTGGGGTGAATTAAAAGTCATCCAAAAGTCCACAAAATAATAAAAAATATCTTTTTTTTTAAATACAATGCCTACAGTAGATTAGGCCTCAAACAGTGTAACATCACACCAGAGTATAAGGACATATCCGCATAAACGCCGCAAACATAAAAATAAGTGAGAAAATATATATAACAAAATGGGTTATTGGTGGAGAGGGATGAAAGCCCCACTCAGACAACAACCACAACACTTATGATGATAAAACCAAAAGTCACTAAATTAACCTGTGCCTAAATCGGTGCTAGCTGTGCACCAAGGAGTCAGGTTTAACTAACAGTGGCATTGTAAAGTATTGATACAGCACAAGAACAGTAATAAAGTGAAAACACAGCACAAGAAAAATCCTGCACTAATTTAGCAAGATAAAGTATGTTTTATTAACAAAAATGATACCATTCACCAAACATTCAATCTGTAGAACCAGAGATATTCAATTAAAAACATGGTGGCCGATATAGCACCTAAAAGCACAAAGCACCACTTTGTTATGGTTTATCTGTCAATGCCATCTTAAAGAACTCTAATTATGTCATTGTGCGTGACATAAAATGTTCCATGTTACAATGTTGTTGTGATTCTAATAAGAATCCAGTTTGGGCAGTTGATGCTGGGGCTCGTGATTCGTGAGGGTTGTTATGTTTACTGCTAAGGAATAAACTAGTAAAAGAACTCACAAAGACTGGGAGTATAAGTTATTTTAACATTGGCGACGATCTGGGATGATTTCTATGGACAACAACCCTACACGGAATATTGTTGAAGAATAAACGTTCGCGGAGAAAAAAGGAACGCTTCCAGTTGCTTTTCAAAGCAATCACAGTCAACTATGAGCTTGCCACGGGACTCCGGCGCTCATTTATGTTTCAGACAAGAATCGGAGAACTTTGACTGCCAAGGTGTCAAGTTCCATGGTGTCTGAGATTTCATGCGCGTTTCATGCGCGTTTCATCGGAACATTGCTGCACGCTTAATTTGAACATTTTGCTGCCGTGACACAACATCAGGTACTATATAACAGTGTCTTGGAAGTTGTGTGGAGATCTAGCGTGGTCGAGAGCACTCTGAATGTGCATCTTACGAGTCGGCGTGTGCATCTACGAGTGAAGGAGAATTAAAGGGTTCCGATTTGTGGAACAACTTGAAAAAATAATAACATTTAAATTTTGTGATCTCCTAGCAAGGCTTTGCACGTTTAGACTATAATACGTTGAGAGGAATAACCTGCGTGTATGAAGACGACTTCTGGAGTGTGAACTGCGATCCGGCTGATGTGCACATCTCCGCTCTGAAACCAATTGTGATGACGCATTTAGGAACAAACGGTCTCTCCCAATGCATCTTGGGAGTCAACATCTAGACTGCTGATTTATTATTCGTTCTATGGTTATTTGGTGTTGTGCAAATGGCGGTGGCCATTTTAATTCCTGCACTCTCATGATCTTTTTTTTCTCTCAGTGTTTTTTTGGTTTTAAATATCGAGGAAGCAGTGAAATATTCAGGCAGTATGAGGTAAATTGTTTAGCAGTGACTGTAGTTCACACAGTGATGCACACACTATAAAAGAAAAAAAAAGAAGGAAACATCAAGACTAATTAGCATGTATTGTGAATAGTTGTTTTTGGTCATTTTGTTTTGTTTCCATTTCTTTATTTTTTTTTTCTCTTCTCTTGCCTTCGTGTCAGACAATTATTGTAAGATTTCATTATGGCCTCTTCATCTGAACCTCCTCATTTCTTAACGGAGAAAGGTGACCCTGTTCTGCCGTGGAAGAGATGGAAGCTAATTTTTGATTCCTATCTTATAGCTATTGGAGGTGAACATTTTCTGCCTTTCGTAAACAAGCCATTCTCTTGCACAATTTAGGTATTGAAGGGAGATGCATTTATGAGAGTCTTGATTTAATTGAAATTGGGAATGAAGCTGGTGAACCCAGCAATGTTTATGACATGTTGGTGTTGATGCTTGGGAAGCATTTTGGATCCCATATTGATGTAGTCTTAGAGAGACATAAGTTCTTCTCTAGGGTTCAAGGTAAAACGGAAAAGATTACTAGTTATGTTGCTGCACTCAAAACATTAGCTCGCGCATGTGATTTTGAGCACCTGACAGATTCTTTGATCAGAGATCAAATTGTGAGATGCACTAATAACGTAAAAGTTCAAGAAAAGCTATTAAGTAAGAACCCAAACCTAAAGGATGCGATATCTATTATTGAGGGTATGGAAATTACTAGTATGTGGGTGCATGAGATGCGAGAGGATAAAGGTAAAGAGACTGTGGACAAGGAGAGTGCAACTACAGAGTCTTCCGTAAATGAAATCAATAGAATAGATAAGCAAGCGGATAAGAACAGTGAAAAAACTAGTACACCAGTTAACAAAGAAATAGAAAAGAGAAGTGAAAAAAAAAAATCATCCTGACAACAGACCCAATATGCCTAAATGTTTCAGATGTGGCAGTGAAGGACATTGGACAAACAGTCCAGGGTGTTTCGCTAGATTCGCAATTTGTAAGTTGTGTGGCAAAAAAGGACATTATGCCCGAGTATGCCATGGATCAAAACAGCAAAATGTAAACTATATGGGTAGTGATACCAAGGTAATTTCCAGTTTACGCGAGGATGGCAGTGTGGATGAAGATCCAATTGAAATGCCTGAATGTGAAATTATGGTGGGTGGAAAAAAAATAATAGTCTTGGCGGATTCAGGATCACCATATACTATGATTGGTGACAAGAACTGGTCAAACACATTTGGTTCTGAGAATGTTGAATTGCTGCCATCTGTTATCAATCCAGTAGGTTATGGGGGTGTAAGAATTCCTTCTGTCCTACTGTTTTTAGCAATAAGCTTGGACTTTTAAAAAACTTTGAGCACAAAATTATTTTGAAAAATGATGCAATGCCTTTTGTAGCAAAAGTCAGAAAAGTTTCTAATATGATGATGGAACCGTTATAACGTGAGTTGAGGAAACTCAAAGAAAGAGGAGTTATTGAGGAGATTGAAAGTTCAGAGTGGTTGGCTCCGGTAGTTTTGGCACAAAAGATGGTGGTAAGGAGATTCGGCTGTGTGCAGATTTGAGAGGTTAAAACAAATTTATTTGGGTTGACAGGCAACCATTACCGAATATCACTGAAACTTTGACTCTCATAAAAGATGCCAAGATTTTCAGTGTGATGGACTTGTCCTCCGCTTACCACCAGGTTAAGTTACATCCTGATTCGAAGCATCTGACTTCATTTGTTACACCTGTTGGTGCTTTTCAGTTTGTGAGGATGCCATTTGGACTTGCGTCTGCTGCGGCTTGTTTCCAAAGGGTAATGAAGCAGGTGTTGCAAGGCTTGGATAAAGTTCTCATCTTCCAGGATGATATTCTGGTATATGGCAAGGATGTTTAGGAGCACTATGTGATTCTTTGGAAGGTTCTAGAAAAGTTACAGGGAGCAGGCTTAGTGATCAAGAAAGAGAAGTGTAAATTTAGAGTCACATCAGTAACTTATCTCGGTCACACAATCTCTGGTGAAGGAATTAGTCCTAAGATTGAGCTGGCCAAGAGCATAATTGAAGCTCCTAAACCAGTTAATAAGGATCAAATGCGCTCTTTTTTGGGATTGGCAGAGTTTTGCTCGAAATTCATCCAGAATGTCGCTTCCATTTCTTTACCTTTGAGATCTTTGTTAAAGAAGGATACTCATTATGTTTGGTCTAGTGAGTGTGATGAGGCTTTCACACGTGTGAAACAATGCATTTCAAAATTACCTACTTTAGGTCACTTTGACCTGAACAAAAAGACAATTTTATCCACTGATGCAAGCATTTCTGGTTTAGGTGCTATTCTTTCTCAAATGGTTAATGGTGAATTAAAAGTTATTGCTTTTGCTTCACGTGCATTGAGGGATGCAGATGAGAGATACTCTGTTATTGAACGGGAAGCACTTGCAGTGTTTTGGGCTGTTCTGCATTTTAAATTTTTCTTATGGGGAATAGATTTCACTGTACGATCTGATCATAAGCCTTTATCGAAGATTTTCTCCTCTAGGGAAATTGACAATTTTTCTCCCAGAATTGCAAGATGGGTGGATGGATTATCTAATTATAACTTTGTAGTTGAATTTGTTCCTGGTTCTAAGAACTGTATGGCTGACTGTATGTCGAGGTTACCCATTCAATCTGATCATAATGAGTTAAATGCTATAAGCATTAATTGGATTTGCGAAACTGCTCTTAAAGATAAAGAGTGGAGAGAAGCTAATGCAAATGATCATAACATTGTAGAATTAAAGAAATGTATTGTGAATGGTTGGCCTGATAGAAAGATGTTGCCTTCTACCTTGGAAAATTATTTTAATGTGAAAGATGAGCTAAGCATTTTAGATGACAAGATCTTAAGAGGAAAACGTGTTGTAGCTCCAGATGTGTTAAAATGTAAATTGATTAATTTAGCTCATGAAGGGCATTTGGGTCGCAACAAAACCAAGTCTAGGTTGTGTGAATGGTACTGGTGGCCAGGAATGGACCATGAGGTTGAAAGTGTAGTTAAAGATTGTTTTCAATGTGCCAACAATGATAAATCCAAGAAGACTTTTGCGGCACCAATTTCACCAGTTGATGTACCCATTGAGCCTTGGACTAAGCTTGGTTTAGACATAGCTGGTCCGTTTGAGATGCTATCTCGTGATGACCGATATGTGATTTTGTTGGTTGACTATACTTCCAAATGGGTAGTGACAAATTGTGTACTGTTTGTGAATAGTAGAGTGGTTATTGAATTTCTTAAGGATGAGTTTTCTAGGGAAGGTATTCCGAAGACACTTATCACTGATAATGGGGCACAATTCGTGTCTTTGGAAATGGAACAGTTTCTTTCCAATCTGGCCATTGCTCACTATAAAACTGCTCTTTATTCGCCACAAGCGAATGGGTTAGCTGAGAGCATGAACAAAATTGTCAAAAGTTGTGCCCAACGGGCACTGCAGAGCAAAGAATCTTTAAAGGTATCTTTAAGAGAGACCTGGTGGGCACATAGAATTATACCAAATACTGTAACTAGTGTGTCACCTTTTGCTGTACTTAGGGGAAGAAAACCACATTGTAAGTTAAATCCTGTTTGGATGAAATTAGACACTTCTATTCTTGATCAACATTCCACTTTGGAGATTAATCTACGAAGAAAGAATTATCAAGACAGGTATAAAGCCAATTTTGATAACAAACATTGTTCCAGACAAACTTTATGGAATGTTGGAGACACAGTTCTTGTCAGGAGGCCTGGATTTGTGAGAAAGGGGCATTCACGATTTATGGGTCCTTTTGTAGTTTCCGCTATTAAAAGAAATGTGGTTGTTTTGGACTCTGGAGACGTTTGGAATATGTCTAGATTAGTAAAAGTTTCACGTCAACATTCTAGACTTTCCCAACGTGTGGGTGTGAATCAGTTTAGGTATACAACTACTAGGAATTCCAATAGGTTCAGATCTAGACCTATGTGGTATAAAGATTATGTCATGTTTTTGCATCAATAAATTATTTGTATGATGGTAACTTAATCAATTCTAATTGCTTTTAAGAACATTTTTGTTGTATGTTTTATTGTAGGTTTTGGTTGTTAATCTATAAATGTATAATTAATGTGATTTTTTTGTTTTATTTATTATTGGGAGGAAGATGTGTTATGGTTTTATCTGTCAATGCCATCTTAAAGAACTCTAATGATGTCATTGCGCGTGACATAAAATGTTCCATGTTCCAATGTTGTTGTGATTCTAATGAGAATCCGGTTTGGGTAGTTGATGCTGGATCGTGATTCGTGAGGGTTGTTATGTTTACTGCTAAGGAATAAACTAGTAAAAGAACTCACAAAGACTGGGAGTATAAGTTATTTTAACACACTTGTGTCATCTGTTCATGCAACACAGGAGGAAATTCACAAGTTCAGACTGACCACAATTGAGTGAAAGCCCAATATAGGGACCAAGTTAGTCTGGCAAAAAATGTTATCTTCTCAAATTCTGGCAAGAAGAGTTCTGTTCGTAGTTCATGGGGTTGTGGAGTTGTGGGACCAGGGAGAGTATGGTGGATAATCAGAACTTTAGAACGAGGAGCAGGACAGGCATGGCAGATAATCATTGCTGTAGCATGAATATCCAGTCAGGTGTCAGCTGGATCTTCGCACTCAATGTCATCACAGGCTAACATTGCTGGAAAGCGAAGTGCAGATCTCACATCTTTGGTCATCGCTGGTGGTTGCTGTAGAGTGAAGAGTTAGAATTACCGCAGCTTTGTGCTGGTTGTCACAGTGGGTGGCAGAGTCTTGCGGTCACAATAGCCCAATCATTCAGGCTTTTGCCTTTCATCAGAGGTGGAGCTCAGATGATGCCAGCCAAAGGTCTAGGATCTGGGGAGGCACTTCTTGTGTATCAGGACCTCACTCCAGCTGAGGTGAACATAGCTCATGCAGATCCACTTGCCAGGCCAGGCAGGTTCAGTGCAGTACATCAACTGGCCAGATGCAGGGTGGCTTCTGGGGCTTATTGTGTCCCTGCATCTCGGACAGGAGTTCTGCCAACAGACTTGTGGAGTTGCTTAGGTTAACATGGGATGAAGGGAGTATGTAAAAATAATAATAATAATCTTCCTTCTCAGAGAGCAGGCCAGGCCTCAAGCAGCAGGGCACTCCTCTGGGGGTCAAGGCAGTGCTTCTTGTGTAATATCCACAGGCCCAGGAGTGGACTAAAGAGTGCCTCCCAGGAGATCTAATATTTATACCTGCTGCAGGCCTTTGAAGTGGGGGAATTCCTTACACAACCCCAACAACGAGTTCTGGAAAGTTCATCCCTTCCCCTGACAAGCCTCCAAGATGTCCGAGGTGGCAAATGACTAGTGGCCAGTTGAGTCTGCTGAAGGTAAGCACTTTGAAATGTAAGTGGGGCAAGGCACAGCTTCGCCCCCCACTTCCATAACAGAATTGCCCATCCTGAACGGATGGCCCATCCTGCATATACTGGGTCCTCTTTGTGTCAATGTATGGAAGGAATGCACAAACCCAAACAGCAGAATCATTCACAGCCACGTGAGCCATGACACTGCAAAAAGGCACGTCGTTAGGACAAGAAATGACACCCTTTAAGGAGTGGCATTTTCAGAATTATGACTTAAATCTGACTTTACCATTAAAGAGTATTCTAAATTGCAATTCGTTTCTGTCTAAATGGCACCTCTAACTGTTCCCAATCCAAAATTAGCACTTAATAAATGTAATGGGGTTACCCAGTGTTAGCTTCTGGGAGAAATATGCCTTACTGTAGTGTAAAACTAAAACCCACATGAACTTATTTAAAACAAGGCACCCTGCCCTCTAAACTTTTACTGCCTAGTTAGTGGTGCTTTATATGTATTAAAAAGGAAGGTTTATGCCTGGCAAAATTTGTATTTCATCAGGTCAAATTGGCAGTTTAAAACTGCACTACAGGTTGCAGTGGCAGGCCTGGGAAAGTTTTAAAGGCTACTTAAGTGGATGACACAATGAGTACTGCAGCCACACTAGTAACATTTAATTTACAGGCCCTGGGTACAGGTAATAGCATACACTGGGGATTTGCAAGTTGTTAGACCTGATATCATTGGTGTGGGTTTCCCCTGTATGTTTGCCTTTGCCTTCTGTTTATTTGCTGTGTGTTGGACTTCGTTTTGCTGATCAAGATGCTTTGGACACTTTGCAATTGCTGTTCAGTGCCAAGTGCAAGTGCTCCCTTTGTAATTTCCTGTTATGGATTGGTGTTTCCATAATTTGCTTATTTGATTTACTAATCTGACCCTAGTACAGTGCACTGTGTGTGCCTAGGGCCTGTAAATCAAATGCTGCTGGTGTGCCACCCGCATAAGCAGCCTGTAAATGTAACTTAGGCCTGCCATTGCAGCGCCTGTGTGCAGTCTAATACTGCCATGTTGACTTGGCAAGTGCACCCACTTGCCAGGCCCTAACCTTCCCTTTTCTTACATGTTAGTCAACCCTAAGGCAGGCCCAAGGTACCCCTGTGGGTAAGGTGCAGTGCATGTGAAAGGTAGGACATGCCCTGGTGTGTGTGTGTGGCATGTCCTACAGTGAATCCTGCCAATTTCGTTTTTCACTATTGAAAGGCTATCTGTTCCTGTAGGATAAAATGGGGAGTTTGCTTATAACATCTTAGAAGCCTAACTACCCCTGGGAACAAGGTAGGAAACTAAAGTTTAGTATGCTTGAACTCAGAATGTTAAAATGCATCTTTTAGTGAGGGTGATTTTTACATTCTGTGTTTGAAAATACCACTTTTAGAAAGTAGGTATTTTCTTGCTTAGCCATCCAGCGTGCCTCTGTTAGGATGTGTATTGACTGTCTGGCTTTGGAGTGACAGAGGCTCGGGATGTGCAGGGGATTCAGAGAGTCTGAATGTCAGTGCTAGGCTGAAAAGGCCTTGTCTGCATTTGGAGTGGTGGGAGGAGTAGCACCTGCACCTGAATAGGGCTGTGTCTGCCTTCCACAACGATGGCTCAGCCCCCCTGCCGTGTGTTTGGAGCCAGGGCTCACACTAACAATGGAGGTAGTTGTGCACTTGCAAAGTGCCCCCCAGAACTGGTTTGGACTGGGCTCAGAGCCCTGGGCCAGGAGAGAACAAAGAGTTTTAGGGCCAGATGTACGACCATTGGGTTTTGCGACTCGCAAATTGTGACAAATTGCAATTTGCAATTTGCGAGTCACAAAATCCAATATACAATAGTGTCTCAGACACTGTTTGCAATTCCCCATGGGGTTGCAAATTGCATGTCTCATGAATATTAATGAGACTGTCTCTATTTGCGACCCCATTGGGAATGGTTGGCACTCCCAGGGATGGTGACCACCATGTCAGTTTTTTTAAAAATGCAGCCCGATTTCCTTAAAGGAAAACAGGATGCATTTAAAAAATAAAAATGAAACATTTCAGTTAAATTTTTTAAGGGCAGGCAGTGGTTTGTGGGACCACTGCCTGCTCTTAAAAAATATTTGTGCATCGATTCCCAAAGGAGAAGGGGTCCCCTGGGGACCCCTTCCTATTTGCGAGTGGTTTACCACACTTCTGAAAAGGGTGGTAAACTGCAATACATAGGTTTGGGACTCGCTATTAGAAAGGAACGCCCTTGGCACGCCCCAACCTAATAGCAAGTCGTTAACCCTATTTTGCAAATCACTAATTGATTAGCGACTCGCAAAATAGGGTTAGTACATTGGACTGACCTATTTTGCAGTCGCAAAGGGGCCGAAATCCCCTTTAGGACCGCAAAAAACGGTCATAAATTGGCCCTAACTGTATAAAAAGAGGTGTCCAGACCCCAGACTTTTAGATCACTTCGGGGAATCAAGAGGAATCTTTGCCAAGGAGAAGAGGAAGATTACTGCCCCTGTGCTGTTTGCTGTCTGGGGTTGGCCTGCAGTGGCTACTTGCTGCCAAGGAAAGGAGTAAGGACTTTGCTTTTTGCTGTGCCCCCTGCTTGAGGAACATCTCCAAGGGCTTGAAACTGAGCTTGTCTCCTTTTCTGAAATCTCAGGGATGCAAAGACTTCACCACCAGCTCCCCTGAACTTCGTTGGTAGGAGTTCTGACCTGCTGAGAGGTGCCTGCTGTTGTGTTGGACCTCTGGAGGCCATTTGCTGCTGGAAGCAGTAAAAGGTAATGCACCTTCGAGAGGCACGACGCATCTGCACCTGTTTCTGATGTATCGGTGAAGAAATCATTGCAGCGCCTGCCCGTGGCTCAAGAGATCTTGCATGCCACATCGAGTGCACGATCTCCGAAGTCCGAGATCACCGCACCGATTCCAATGCAAGGCCTGCTGTGCGGCTTCAAGAAGCCACTCATCGTCCTGGATCATCGCATCGCGGTGTCAAGTCTGTCGCATCATTGGGGGACACAGTAAGTAACCAACGCCACTCGAGTGCACGATCTCCAAAGTCCAAGATCACCGCACCAATTCCGATGCAAGGCCTGCTGTGTGGTTTCAAGAACCCACTCTTCATCCTGGATCGTCGCATGCATCACCTCCTCTCCGGTAAGGAACCGACATATCACCTCCCCTGCACAGCAGTACAGAAACAATACATCACCTCCTCTGGAGCAAGGAAATGACGCATCACCTTCCCTGAGTGTAAGGAACTGACTCATCACCTTCCCTGCGACCCTATTTGTTTGTGTGCACGACACATCCAAGGTCTTTTGTGTGAAAAGTGTTGCATCTGCAATTTTCTTTGAACTGAACTATTTTGATCCATTTGAAAGTCTTATTTTTATTACTGTATTGTGGATTTTTGTCTTTTGGTCTTGTTTTGGTTTAGATAAAGATTACTTATTTTTCTAAACTGGTGTGGTGTCCATTTGTAGTGTTTTCACTGTATTACTGTATGTGTTCACAAATGCTTTACACACTGCCTCTGAGATAAGCCTGTCTGCTCGTGCCAAGCTACCAAAGGGGCAAGGGGTTATTTTAGGAGTGTATCCCGCTTACCCTGACTAGAAGCAAGGGTCACTATTTGGACAAAGGTACGTACCTCAGCCAACTGGAGACATCCATATCTAACATAAGTAAATTAAATGTGCCAATCAGGTGTAGGCCAATTTAATCATTGTTAGGGGAGAAAGCACATGCACTTTAACACTGGTTAGAATTGGAGAAGTGCACAGAGTCCTGAAGCAAAACAAATAAAATCCAGCAAAGCAAGAGAGGGGAACATAAATATGTTTTGGGGGAGGTGACCATTAGGGGTGGGCGGAATTTGCGTAAACGCGTTACACAAATCTCCGCGAAACGGTAAAAAATCTCCGCGAACATGCAGAAATTCCGCGAACACGTGGAATTGCTTGTTCGCGATGCTTTTTTCCTGTTCACAGTTGCTGTTTGCGTGCTCGGGGAGAAATATCTCGCGAACACGCATTTTAAGAACGCGAACAAGAAATAATTTCGCGAAGTCGCGGAAAGCAGAATTTTGGGCAATATCGCGTTCTCCGAGGAACGCGAAATTACTGAAATTCCGCAAATTCCGCGAGCGGAACGGAATTTACCGCCCAGGCCTAGTGACCATGCAGTTAGGGCCATATAACCTCAGAATATGATGAGTGGGAATACATATATTTTGGTTTGCTGATAACTTTGAAGAATTTGATGAATCTCCACAAATCTTTACAAATAAACTGCTCATCCAACTCAGCACCTTTCTGGAGACAAGCAGACAAGAAAAAAAGGGTGGTCGCAAAGCCAAATTTCCCCATTCATTTTCCATACACTTTATGGAATACCATATCCCAAAACTTGCCTAACAGAATTACACCAAATTCTGCAGGAAGCTAGACCATGCAGTTATGCAAATAAAAAAATAGAGCCATCTGACTGGCTGAGGTTTTATTTTCCCATTAGCCTTCATGTTCAAGCAGGATCGAGTGGTTCCTATGAGTCACATGGGAGCTCGCGCTCTGATTGGGTAGCCACAAAAAATTAAGAGGAATGTTGCAGCCACCATTTCAAGACACAAGAACTCTCTACCTGTGACCTGAAAATTTTACAAAAGTAAAGTTTAAGAGGCAGGATATGGGGACCATGAGCCCCGGTATTATGTAGAGGGGTGCCAGAGGGCCATGCATCCAACCTATTAACACAGCCACCACCCCAAGCCAATTAATCTTCCGGGAACCCCACCCCTGAAGGCCTTTCTTTTTAAAGGGGAGGGGTGTGAGTTCGCCATCTCTGAGTCAATTTGGGCCCTGGGGTCTGCATCCCTGGGCCAAAATATATTGGACAGTCCTCCTCAAGCCACAAAGGGCCCTTGAGATCCAAACCCCCAGGGCCTTCAAGGAGAGGGGGCTTATAACCTCACTCGCTTAGGCAATAGTGAATCATGCATGCATCACCCACTTGGGCCCTTGTCCAACCCAGGGAGGTTATTTATTTATCAGGCTGCAGTCCATGTTTCATTTTTTAATTTTACCGCAGCAGATTTGTGGATCTCCCATAAATGTGTGGCCAGTAAAAAAGAACGTTTTTGGACCCAGGCTTGTTCTGTTCGCTTCTATCTTTTTTTACTCTTTTTTAGGACTCTGGACTAAGTACCAAGTCCTAAGATGGCTGCCACAACATCGTTGTTGATGTGGTGGCAAGCAATAAGATCTGTCCAAGAGATCTGTCAGGTCTGCTGAACCTTTCTGGCATGATATATACAGAGTATTTGAGCATCAATTGCTCCAAAACTACTGAACTTCTGGTTCAAGGACTACCTTTCAGACAAATTTGGTGTATACCTGTTCAGCGGTTTGGGCTGTACCTATGTCTAAAATTCCTGTGGAAAACTGACTGTGGAAAATCCATTTTGGGACCCCCTCTTTTTCTCGCCACTGATTGATGGATCACCCGCAAAGTTTTCCAGGAAGGACCTGAGGTGAAAAAAGAAAAATGTTTTAGAAACTTTTTGTGATGATTCGCAAAACAGTGCCAAAGATATAAGGAAACCAAAAAATACAATTCAAATGGAAAAATTATCCTACATATAAATACCTAGTACATTTTCACTGAAAAAAACAAAGGTTAAAGGGACGTTATAGTTAAGTCAAAATGTCAGTTCAAAGGTACCGTTTTAACTGAACAAAACCACTGACATTCATCAGCTATAGTTATCTCTAGTAACTATAACTCGGGCTCTAAAGTAACTGTTAGACTTGGCGCCATTGGGGAGGGTCTCCCTTCAAATTTTTTGCTGTTGCCTCATCTGTTTTTGCTGGTTTGGATGCTTTGGGCACTTTGCCACTGCAGTTCAGTGCCAAAGTGCAAGTGCTCCCTTTTGTAAATTGATGTTATGTATTAGTGATTCCATGATTGGGTATTTGATTTACTTGTCAGTCGCTAGTACAGTGCACCATGTGTGCCCAGGGCCTGTATATCCAATGCTGCTGGTGGGCTTGCAGCACTGACTGTGCCACCCACAGAAGCAGCTTGTAAAATGTGTCTCAGACCTGCCATTGCAGAGCCTGTTTGGAATCTGGGACCACCATGTTGGCAAGTGCACACACTTGCCAGTCTCTAAACCTTTTCTGCATGTTAGTCACCCCTAAGGTAGGCCTAAGGTATGCCTATGGGCGGGATGCATTGTTTGTGAAAGGTAGGAAATGCCCTGGTGTGTGTGTCATGTCCTGATAGTGAAATAATGCCAATTTCGTTTTTTACTGTTGCAAGGCTATCTGTTCCCATAGGCCAGAATGGGCAGTTTGATTATAGTATCTTATAACCATAACTGACCCAGAGAACAAGATGGGAAAATAAAGTTTAGTATGCCTGAACTCAGAATGTTAAAGTGCATCTTTTAGTGTGGGTGATTTTAACATTCTGTGTTTGAAAATACCACTTTTAGAAAGTAGGAATTTTCTTGCCTAAACATCCAGTATGCATCTGCTAGGTTTGTGTATTGCATGTCTGGCTTGTGAGTGACAGGAGCTGGGAGAGGGCTGTGGCTCCAGCAGTCTGACGAGTCAGGGCTAGGCTGAATGGGACCTGGATGGAATTTAGAGTAGGGGGAGGAGATTTCCTTTCACCCGTGTGGGCCAGGTCTGCTTTTACCTATGCTGTTCCCACCTCCTGCCAGGAAGCTGCACCAGTGAGGACAGGACTGGTTTTGGCTGGGTACAGACACTCTCTGCCATCAGAGACAAAGGATTTGTGTGCATAAAAAGGGGACCCAGACACCAGAGCTCTAGACCATTTCTTGGAAATCAAGAAGAACCTTTGCCAAGGAGAAGAACTGGAGAAGCTGACGGAAGATTACTGCCCCTGGGCTGTTTGCTATTGGGGTTAGCCTGCAGTGGTTACTTCATTGCCAAGGAAAGGAGAAAAGGACATTGCTGTGTTTCTTTGTCATCTTGAGGAAGATCTCCAAGGTCTGCAAGAAGACTTCACAATCCTTAGTTCTTCGTTGAACCAAGGTGCGGATCTAGACTGTCTCCTCAGGGCACTGGTGGCCCAGGGAGCTGCCCTGTCAAGTGCCTCCCAGATCCGTATATCTATTGCACTGTAGGCAGTTTCTACATCATTCCCTCCTGGTGGCTCCCCCTGCTGTAAGGCGTGATTGAACTTGGTTATTGAAAAACTGGCCCATGTCCTCTGAGGTCTTCCTGTGCCTGATTTTTATCAAAGGTTGGGTTTCGGGAATCATAATGCTGAAAGGGATCATGTAATGATCTATCCATGGAACTGCAATAGGAGTATCCACCCTTAGCTCTCTCCAGTTGGCGAAGATGGGATCTAATAAGTGTCTGTGTCAGTGGGTCGGGAGAGGGAATTGTAGCGCTAATTGAAGTGCGGCAACTCTTGACAAAGCTCAATTTTACCACCAGCTCCCCTGAATTTCCTTGCTGGGAATTCTATCCTGCAGAGAGGTGCCTGCTGCTGTTTAGAACCTCTAGAGACTGTTTGTCGCTGGGAGCTTGAGAGTCGACGCAGCAAGGAAGCAACGTGTCGCCGCCGCATCACTAAGGAAGCGTGCTGCCGCCACTACTGTTGCTGTCGCATCGCCAAAGAAGCGAGTCACAGTGCTAACCCTGGCCGTAGTTTGCGAAGTAGCGCTATGTGTAGCTACGCGAAGTACACTTCACACTACGCGAGCTACTCGTAGCTTCGCAAACTGCGTAGTGCACTGTGCAAGATGCTGTTCACACTGATTGCACAGTGCCGGATGCTTGTCCGCACTGTGCAATCAGTGCAAACTGCATCTTGCACAGTGCAAGCGGTCATATTCTGCCACTCGAGTAGATTTCTACTCGAGCAGAAGCTTTCTCAACGCGGACTGGTAGTTTCTCATCGCGAGTGGTCGCGAGCATACGCGACCACTCGCAATGAGAAACCATACCTCCCCGCATTGAAAAGCTCGCCGGGAGGTTTATTTTCCACGCTCGCGATCGACAACTTGATGTTGCTGATCGCGAACAAGAAAAAAGTATCGCTGGGATGTCATTTTGCTTGCTCGCGGTCGCCAACTTGACACAGAGGACCACGAGCAAGCAAAAAATGACCGTTGCACTACGCTACGCTACGCGTGTTTGCACTGTGCTAAGTGAAATTTGCGTAGTGCAAAGTAGCGCAAACTTCGCAAACCACGTGAGCGTAGCGTAGTGCTTTGCCCAGGCTTACACAGCGCCTGTTGCAGCATGAGAAGTTGCCGCACGATGCAGCAGGTGCACCGACCTCCGAAGACCGAGTCCGGCGCACCGAATTCAACGCTAGGTCGCCGGACATGCGCATTGTGCTGAGCCGTCACACCACATCAAGAAGCCATCTTCGTCACATCGCACCGGATCGTCGCATCGCGGCGCCATCTTGTCGCATAGTGCACAAGATGAGTGCATATTGTAGGAACCATTTTTCTTTGACACGATAGTGAGTCCCCATGTCTGCTAAGTCCATTAAGTTACGATTCAACACATATCACCCACCCTCTCACTCTCCACATGAGCCAGCCCTCAAAATTCATGGCCTCGTGGATACGTATGAAGGGGAGAAGCGACCATAGTGACAGAAGCGGATCATAGGGCACCCTCATAATAACTCTACGAACTGCCCTGTACCAAGCCCTAGCCACATCCGTAACACAGGAGGGGGTGTCCTGAGGAAGATCCCTGCAGCACATCAGCAACTGGATAAGCGGATCAGCAACCACAGTACCCGCTAACAAGTTTTTCTCCCAGTTCAGTTCCACATTGCACCACTTCACTGCATACTGCCGGAGAACTGCCAAATAATCCAAATGCATATCAGGAAGCCCCAGTCTGCCCTCCTTTAAATCCAGCTTTAGCACCTCCAGTCTCATCTGCCTCCACTCACACCAATTGCACTAGTAGTTTATAAAGTCATATAAACATGCCAGCAGGGGAGTACGACCATTTTGCACGGTGCCACCCTACTCATGACCGATAATGACAGCATAGTCCAAACAGAACGCTCCGATCCCTTCAGGATTTTGCCCATCTTCAGAGCATACTGGACTCTGCTGTCGTGGGTAATCTGGATACCTAAATACTGAAAACTTTGTGTTTCCCACGCCATTGCCAGATCCGGAAGATGCAACACCTCTATAGTCACCAATCTGGCCAGAGGGTAAAGAGACATCTTGTGGTGGTTAACTCCCAGCCTGGACAATGCACCAGACTGCTCCAGCAGTCACATCAGAAACGAGATGGATTCCGCTGGGTCCTTCACATATACAAGCATGTCATCCGCATACATGGAGACTACATGATGACCATCCCCAATTGGAATACTCCAACTGGCCAGCTAATCCTTAAGGAATATCCCAAGTGGCTGCATAGTGAGCACAAAAAATAGCAGTGACAAAGTGCTTGCCTGCCGAGGGCCCCTCTCAATACCAAATGGTTCAAACAGCTCAGTCCCCAATCACGCTCTTGTAATGGGCAAAGTATAGAGCAGCCGGACCCACGGCCCAAACTGGGAACCTAACTCCACACGCCTTAGGACCACCCACAAATATGGCCATGCCAGGGTGTGAAAGGCCTTTTCTATGTCCAATGACACCAATGCAGCCTCAAAGGTGGACTCCTGTGTTGCATGCATCAAATGAGCTAGTCACCTAAGAAATACAAACCCCTAGTCATACCCCACAAGATGTGCAATAACCCTTCCCAGCCGCAATGTCAACACCTTCGCAAGCAGTTTCACATCTACTTTCAGCATCAACAAGGGCCTGTACAACCCCGGATTCACAGGATCCTTACCTAGCTTAGGTAATGAAAATAATTGCTTTCTGCATACACAACAGTGGCTCGCCCTTGTTGCGGGCCTCTAAAAGGGTTTCCAACAATGCCGAAAGCAATGTGTTGGCGTGCGCATGGTAGTATTCAACCTGGAGCCAGTCGGGTCCTGGACATTTCCCCCGAGTATTCTCTCGAAGTGCCTCCTACAGGTTGTCCAGTGTTATTTTCCTACCTAAACCCTCTGCCTGATCCCCCATTAAACGCTATATTGCTACCTGTACTATGAAGTTGGTAATCGCCGAGGCAAACTCTCATGGTGGGGCAGAGACTATACCAGCAAGGTAAGTGCGCAACATCCACACCACAGCTGACTGACCCACATTCATCACAGCATCAGGGGCTTGGAGGGTCAAGGTTATAGGGGGAGGGCGCTCCCTCCTAAGCAACCAAGCACGCATGCACCCGACCTATCCCCCTCCCCGTGTAGTTGTTGCTGATACTCCTTACAGATAAGGCATCCCATCCTGTCCCAGAGCTTCATCACAATCCTGTGTGCTTCTGTCAGTGCTGCATCATCCCCCTCCCATCCCTGCACTTGTCTCTGTAACTCAGCAAGCCGCAATTGCACCTCATCTAGTTCCCACTCCAGCTTTTTTCTAATGTCAAAGGCTTTACCGAGGCTCACCCCTCTGATAACCACCTTCACTGCCTCAAAATACAATCCAATGCCATGCGCATTGGAAAAAGCCCTCCAGCACCTCCAGCATATCCTTGGCATATTCAGGATCTCCCAAAGACTCAGGCCTGAATCTCCAAGATGGAACAGCAGGGTGCCACCACACACCCTACATTCCAAGAGCAGGGGCTCATGATTAGAAAGGAACACCTTCCTGATGTCCAGAACACCCTCACCAGTGACAAGGAATATATCAATTCTACTACTAGTACCATGGGTGAAGAGTAAGAGGAATATTCCTGTGTAGAAGGGTGAAATACTTGGAACACATCCAGAAACTCGGTGCATAACTTCCTGCAATCCAGCCACCTTACGATGCTGCATACCCAATTGCGGCAGACATCTATCCAGAAGGCCATCTAACGCGCAGTTGAAATCTCCAAAACAAATAACCGGGATACCGACATAAGGCAAAAGAGCATCCTCCAACTTAGCAAAAAATTCATCATTATCTACGTTCAGGGCATGCAAAAAGAACTAATGATGGACAGAATGCAGAACAATGTCATACATTCACCCCAGTACAGAGATATGGGCCTAAATCCATTGTTTTTTTGCTCACCGTGCCATTCCAGTTTAGACCCAGCCATATGCAAATCAGTCTTGACCCTGTGCCCAATGGGAAGAGTCCAGCCCGAACTGCCAGGCCATGTCCTCCCTGGACTGGAAACAAGCATCCTAGGACCTGTTTCGGGGTTTCACCCCTCTTCAGCCAGGAGAGCTTGATTCCAGTGGCATGGAGAGCACGGGACTCACGTCTGAGCATACCCGACCCAATCGGGGTGACAAATGCAAAAAGAACTAATGATGGACAGAATGCAGAACAATGTCATACATTCACTCCAGTACAGAGATCTGGGCCTAAATCCATCGTTTTTTTGCTCACCATGCCATTCCAGTTTAGACCCAGCCATATGCAAATCAGTCTTGACCCTGTTCCCAATGGAAACAGTCCAGCCCAAACTGCCAGGCCAGGTCCTTCCTGGACTCGAAACAAGCATCCTAGGACTGGTTTCGGGGTTTCACCCCTCTTCAGCCAGGATAGCTTGATTCCAGTGGCATGGAGAGCACGGGACTCACGTCTGAGCATACCCGTCCCACTCGGGGTGACAAATGCAAAAAGAACTAATGATGGACAGAATGCAGAACAATGTCATACATTCACCCCAGTACAGAGATCTGGGCCTAAATCCATCGTTTTTTTGCTCACCGTGCCATTCCAGTTTAGACCCAGCCATATGCAAATCAGTCTTGACCCTGTGCCCAATGGGAACAGTTCAACCCAAACTGCCAGGCCAGGTCCTCCCTGGACTGGAAACAAGCATCCTGGGACCGGTTTTGGGGTTTCACCTCTCTTCAACCAGGATAGCTTGATTCCAGTGGCATGGAGAGCACGGGACTGATGTCTGAGCATACCCGTCCCACTCGGGGTGACAAATGCAAAAAATAACTAATGATGGACAGAATGCAGAACAATGTCATACATTCATGCCAGTACAGAGATCTGTGCCTAAATCCATCGTTTTTTTGCTCACCATGCCATTCCAGTTTAGACCCAGCCATATGCAACTCAGTATTGACCCTGTGCCCAATGGGAACAGTCCAGCCCGAACTGCCAGGTCAGGTCCTCCCTGGACTGGAGACAAGCATCCTAGTACCAGTTTCGGGGTTTCACCCCTCTTCAGCCAGGATAGCTTGATTCCAGTGGCATGGAGAGCACGGGACTCACGTCTGAGCATACCCGTCCCACTCGGGGTGAGAAATGTAAAAAGAACTAATGATGGACAGATTGCAGAACAATGTTATACATTCACCCCAGTACAGATATCTGGGCCTAAATCCATCGTTTTTTTACTCACCATGCCATTCCAGTTTAGACCCAGCCATATGCAAATCAGTCTTGACCCTGTGCCCAATGGGAACAGTCCAGCCCACACTGCCAGGCCAGGTCCTCCCTGGACTGGAAACAAGCATCCCAGGACCGGTTTCGGGGTTTCACCCCTCTTCAGCCAGCATAGCTTGATTCCAGTGGCATGGAGATCACGGGACTCATGTCTGAGCATACCCGTCCCAATCGGGGTGACAAATGCAAAAAGAACTAATGATGGACAGAATGCAGAACAATGTCATACATTCAACCCAGTACAGAGATCTGGGCCTAAATCCATCGTTTATTTGCTCACCATGCCATTCCAGTTTAGACCCAGCCATATGCAAATCAGTCTTGACCTTGTGCCCAATGGGAACAGTCCAGCCCGAACTGCCAGGCCAGGTCCTCCCTGAACAGGAAACAAGCATCCTAGAACCCGTTTCGGGGTTTCACCCCTTTTCAGCCAGGATAGCTTCATTCCAGTGGCATGGAGAGCATGAACATTCAGAAAACACAACCCATGGCCATCTAGGGTACCATGCAATATTATATAGCCCCCCTCCACATCTGTCAATTGACCTCTGAAGTGGAAGGGGACAGCCGGCGTAGCAGAGTAAAATTTCCCTTGCTATTTTTTCCAAGCTTTTGGGCCTCTGCCTCCATAGGGTATGTCTCCTGGAGGAAGGCGATGCTAACCCTCGATCGTCATAGGTAAATATGAGTCCGGTACCTCTTAAAAAATGTAGTGAGCCCCCGCACATTCCAAGTCAGCATTCATGCCCCTTTAGCTATCATACATCAACTGAACATGCATTCACTCCTCACTCCCACCCCCTTTCAGACAACGTCATGCTAAATTTTGGTGCAATTTATTATAAAAAAACACTATGTAACAGCTTGTCACCCCCACCCCAGATAAACACCCCGCAACTCAATTTGTGTCTGCACATCCATCTCCCCCAACTCCCTCCTGTTGATATCGCTGAGTCACTCAATTGTCACAATCTACTGGAACCTGTCACAGGCGTGCAAGGAAAAATGCTAAGGAGAAAGACGGCCAAGGAAAAAGTCACCATTCCCCTATCCCCACCTTCCTCCTGTGTGTCTCAGTGTCCCACCTTCCCCGACTCCAAGCATGCAAATTTAACAGTTAAAAAAGCTATCTTAATAAAAACTAACATTGATAAAAATACCAAATAAAAAAAATGTAAAGAGCAAATGCGAGAAAATACTGTAGGCCAACAAGTCCATGCCCCATCAACAGTGGCTGCCCCGTGCCTCCACCCCAAGGCATATAAACCAAATGTAAGATCAAACAGTAGCATACAAGTAGACACCCCAGCCATATCAACACAGTTACATTGTTGGTGTGAAAAGTCTCGAATGTACACAGTGAAAATATTTCCTCTGGAAGCATCATGTTCAAGGCTTTAGAAATATCTTACTAGTCATTGGCAATGTGGTACTTCACCCACAACCCCCCAACAGCACTTCATAATTACACCACTCGACCTCCACAGTGTAGGGAAGGGGCATGGACCTGTTGAGGGAGGTGGGAGTGGGCCATCAGAACATTTTGTTAAGAAAGTGTTGGTTTCTCTCCAATATGTGTCTTTTTTAAAACAAAAAACGTATTTATTCCTAGACATTACTGGTTACTGTAGCATCACTGTTAACTAAACTGGAAGCACCACCAACGTAGTGACATGACAACAAAGGCTGGACCCTTTGCCTAGCCCAAAATAAAGCAATTGCCCAACAGGGTGTCCATTCCCTTCATCCTCTCTTCCGACTCTGCCTACCAGAGCTTTTTTGCCACATTAGGTAGTTTTCTTTCCTTACTCCCTCTGATCTACCCTGCCTGCAATCAGTGTTGGAAAACTGACCGTAACCATACCACATCTTTACCCCCCTTTAATTTCTTGATCAGGCTGAGCAGCACCCATCCTCCCATCAGTAACAGTTGCATAATTAGAGCCCTTGCCCTACTCGCTGTAAGTATTGCCCAATAATACCGTCTGCCAACACAGATGCAAAAAAACAACAGTCCCTCCTTCCCGTCCTTAGAACATCTTTTCTTACCTGAGTAGAATCAGCAATGTCTGCTAGCTTCCCCAATTGGCCAATTACTATAAACAGGGTTTTTCACTGGGTCATCTTAATGCTGGTGGTGGAAGGTCTGCAGCTTACAAAGATGTCATCACAGGAAAAATGAGGTTCTTCTTATTCTGACTAATGCTGGTGAACCAGCCAAAGGATTCTCTTTTAGCATCTCAGGCAACTAGACTAAATGAAATCACAAAGTGAGTGGAAAATCCAAGACAGAAACCATCATGAGAAAACAACAAATAGAAACATAGTGATGATTTATTTACTAAAGTAAGCATAATGAAGCCCTCAAATTTCATGACCCAGGAAGAGAAGGTTACTTCGGTAGAATCGATGGGGCATAGATTGTGGTAATAAAACTTAGGGCACTTTACCTATCCTTGCACAACTATGATTTCCCTTCTTGCATAGGTAGGATGAAGGAAGAGTGGTGTGGGCAAATTTGCAATTTGTAATAATCTCTTCCGCTAGTAACAACTGGCATAGCTTTAACCCCCTACACCCCACCAAGTGTGTGATCATTTGTTGGCATAAATGAAGAGCACGACAGATTGCACAACCTGAGGAAGAGGGTTAGGGGTTACATGAATAGATGGGTAGGGGGAATTAGGGAAGGGTGAGAGATACACATATACAACATTCTTCAAGTCCATGCACAGCATGTAACATAACATCTGTTGTGGAAGGAACATACCAGTTCCATTAGCAAATTCAAACAGCTTTTTTCCTTAGCAGTTCCCAGACTCCGAAGTTTGCTATTCGTCACCTAAGCTGGAAATATGCAAACTATGGCGGACCCACTCAGTTAAAAAAATATTTAAATTAAATAAGAGACAATGCTTTATACTAAGCCTCAGTGGAGTTTGCGGAGTTCCGCCATGCAGAACTCCGCGAAGTGCAAAAAAAACTCCGCCGCGCTGCGTGAAGCACCTCAAACGGCAGAGTGCATTAGATAAATGCCGTTCGCAGTGATTTCCAGTGCCAGGTGCTTGTCCACACTGTGCAATCATCGCAAACGGCACCATGCACAGCGCAAGCAGGTGCCGCTTCGTATCTGCCGCTCGAGTAGATTTTTACTCAAGGGGCAGCTTTCTTAACACGAACTGATGGGTTCTCAACGTGAACAGTCGCAATTATACGCGACCACTCGCAATGAGAAATCTGACCGCCTGCGTTGAGAAATCTCACCAGGAGGTTGATTTTCCATGCTTACGCTCGCCAGCTTGATGTTTACTATTATGAACGAAGAAAAATCTTGCCGGGAGGTCGATTTTTCTCGCTTGCATTCGCCAACTTGATGTTGACAAATGAGAGCGAGGAAAAAAACTCGCCAGGCTCCGCGTAATGCGGAGTGCGGAAATCTCTGCAAAGTCTGCGAGCAGAGCGGAGTTCATCGCCCAGACTTACTTTTTACCAATTGAGAGTACATCTGCATTCTTCTGCCATTTTCTGTCTTGGGAGCAGACCAGGCTGAATAGCTGAGCAGAAGTGCCATGGAAGCTCCTTGCAGAAGAGAAAACCTCATGAATGCGAAAAGATAATGAGAAAATTGTAGAGTCAATGTAAGCACGGTTAATGATGAGTCACTGGCAGATGGCAGAGCATAGGCTAGCGAAGTGTTGTAACATTAACTAAAAGCCAATCTCGTAACAATCAAAGAGTTTGGATAACCAGGGAGACAATTAGCTACATTTACTCAGCTGACTAGTCATTAACCCAAACAATGAAAACATTTTACTGTGGCCATTACGTGACATGTCCAGATCACAACCAGTTAAATTAACATTTTCGATAACCCTGGGCGTAGTTTGCGTAGTAGCGCTATGCATAGCTACGCAAAGTGCACTTCGCACTACGCGAGATACGTGTAGCACCACGCAAACTGCGTAGTGCGCTGTTCGCGATGATTGCACAGTGCCGGATGCTTGTCCGCACTGTGCAATCATTGAAAACGGCATCTTGCACAGTGCGAGCTGTCATTTTCTGCCGCTTGATTAGATTTTTACTCGAGCGGTACCTTTCTCAACGCGGACTGGTAGTTTCTCATCGCAAGCGGTCGCAAGCATACGCGACCTTTCGCAATGAGAAATCTGACCTCCCCTCATCGCCGGGAGGTTTATTTTCCACGCTCTCGAATGGCTACTTGATGTTGCTGATTTCGAACGAGGAAAGAGTCTCGCCGGGATATCATTTTGCTCACTCGTGGTCGCCAACTTGACGTTGAGGACCGCGAGCGAGCAACAAATGCCCACTACGCTATGCGATTTTGCACTGTGCTACGTGCAATTCGCGTAGCGCGAAGTAGCACAAACTTCGCGCGCGCAGCGTAGTTGTCCGCCCAGGGTTAGTTTTCGACTTTAGCCACTGGACTGCTTTTTTCCCAATCAATGCACCTCTCTCCAGTGCACAGGCGTAAACATCCAAAGTGTTGTATGCCGACGATACACAACTACTAATCATGCTAGGCCCAGATCCAATGGACACCAAACTTTGATTTATGTGTATGACTGACATACACATTTGGATGCAAACTAATCCTCTGCAACTTAACGCCAGCAAGATGGAAATCATCCTCTTTGGCAAAGCTCAAACCCTATGGTCGAATGATTGGTGGCCTCCCAATCTTGGCCCCTATCCATCTCCCAAGTCAGTGGTTCATAATCTTGGAGTGATGATTGATAAACATCTCTCCATGACTGACCATGTTCATCATGTGACGGGCATTTGTTATGGACTAATGCTCAGTCACCGTAAGATCCTCCAATGGGTTCCATTGGCATCTTGGATGCCGCGGGTTCAAGGTTAATCATCACTCAGCTAGACTATGGAAACGCCCTAACGGCCTCCATTAATGCAGAGCTCCTCACAAAACTACAGGTGCTACAAAATACAGCTGCCAGATTTGTATTAAATCTACCCTCCCGATCTCCCTCGACACCAAGTTTGAGAGGTCTCCACTGGCTTCCAATCAGGAAATGTATAATCTTCAAGATCAACTGCCTGGTCCACAAAAACCATTCATGGAAATGGACCACACTATCTCGCAAAAAAACTGATCAGGTATAAACCCACCAGAACACTTAGGTCCGCCAACAAACGTCTTCTTATCCCTTTTAAGATCCATACTGCCAAGAATGGTGGGAGATCTTTTTCATATCTTGCCCCCACCCAGTGGAACTCACTCCCTTTGCATCTATGCATGATAACCAACCACAGAAAACTTTGTAAGACTCTTAAAACCTGGATGTTCTGATCTCTTCTCTCTCTGATGGCTCCCTTTGTTCTTTTTCCTCCATGTTCTTGGGTTTAGGCTAGCGCTTTGAAACCCTCGGGTGATATGTGCGCTTAACAAAATCCTATGATGGTGATGATGATTATACCCTTTGAAACCTCTTGTTTTCCACAGAAGTAGATAGGCATTGGTCTTTCCACTGGCTATAGTCAACAGTACATTAAGATTTCATCCAAAAAGAGATTGAACTGCTGAACAATAAAATGGAAAGAAATTCAGTATTAGATGAGGCTAGGAAAACGGTGGGGTCCTAGGGAGGATGGCCACAAGCTAACAAGAGGACAATCAAATAAAGAAGGATGACCTAAACATTTCATATCAAGTTTAAATTTAGTTTACCTGAAAAAACCCTCCAGGCCATCACATTAACAATTAGGGCCCGATCCCGATCTGGTCCAGAAAGCCCTCTGTACGGCTCAGATCCCAAGCGTTTTCCGGACGAGACATGTTCCGGGCATCCGAGCGAGCGAGTATGATGCGTCCTTAAGCATACGGACTCGATTCGCTCAGACTTCCATTGAAGTCTATGTAAACCTGCGTACAGAAGCGTACACAGGCTCCCATTGCAGAAAATGGGTGTGTGGGGAAAAGTGTACACCCTGTGGCGGGCACCCGAGAGCTTTTTGGCATCAGAGACTCCTACTCGATCTGGCTGATCGACGCGTGCATCGTACTTGGTCCCTCAGAAATTGGACCCATTGCGCTGCACAAGTCGACCATGTTGTAGTCATCTGGAGGGCTTCGCTGATGGGTACGAGTCGCTCGGAGCGCGAAGCGATATTCAAATCATACTTTCTCACACATACAGCGGGACGAGTCATTTGGAAACCGGGGCTACGAATCGGACTCGCTACGGATCCCGTTCGGAGCCCTTCCGAACGAGATTCGAATCGGGCCCTTAGTATTCATGTTTCAAGTAACCTGTGTCAAGTATGGTGCCCTTTTATCAATATGTCTATCTTTCCCATTTCAGGATTTTCTTTTTGTAAAGAAAACAAATTACTCTTTGCTAGTCTGTGTCCTGCAGATGCAGCACTGTAGCAAAGAGTAAAATTCATTGACAGGAACTGCTGCCACTCTGTCCCTGTTGGAAAACGGTGGGTCTTCCACCCATATATAAATCCCCACCTAGATCTTAGAGTAACTATCTTCAAGGACTTCCACCATCAGGTAAGTTTTACTCAGTTTACTGCTCTATTACTTGTAGGGGGATGGGGCACACATACCTAGTTGATAGGTCCACAAGACATTTCTGTATACATTGATGGGTATTTCTGTATTGTTAGATCAGATGGGAACTGCATCTTTTATTATGATTTTCTAATATTTATCACACCTATTAAGAACATATATTGTCATCATCCTTGTATTTTAAAAAGTATATAATCATTTATGCAAATTGAAAGTATGTTAAGTTTCACCATTAAATGCTGTTTATGATGTGTTGTTCTATGCATTATTTATATAAAAATATTCGAACAATTGTTTACTCTAAAAAATATAAACAGGTATAAGTGTGAGATAATTAACCCAAAGGTTCATGTTTATGGAAAGAGTATATCTTTATGAAACCAAAAATATTCACTAAAGTAAATTGGGAAGTGGACATTTTCATAAAGATTCTGCAATCATATGCTAACAATGAGGTAAAAAGAAAGAAATTCCTTAAAGAAGACTTCAGTTAAATGCGAGGTATATATGCAACATACATGCTGTGCCCTGTAAAGACCACTGATGGTAAAGTTGGCCCATGAAAGAACCATTATGGAAAAAATGACTACACCTGTTTGGGTTTGTTGTAGTATGTCCTGAGAATTTAATGTCCTTTTGTAGCTAAGTAATCTTAGTGATGACATCTGTTAACTGTTAGTTGAACTGCAGACATTTAGTCTCAATAGAATATCTGAAGAAGTTTGTTCCCTGTCAGTGAAGATGCAGTATTTTGTCTCCATTCTATTTCTATGAGAACATTTATTTGTTGTCTTTGAAACTGTGGGGTTTTGTTTCCATGTAATCACTGTGAGGACATATGGTGGCTTTTAGTGAAATTGCAGCATTTTATTTCGATCTAATGTTTTCGAGGAACTTGGTTAGCTTTCGGCCTTTTACCACCTTGCAGCATAGTTTTCAACATGACTGTAGCCTAATAACACAGGGATCTACCACAAGCCCTAATATAGTTGTGGGATGAGTATTATTGCGTCCAAAACATGGAAACTTCCAGATTGCAATATTATTATCGGATTACAACCAAATTCCTGTAGGTCCTTATGCAATGTAGTACGACTTACAGAATAGGTGTAAGCACTCTGTTTTCACATTTTTATTAATGTTGTGTAAACAATTCCTAAAGGTTTGACATTGAGGAATAGGTCCTGTAATCTTGCTGCATGTGGTATTACCAGATGTCCCTTAATATAATATTGTTTACTTTAAGTAATCTCAGGGAAGAAATCTGCTGACTTAAAGTACCTCTGCAGCCTTTGGTTTCCATGAAATGTCTGTGAGGACGACTGCTGGATTTCAGTGGTAGTGCAGGCTTTCTTCTCTTCAATGTGATATGTCATTTCGAATGAGTGTTGACTGTGCCACTGTTTATATTTTGCCATCAACCATTTGATATATCATTTTACATGGTATATAGAATGCAATTTTACAGGTATTTAGCCATGCAGTGGAGTTCGAGTGCTTGCTGGATCTGCAGTTTACCAAACTGTTCATAAACTACTTTCAGCTGAAGAGTTATATAATGTATGAAAATTTTCGTTCTTAGAAGGGAACTGAAATGTCCATTAAACAAGATTCCTATTTGGAAGTCTTTCATTTTGTCATAATACAACAATTTGACTCTTACAAGTTGCTAATACTGTCTAACTTGTCCACAGCTCAAACATGCCGCATGCCCTCTTCTGGTGCACGTCAAGTTCAGCATTTCATCTAAACATGTCATGTTTCGCTTGGTTCGACACACCACAGTGAAATTTGCATAATTTATGAGAAATTATCAAAAATTGCACAAAAAATACACAAAATGCCTGTCCAGTAGTTTGTGCTACTTTTTTGCACGAAATCCATCCTCGAGTGTATTTTGGATGTGAGGATGCATTTTGTGCTAAAAAAAAACATAGCGCAAAATCAAATGTGTTGTAAAACCTAGGCGTTCGTGTTCTGCTCGTCCACGTTGTTCTTGAATCTCAATTGCACAACATGAGATTCCGATGTAATCGCGGCGATTTCTTGTAACAAGGGTATGAAATGCTAGAAGTTACACAAGATTACTCTGTGTAAACATAATTTCACCTCAGCCTACTGTCAGCAAAACATGGGGCATATTTATATGAAAATGGTGCAGTGCAGTGCCGCAAGCAATTTTGCTGCGCTGAGCTGCGTCATTTTCAAAACTCAGGGATGTGCGATATTGACAAGAATATGCCTGTGCGGAACTCTGCGCAGGAGATAAAAAAGCTGCCTAGCGCCAACGCAGACACTCTTAAGTGCAGGCATGCAAGAGTGCCTGTGTTGCAGGGATGATTGTGGCATATTATAAAGGACGGCGTTAAAATTATCGCAGCTTTGGCGGAAGAAAACTGCCGTTAAATGGTGATAATGGGCTTGATGATATGCCGCAGAGAATTCCAATAGAAGGCCATGTTCACACCAGAACATGGACTTCTATTGGAATTCTCCAGGGCATGTTATCAAGCCCGTTATCGCCGGTTTAGCGGCAGTTTTCTGCCGCTAAACCGGCGATAATTTTTAACGCCGTCCTTGATAATATGCTCCTCTGTGCTTGTGCGGGAAAGGACACCTTTCTTCACAAAAACATTCATTAACGGTGTTTTGCCCCTTCTATGTGTGCTGCAGCACACACAGAAAGAGCAAAAAAATGAGGAGAAATAAAAGTATTTCTCCTTATTGCACCACATTAATGCCTCCTTTAGAAAGGTGTTAATTTGTTGTGCTGCCTCAGGTTTATAGATCCTTGCAAATCTGGAGCAGTGCCAAAAAGCCATGGGTGTTGCTGGGAATTCCCATAGGAACACTCATTGCATGCCGATGTGCTGCAAAAAACTACTTTGCTGAGGGCCATGTTTGCAAGGCTGTGTTAATCAAGGCTATGTTAAGCCACGCAAAGTAGTTTAGCGCGGGTTTTTAAACATGGGCTTACATAGAGCGCCACTGCGCTCTGGCGGGACTAGGGGCTTATAAATAGGCCCTCAGACCTTCGGAGTACCCTTGTAAAGCCGAAGGCCTGACCATTGCTTTCTGCAGGTTTCCTCTAAGGAAGCGATCACTGCTTCATTTAAATAATATTAAACATGAATGCAATACAACATATCTATGAATTATTTTAACACATTCTAAGATGAGCCACATGCGGTATCTGAAGGACTTTTCAGAAGCCATGAGCGAAGCTCGGGAGATTACACCATCTGTTGGAAACAAATGTGAAAAAAACTCACAGGTTTCAATATTTACTCACTCTAATACGATAGTCCTTGACATGATCATATTGTTCATTTACTGCCTGGGCATTGGCTTAATCTAAGACAATGTACTGAACGTTTATTTCTGCAGTGTCTTGCACTGAGGCACCCGACCTATTTAATTTTCTGTAAACTTGAAGAGTTATTCTGGGCATCAGTATGAAACCATTACTGTGGCTGATGTACAGTACAAAGATCTTAACCCCTTCGGTGCTCATGACGGAACGGTTCCGTCATGAGCCACGGTTGAGCTGTGCTCATGACGGAACCGTTCCGTCATGACCACGCCCGCGCAAGATTCCGTCAGCACAGCGGCGGAATCTGCGCAGCATGGAAGGGGTTAAAGCTGATGATAGATTTTACAAACTGTGATTGTTTTGCTGATGTATAATGTCTATGGAAAAGAACACTTATGAAATGTATGGCTGGAGTAATGAGGCAGCGTGCTTTACGGTATGTCATCCTAACAACGTTTTTTTCTGCACTGTACATCAGTTGTGCAACGCTGCACGTCTAATGAATAGGTCTGAAAACTCTAACACGCTGGTGAGGGAGCAGAACATCAGGCGGCCATTCCTTACAAAAGAAAGAAGAACTAACTTTACTTAAAGCAGATGCCACAAATACTGAGAATGGAGAAAAAAGGATGTAGAAAGTGCAATCCTTGACCGAGCTTTCATATTCTTTGAAATTTGAACCAATATAAAGGTGGGGAACACTCAAAAAAAAGGCTGCTAAAATTATAGCATACAATTCACAGATGAACCAATGTACTTTATCTCCTGTACAGAAGATATATTTTTGGATGTGTTGTTTTCCTGCCTTGAGAAAATGTTCTAAAAAATATGCCATGGCTTGTCTACCTACAGATGCCCCGAACTTATTTATCTCAAACATCTCTCTTTGGTACATTAGAAAAATATTAAGCCTGAAAATTCCCCAACACTACTGGGTCTTACGTTGGCGAAACGGGACATCGCCAGGATGTGGAAAGCTGAGCGGGCCCCCTCGGTGGCCGCCTTGAAGAATGGCCTTGACTTTTGTATGGGGCTGGAACAACCCATTTTTGTGGCCCGGGGTTGTCCGCGAATGCACTATAAGATCTGGAAGAGTTGGGCGGACTACCGGGGCCTGTGGTTGGAGCCACCTGTGGCGGCTGATGATCTCCCGGTGGGGGTTGGGTAGCCATACTATGTTGGAGTGTGTACCGTTGGGAGACGGAAGTCACGGGTGGGCGAGGGGGTTCCGGGTGCGGTGGGCCCCTGCTGGGGCGGATAGCTTGTCATTCCTGTTTTTTTTCTGTGATCACTGGGTGTTGGTTGGTCTGTGGTTTGTAGGGAGTTGGGCGCAACTCGTGGAAGGGGGTGGGGGGGTGGGTATCCGAGTTCACACTTTAGATGTATGCTTTCTTTTGTTTGGGAGTTATCTTCTTTTGCTCTGAAAAATGTCCTTTGCGATGTGTTACTGTGTATTTCTATGCGGCAGTAGTCTCTGGGTTACAGAGCCCTGCTTCCAATATGCAAATGACAAATAAAATCCCCAACACAATTATCTCAGGAATTTCTGTTTGAAACCGTCGAACACTCTTCCCTGAATGTATTCAATTAAATGTGTATCAGTCGGTAAAGCCTATGCAAATATGCCGCTGGAATCCAGATTTTCACGCCTTTTCAGGTGATATGGGAGCAAACATGCCAAACGTTCAACATACCATGCTCAACAGTCCCATTTTACTATTCCTTTATAAAATGACCTGTGAGGGATACCTCACACTCTGAGGGCATTTTAGTGTTTTGTTGTTGCTGTTTTTTGCTTTTAAACAAAATGAACTGTGGTTGCGGGTCAGTATCAAATGACGTTCAACACACAAATTCCAAAGAAGCAAAACACATATCTATCATCTGAGATTTGTAATTCTCATTTGCCCAAAAAATGTGCTTTAGAAGGAACCCACAGACATCAGTGCTATGAAAATGAAATCACTAAACGCTGAAGAAAAGATCAGTGGTCTTGTAAGCTGTGTGCAAGACCAGACGCACATGCACTAATAAAGGAGGTGTGTGTGTATGTGTGTTGTGCGTGCGTCTCCACGTAAAAGATGATTAAACATGGCATTCTGTCTAGGCGGACAATATACATGTGCACGTATGATTTCTGGCATGCTATTTTTTCACATTCATTTGTTTTCAACCGAAACCCAGATGTTCAGTATGGTAAAATCACATTCAGGAGACTTTGTACCAGATGCACTATTTACTGGTCGCAATTTGCAACCTTTGGTATTGCGACCAGTATAGAATTTTAAGAACGGACCAATGTGTTAACTGTGCACATGGGTGTTTTCCTGGGGTAATACGTTTTAGGATCGTTCACTGAGCTTATACCATAACATTCATTTTATAACCATAAAGATCTTCAGACCTTGTAGGCTCCAACATTTGTTTAATATCCAGTTGCTTCATTACCTAGGAAACAGAGGGGCATATTTACAAGGGTATTGCGCTACTGAAGCATCACTCCTTACGAAATTCCGGTTGCGCTATGCCCGGCACTACATTTACAAAGCATCGCTAGGCCACTTTGGGTGCCTTAAAGCCAACTAGCAAATATGGCCCTCCTCACCGCAGTTTTCTGAGGCAAAGGGGCATGCAATGGGTGTTGCTGTGGAAATTACTACACAACACCCATTGCTTTTTGACAGTGCACCAGATTTATAAGGATCGACAAATCTGAAGCAGCGTCAAAAATGCCTTTCAAAAGGAGTCAATAGAGTGGTGCTACGAGGAAAAAAACTCAGGGCACCCACACTACAGGCCGTGCCCTGGGGGATGGTGTCCCCGGGGTAGAAATTGGCCCAGAAGGGGACCACATGGCACCCCTTCCTTTAAAAAAAAAAGAAAACATTAAAACAAGTGGCAGACCCTGGTGGATGGGGTCCCCATTATCGAAAATGGCCTAAGTGAAGGGTCACAGGGCCCCCTCCCTTATTTGGGGCTTTTTTAAGTTAAAAAAAGGGGTAAACACCAGGGGATGCAGTCCCCAGGGCTGAAAATGGCCCAGTCCCCTTTCTCCACCACTCAGTAAATGTACTCCCTGTTGCACTGCTGGTTGGGGGAGGAAGTCCCTGTGGCTGCTGAGGGTCCTTAGGGGCCAATAAGACCTTCTATTACCTCCAGTAAGCCCCACACAGAGGGATTTATGAGAGGTGGTAAAAGGCCACGACTCCTTTCTCCACCACTCTGCAAATGAAACTCTTGGCGCAACCTTGGTGGGGGGATGAGGTCCCTTTGCCTCATGAGGGCCTCAGTATTAAAGTGGATTTCTTCCCCCAATCAACAGTCTGAAAGGAGGCATATTTGCAGAGTGGTGGAGAAAGGGGGCGTGTAGCATCTTACGTCTTCGCAACAATATAGCTGTGTGGCTCCTCCTGGAGTTTTAAAACACTTAGAAAGTCACTGAAAAAACAATGGTTCCATGGACTTTATAGTTAGTCTGGTGTTGCACTCATACAAAACCAGACAAATTCCGCCGTTATAGTTAGTGAGCTAACTATAACTTGTGCCCCATATGGCAATATCAGGTGGCGCCGACGTGCTATGTTAAAGCGTGCTATATTTTCAGTGTGCAGACAGCGTGTCTGAAACCTACCCTATCACGCGTCCTCGGGATAGACGCCTGATGTTGAAAGAGTCCTACCTATCTTAGGTCAAACCTGGAACAATACACACACAGTAGGTAGCACCTAGGGGCACTATCATACTATCCATACTAAAGCTGAATGTGTGTTTGTGAGAGAAGGCATACTTGCAGACTATCTTAAAAATACATGTAGTTCTTCATCAATATTGAGGCCCTGCGGCTCCTTACAATACATGTTTAATATAAGCTTTGTCTCCAACTGTCTCAGTTTCATTTCTCGGTCTCCGCCCATTTTATCTTTGGGGACTTGTGCTAAACAGCTGTATCTCATAAGTTGTATATTGCCATTATGTTCTTTCTCAAAATGTCTAGCCACAGGATAATTTCTGTCTTTGTTTGTTATAGCTCTGAGATGTGGCAATGTGCGTCTGTGTACTTGCAATGCTGCGCTTCCTATATAGAATTTGGGGCATGGGCATTTTAACATACAAACAATATATTCACTTTTACAAGTTAAATGTCCTTTCACCTTTATCGATTGGTTAAATGGTGTTGTAATCTGTGAAAGGTTTTCCCCATCTTGGCAGGCTTTACAGCAATTATACTTAATAAAGCCCTCTTTACATCTGGGACAATTTTCCTTAGGTGTTTGTGCATTCAGGTCACTTTTGACCAATTGGTCTCCTATGGACCTAGCCCTTCTAAAACAGATTTTTGGGTGATTGGGTATATCCTGCCCAATTAATATATTATTGTTGATCAGATGGCAGTGTTTAAGCAGAGACTGGCATAATCTATCATGATGTACATTGTATGATGTTTTGAACCTCTTTTTGTTGCTTTTTTTTCTAAAACAGGGTTTTATCTCTCTTAATCATTCTAGCCCCTTTGGATGCTGCATTCAGGATACCTCTCAGGTATCCTCTAGCTCTGAAGTGAGTAATCATTTCTGCGACTGTAGTGTCATATTGTTCCTCTGTACTACACAGACGACATGCTCTAAAATCTCCCCAAAAGGGATACTCTTGATCAGGGGAGTAGGAGGAAAGCTACGGATGTGAAGAATAGTATTACACACTGTAGCTTTTCTGTACACAGTGTTTACAAATCTTTCACCTTCTAGCTTTACCAATACATCCAGGAATTCCATTTCAGTTTTACTGATTTTGCTGGTAAAACTCAAATTTAGCTTGGTCTGATGAAGGTTCTTCAGACATTTCTCAGCTTGTGTCAGTGTACCCTTCCAAAGTAAAAACAGATCATCTATGTATCTAACTTGCAGTACAATGATATCTGTCCATTGTTCCATAGTCCCAAGCACCTGCCCCTCCTATCAGCCCATATGCAAATTTGCATAACTGGGGGCTATGCAGGTGCTCATGGCTGTTCCTTTGATCTTAGGGTATCATTAAACATAAACATGTTCCTAGTAAAACTCCATTCCATCATAGTTATCAACATTTAATTATGTTCCATGTACTTAATAGATGTCATTCTTAAGTAATGTTTGACTGCATTCAATCCATCACTGCGTCTTATACTAATATACAGTGCAAAAACATCCAATGCCATTGAGTACATATCATTTTCCCACTTGATATCAAATATTCTGGCCATAAATTCTGCTGTATCTTGTATATATGATGGTAATGTTCTCACAATGGGATTCAAAAAGTGGTATATGTATTTTAACACTTGTTCAAAAGTGCTACCCTGGGCTGCAATGATTGGATGACCTGGGGGTGTACTTGGATTCTTAAGCACTTTCTGAATATTATAAAACACAGGTATCATGGGATAAGGTTGTTTTAAAAACTGTGATTCATCCCAGTTCAGGAGACCTTGTTCCATCCATTTCTATAATAGGATTGTAAATTCTTCATTGGCTCTTGTATACTCCATCTCAGTTATTTTACAACAACACTCCTCATCATTAAGGTGTTTGTAGGCTTCTTCCAAATATAAGTCTCTTTTACAAAGAACAATGATTCCCCCTTTATCCAAGGGCTTGACTATGATGTTGTCGTTGGTGATGATTTTCTCTGTTGTTTGATTAACTTTTGTGTTCAATGAGCCTTCTTGTAGACATTTTCTATTTTTAGTCAATTGTATGGTCCTTATCTCTTTAATCATATTCTCTGAAAATGTATCTAGGTTGTCTCTTCCCATTTGCGGAATATATCTGGATCTCACTCTAAAAGTAGTATCTCCCCCTTCAATGATGTTTATATGATGCAATTCTTGTTCAAATATACTTTCTACAGGCATAGTCCCATTTGATATTTATACTTCCATTTCCAATAAATCCATTAGGAGTTCTTGATCTGAGGCTAAAATGTTCGACTGAGATTGCTCTTCTTCTCTCATTGTGCTTTACAATCCCATTCTCTTACTTTTTATGTTTTTTTACTAATTTTAGTTTTCTAGTGAATTTGAACAAGTCTATTCTTTTTTGTGCATAGTCAAATTCCACCTCTTGGCAAAAGGACAGGCCCAGGATTAGTTTTATTTTGTCATTTCCTTTTAACATCATGTCTGTTAGATTTACTATCGTTTGTGATTGTTCAGTTATTTCCAAAGGCTCTTCGTATTCCTCCCCGAGGTTTCTGCCTATTCTTTTTTTTGCTTGGCCACCTCTTCTTTGTTCTCCTCCTCCTTTTGGTCTTCCCGACCTCATTCCGGGTAATAGTCTGCTTTTTGATCCTATCTTAAAAAAATCAATTCATCTGCTATTGTTGTACAGTTGGAAACTATCTCTTTATTTGTTCCTTCATCTAGTTCTGAGCCTGAGTTTGAGCTGAAATCACTGTGCGTTATATCTTGATGTGTTTTGTTCACATCTTGCACTCGCTGTCTTCTCGAAGTATCAAACCTCTCAGCAAATGTGCATATCTTCCCCCGTTCATAGTCCATATGGTCCCTTTGAAATTTGATTGTCTTTCTTTTTCTAATGCTCTGTCCATATCTGGCCAGTCTTTCTTTAAGAGCAAGTCTGAATTTGGAGATTTTTTCTTTATCTTTCTCTTTATTCAATTCATCCAGTTTAGTAATAAGATCTTGTCTTTCCATATCTGTGTATTTCAGCAGAATACTTAACATACATTGCAAGCAGTTTGCATTGTGTATCACCCAATCCTTGAGAAGATCTGGATGGGGATTCTCGTATGTAGGCGTTATCATGATGCGTAAACCACATGGTACACGTCCTACTTCCATATATGTTTTTAAAGATGTACTTTCCCGCTGCCATAACACCTCATTTTTTTTTGTTTTCCCAACAGCTGTAGTTTCTGCCATAAGTTCATGTTTACACCTCTCGCTCCTATGAGGATTATTACTCAAGGACACTGCTTTGCAACCAAAATGCGTAGATAGTTCCTTGCATGCAGAAATAAAGTGAATATTTTAGAATACCTAGGAGTATAAACAATTGCCACTACTGCCGTTAACAGCTTAAGGAAGGACAGAAGCTCCAACGTATATATACACACACACACATTATCTACTGGCGGTCGCCAGTAGATTTATAGTTAGGACCGAGTTCCCATAGGAAATCTGAAAATTCTATTTTGAATAACTTTAGCGCCGGTTGACTTATCTTCGTGAAATTTTCAAAAGTAATGAAGCGCTCCGCTCAGCTCCTACACTGAAAGTCTCGGGGTGATTCGTCAAGCGGGGGCTGAGAAAAAAGGGGGTCCCAAAATGTGTTTTCCCCATGCATTTTCCCATAGGGCCTTTAGTCGAAGGTACAGCCCGAACGGCTGAATAGAATTACTTGAAATTTGGCAAAGAGGTAGTCCTCAGGTCAGGCATGTTCCTTTTGCATATATGGTGTCAATCTGTTCAGTAGTTCCTGAGAAAATTGCAGTTAAAAGTACATAAATATCTATATGCGCGCACCTTGTGCGCGCATGGGGAGCGCACCAAATGTCCGTGAGCGTAATTCTGATTGGTGGTTAGATGTCAGTCAACATTCGAATCGGTCGAAATCAGGAAGTGTCCGACGCCATTTTGTGTGTGACAGTGAAAAAGAAAGGTGGAGAACGTGAAAAGGGGGCAGGGTAGAGAGTTCCTGACCCCCTAGCCTTTGTCAGGGGGTCCCTAAAAGACCGCGAAGGGTAAAAAAAAACATTTTATGTTTTTTTCAAAAAATCGCGGGGTGCGCGCACAGAGCGCACGGTGTGCGCACCGTGAAAAACCCTTAAAAAATAAAAAAACATTTTAAACTGTTTATAAGTTTATAGAAGATATTAACTATGCTGTTCAACTTTATCCAAATTCAAAATAAAAGAGCTGAGCCATTCCATATTAAAGGATACAGTCAATCTATAACTATATACATAGGTAGTTTATTGTAATATAAATATATAAAATATATAATAAGACATACATAAATTAGCATTTAAAAAACATTACAAATTCACAAAAAAAACATAGGTTTCACACACGTTATAGTTAGGAATTGGCATTTAAAAAACCTTGCAAATTCACTGAAAAAACCATAGGTTTCACACATGTTATAGTTAGCTGGACATTTCACTCGTAAAAATCCATTGAAATTGCCCCGTTATAGTTAGTTCAGCTAAATATAACTCGCGCGAACGCAATCCACTGCTGATGACGTCACATATTACATCACTCATGACATGGTCAGTGACATCACTCATGACATCACTCATGACATCTCAAATGACAGCACTGATGACATCACTGATGACATCATCCAGTGAATATGTGTCGTTCTGAAAAATAAATATTTTTCATATATGTATATCTAAAGGTTAATGGAAGAATAAATGGGTAAATAAGTGTATAAATGGATGGTTATTTTTGTCAAATTAATTGTATAACTGACTTATTAACAGTATCTTAGTGAATACAGTGATGTAATATGTGACGTCATCAGCAGTGGATTGCGGTCGCGCGAGTTATAGTTAGCTGAACTAACTATAACGGGGGAATTTCAATGGTTTTTTACGAGTGAAATGTCCAGCTAATTATAACATGTGTGAAACCTATGGTTTTTTCTGTGAATATATATATATATATATTCACTGAAAAAACCATAGGTTTCACACACGTTATAGTTAGGAATTAGCATAGGTTTCACACATGTTATAGTTAGCTGTACATTTCACTCGTAAAAAACCAATGAAATTCCACGTTATAGTTAGATCAGGTAACTATAACTTGCGCGCCCACAATAAACTGCTGATGACGTCACATATTACATCACTCATGACATGGTCAGTGACATCATTCTTCACATCAATGATGACATCTGAAATGACACATTGTGGATTGCGGTCGCGCAAGTTATAGTTACCTGATCTAACTATAACGTGGAATTTCATTGGTTTTTTACGAGTGAAATGTACAGCTAACTATAACATGTGTGAAACCTATGGTTTTTTAAGTGAATTTGCAAGGTTTTTTAAATGCTAATTCCTAACTATAACGTGTGTGAAACCTATGGTTTTTTCAGTGAATTTGTACGTTTTTTTAAATGCTAAGTTATGTATTTATTTTTTATTTTTTTTTCTGGTTTTTCACCGTGCGCACACCCTGCGCACTCTGCGCACGGAGCGCGCTTACAGATATATATATTGCTTTAAATGCTTTTTTCTCAGGAACCACTGAACAAATTTACACCAGACCTACAAAAGGCACTTCCTTGACCTTATGGCTACCTCTCTGCCAAATTTCAAGTAATTCTATTCAGCCGTTCGGGCTGTAGCTGTGTCTAAAGGTCCTATGGAAAAATGCATGGGGAAAACGCGTTTTGGGACCCCCCCTTTTTTTCAGCCCCCGCTTGACGAATCACCCCGAGACTTTCAGGGTAGGAGCTGAGCAGAGCGCCCCATTACTTTTAAAATTTCGCGAGGATTCGTCAACCGGCGCCAAAGTTATTCAAAATAGAATTTTGAGATTTCCTATGGAAACACGGTCCTAACTATAACTATCTACTGGCGACTGCCAGTAGATAATATATATACATATACATATATATATATATATTAATATATATTCACTGAAAAAACCAAAGGGTTTCAGGCACGTTATAGTTAGGAATTAGCATTTAAAAAGCCTTAGAAATTCACAGAAAAAAACATAGGTTTCAGGGGCATTATAGTTAGATGGACTTTTCACTCATACAAAACCATTGAAATTCCCCCGTTATAGTTAGTCCAGCTAACTATAACTTGCGCGCCCGCAATGCACTGCTGATGACGTCACATATTACATCACTCATGACATGGTCAGTGACATCACTCATGACATCACTCATGACATCTCCAATGACATCACTGATGACATCACTGATGACATCATCCAGTGAATGTGTGTTTTTCTGAAAATTAAATATGTTTTATATATGTATATCTCAAGGTCGATGGAAGAATAAATGGGTATATAAGTGTCTAAATGGATGATTATTTTTGAAAAATTGATTGTATAACTGACTGATTAAGTGTATCTTAGTGAATACATGGCTTAGTGAGTAATGTTTAAATATGTAAATATCTGTATCAGTCTCTCACTTTGTGTATAAGTGGCTGCATGGGCTGGTGAGTAGCTACATGAGTGTCTATATAGGTTATTAGTTGGTTTTTTGAGTATCAGTATGAGTGTCTGAGTGTCTGTATGGTTTGGTGGGGGGTATTACGTAGTGCATAGATGCATGAATGAGTGACTCACTGTTTGTATGTGTTGAAGACAGCATGTGTGCAGGACTGTATGGGTTGATGAGTGTGTATATGGGTGTGTTAGTGAGTGAATGACTGTCTCAGTAGTGTCTTTATGAGTAACTACATATGTTTTAAACTAGTATATGTGACTATTGGTGTATATAAGTGAGTATATGGGAGAGTGAGAGATTGGAAGAGTTCCTGTATGAATAAGTATGTGTTTCTATAAATGGTTGTTTAAAAGACTGAGTATGTGTAAGTTTCTGTAGAAGTAAGTGTGGTGGTGTGTGTGTATAACTGTTTTTTTTTTGTTTTTTTCATTTTGTTTTTGATAATTGTATTGCCCACTTGTACAGAGAAAGAGGGAAAAAAATAAAATAAAGAACATTCAGAGCACAGACGGGAAATATACATGTCATCATCACAAACAATATTTACAGATAGATATAAACACTTAATACAAATAATATAGTATGTAATAAAATACAAAAGTAGATACTGCTAATCCCACTGAAGGCTGGACCAGACCCTCCCGAATTTTACCCTAGATCGCAAACCCCTTGCTTTGACGAGTGCCAGTTCCATTTCATAAACCCCCCTCAGTAACAATCAAAAATCAGTAATCTTAGGACTAAATTTTTCAATCCATGCCCTAGCAATACACAGACGAGCACAAGCAATGAAAATTGACACTAGGGAATTCGATACATTGCCAGTATCCGATATTGCCCCCAGTAAAATTTCTTTCTCAGATATTAAAGTATCCTTACCTATTAGCTTACTCAACTCACGAGCAACCTCATACCAATATATAGTTAGCTTTGGACATGTAACAAACATATGTTGCAAATCCACAGCATATTCATTGCACTTACAGCAATAGGACTTAGAAGAGATATGAGACACAGCCCATTTAGAAATAACCTTTGGAGTGTAATACAACATAAACATGACACGATGATGTTGCAGCTTTAAATTAATTGAGGTGACTGAAGAACTAATTATAGCCAATGATTCCAAAACCTCATCAGTAGTCACCTCAACTTCGAAAATGCGATTCAATTTGGCTGTAACCTGTATAACATCATCTTCCGATACAGCTAGAAAGCACCGGTATACTTTCCCTATAAGGCCTCGCCCCGAAGTTTTAAAGATTACCCGAAGTACCTCTGTTGTAGAGGGAAGAGCTAACAGGCCTTCGCCTTGGGTAAAAAAGTGCCTAATTTGTAAGTATTTGAAAAATGAATTATGGGCTACCCCAAATTCCTCTGTCAGTGATAAGAATGACTTAAAGCCGTGTTCGTCATAAAGATGCCCCAGCAGTGTTATGCCATGTTGTTGCCATATTCTCCCCACTGAATCAGAGAATATACCAGGGAGCCTCGGATTGCCCCATAAGAAAATAAATTTGTGCCAATCTGGCAAAATAAATGCTTTACATATGTCCTGCCAAATACGGGAGATATGCCGACTGATCTTAAATCAAACTCTCTTGTAGTAGTTCGGGTCAGACATGTGATGTAATAAAAATCCCGTATTCAAGCCAAAGGCCAACTGATATGCGAAACAGGGTGTACCCACATCAGGTCCCTTAAGTAAGCACTGGATCCGACTAACAAAGGCAGCCCAAAAATAGTCTCTGAAATCCGGGAGTTTAAAACCACCTTGTTCAAAAGGTAGCTTGATATATCTAAGAGCTCTCCTCGACCTCCGATAGCCCCAAATAAAGCTTCCAATAACACTATCAAGCCGCTTGAAAAAAGTCACCGGAACTGATGGTGCGAAATAGATAAAGAAATTTGGGTAATATATTCATTTTAATTATATTACACCTCCAAATAATAGTCAATGGTAGCCTATGCCACCTACGCAGATCAAGAGTAACTTTTTTCAGCAGTGGTTCATAGTTTAAGTCAATAAGATCGTCAGCACGAGAACTAAGACACACACCTAGATACGTAGCAGACGCGGTAATACCTAGCGAAGGTGGGGCTAATATAGGTATAAAATTAAGAATTGACTGTGTCTTGTTTAAGTTAAGCTTGTATCCAGAAAAAGACCCAAAACGTTGTGCCTCTTGGGTGATCTCTGTTATAGCTTCTACTGGCCCAGTGGTAAATACCGCGATGTCATCTGCATACGCAGTGACTTTTAGAGACTTACCATTAAGGAGCACTGGTGAAATAGACACATTGTGGAGCAGGTGTCTAATAAAAGGCTCGATATATAGAGCGAATAGTAAAGGAGAGAGCGGGCATCCCTGTTGCGTACCCCGATAAATACTAAAGGAGGAAGAAACAAAGCCACTATGCTTAATTATAGCGGTTGGTTTACAATAAAGTTTCTGCACCTCCGAGACAAACCTCCGACCAAGACCTAGAGATATCATTGTACACCACAGTAATCCCCAGGCCACTCTGTCGAAGGCATTCTCGGCGTCCAGCATCAGCATCCCAATCCGCTGATCCAAGTGATTGGCAATATCGAATGCAGCAATAGCAGTATTTATATGCGCAGCAGTGTCCCTACCTGGAACAAAACCATGCTGTTCCTCTGATACTAACAAATAAATCAATGGGGCTAAACGGGACGCTAGAAGTTTTGAGAAGATTTTAGCGTCTGAGGTAATTAAGGATATTGGTCTGTATGAACTCATGTTTTCCACTGGTTTGCCTTTTTTTGGAAAAACAATGATGTTAGTTTTGTTCCAAGAGGGGGGCGAATCCCCTCCTTGCAGAATCTCATTAACCAGCTCGAGAAATACTGGAGTCAGTACATCCCTAAATATTTTATAGAATTCAAGTGGGATAGTGTCTTCGCCCACTGCTTTACCAGAGGGTAATGCCCCAATTGCTAGATTAAGTTCTACTAAGTCAGCATTTCCTTCCAATATCGAAGTTTGAGAGGGATCTAAAACAGGTAGCTCACTTTCTTGTAAGTAATCTATAACCAATTGTAAATTAAAACTACTTGCCTCATTATACAAATCAGCATAGAAAATCCTAAACTGGTCCACAATTTCTTGGGGTTTAGTGAAAGTAGCGCCATTCACACCATTAATTTTCTTGATATGTACCTTAGCCCTTTGGTCGGCTAATTGATAGGCCAAAACCCGTCCCACCCATTCTCCATACTCATACTGCCTAGTTCTAAATTTAAGAAAGTTACTGGCAGCTTTATCTTTTAACCTTCTACTAAGCTTCGCTCTTATATCAATAATCTGTAAGTATATTTGTTGTTCATCAGTATCCTTCAAAGCAATTGCTAGGGCATGTTGCTGCTCTAAATCCGTATATGACATATGATCGTTTTCAAGCTGACTAAAATTAGACCGATTCTGCTTAACAATCTACTGAAGTGTAACCCCCCTCACATATGCCTTTAAGCAATCCCAGACTATAGCAAGGGATGTAGTATGAAGATTATTTGTTATATATTCCTTAAGAACCCCTTGCATGTAGGATACATAGTCTGAGTCACTAAGAAGGTGCCTAGGAAACGAAAATTCCCTGGCTTGTACTACCACATCAAGACCGAGATGAACAGTAAGCATAATGGGATTATGGTCCGATGTAATCTTAGGACATACCACCATAGAAGAGTTATCCAACAGAGCATAATTAGTAAAAATCATATCAATTCGAGAATATTGTTTATGCGTATGAGAAAAAAAGGTGAATCCCGGCATTGTGAGGTACACATTCTCCATGCGTTCTCCAATTGATGTAAATAAAGCAAGTCTTGTATAGCTGCCCTCACCTGAGCCATTCTACCTCTTGCAGTCATATTTGTGGTATAATTTTTTTTATCTAATATACAATTAAAATCACCCATTACAATAAGATCCCCAGCCCATTCCTACAATTCTGATCTAAGATAAGAAATAACATCAGGGCAGTCATCATTAGGACCATAAATCATGCATGCTGTCTTCCAATGGCCAAAAACAGAAAGCGGAGCAATTGCCCATCTTCCCTTGGAGTCATCCTGTGTGCGTAGAACCCTTACCTCAGAGTGCTTACTCTTCAACAGTGCAACCCCCCGGATGGATGCCGACTGCGAAGTGCACACAATCAGCTCATAGCCTAGCTGTTTCAAATATTTTCTGTCTTTAAAGGCCAAATGGGTTTCAGCAAGTCCCACTATATCGGGCTTAAACACCTTCAACTCTTCCGCTACCAATCGTCTTTTACTGGCTTGGTTCAGCCCGCAAACATTCCAACTCATAAATTTAACATTCGGCATTAAGAGTATTTAAAATATCGCATCAATCTCTATCTGTAACAAAAAAAAATAATTCCCCCCGAACCTATAATCAAAAAAAATCTGTTTGTACACTTTCTGTGCTGATCTGAACTTTTGTGTCCATGTCCCAATCATCTAAATCAGGAAATGCCTTTTGAAACAACTGAACAATAAATGCACGAGGGTCCGACCCTTCCCTCCCTTCCGGGATCCCAAAAATCCTCAGATTATGGCGTCGCTGGTGATTTTCAAGGTCCTCAATTTTAGACTGCATCAGAGCCATCTGTGACTCATGTGATGTAACCTGTTTCGTGGTTTGAGTATTAGCCTCCTCCATGGCTGTCACCCGGTGTTGGAGATCAGAAACCTCAGAGACGAGGTGAGACGCTTTGGCAGTAACGTCCGAAAGCGACTTTTTAATTTCGGTACTATCAGCCCTTGCCTGTTGATAATAAAGTTGTGCTTCTGCTCTTTGAATATTGAGTACCTGCATAATTCTAGACAGAGATAGCTCTTCAACCCTACCAGCCCCTTCGTCCTGTGGATTCAAATCAGAATTACACCCGGCACCAAAAGCTTCTGGAGACAGTGACCCAATAGTTGATGATAGGGGTTTGGACATTGTAGATTGATTGCAAGTTATAGCAAATGCAGATCCTTTTGTGTGAGTATACTCCACAGGTGTCTCCTGAGACCCATTCTGAGAGCTGCCTGGAGCCGGCATATTAGCTGTAGGTGTATTGGCTGTTTCAGAAGCCTGCAAGACCTCGGGGATATTAACCGGTGAAGTGGCAGCAGGATCTAGCTGACTATTCGAGACAGAGGTAACTGAGATAGGGCCAAATGTTCCTGAGTTAGATAGCCTAGAAACAATTGATCTTACTTCACCCTTTGATGAGACCCATTTCCATAGTGAGCTCACTCCCGGGCCCACTTTTGTGGTACTCGCTGCCCCCTTAAGTCGTTCCAGCGCCCCTGAGATCTGAGCCTTTGTACCAGCCCCACCCCCACGGCCTCTACCGCCTTGCCCAGTCTGGCCCTGTTTTGGGCCTTTTCCCTTCTGGGCTCCCCCCTCCTCCGGGGTATTGATCCTAGAACTGCTATTAGTACGACTACAGTCATCTTGAACCATGGCAGAGTCCCTGGGGGAGAGATCCAAACCACTCTCTGAATTAACATTGGTCACCCCTTTCTGCTGCCATTATCGTCACAAATCACACTCCTGCCATTCCCGTCCAACCTACTCAAACCAATACCCTTCAAGGAGCTATTTGACAGCGCCGGAGAGTCTTCATTATTCGACCCTGAAGAGTGAGAGGAAGGATCTGCATTGACAGGTACAGTTGGAGCGGGAATGGCTCTGAGGCCAGCATTAAAAAGAGATGCTGAAGTATCTGCTTCTGTATGTGCTTCAGGAGCAGAGACGGACGCGCTCACACCAGCTGCAGCAGAGGTTCCCAATATTATGCCACTAGTAGGATTCCCTTCAACAGAGGCATTCAGTGATATTGTAGAGTCTTCCGGGCCCCCCCAACCCTCATGAACTGCTGCATTCAATACTTCAGCCATTTGAGCAGTAGGGATGGCTGTCTCTGGGCCGCAGGAGCGGAGTGGCGCTGTAACTTTACCGGAGCGCAAAAGTTTTAACATAGGCTTGCCCACCTGATAGTCAGTGAATGAATCATCTCTGGGTGTATTATCACTTGCCAAGGCCCCCCCAGAAACTGCACGGCAGCCAGCAACCACCGGGGACTCCGCCACCATTAAGCAATCCGTGACATCCACGTCCACGGAGCCCGCAGCACTTGCTGTTGCCGGCGCGGGAACACCCGCCCCTCCTCGGCGGGTCATCCTTGGAGGAGCCACTGTTTTCAGCTGAAAGCGCACCACTTTGTAGCCTGCGCTCGCAATCCCGCGACCACAGCCAAGCTTCACCTGACCGTCTGCACCACCACATAACTCACCGGAAAAGCGCCGGAAAAATAGTGTGCGCGGTGCCGCCAGCGAGGGTTCTCTGAGCACCAGCCAACTTGCCACGCGTATACCAAACACTGCGCAGCTGAGCTCTGTTAATTGCCACATCCACTGCAGGGAGGGAGACACAATCACGGCAGCAGGTACGGTTTCCAAGTTTCCAGCTTTCCGGCTCCTCACGTTTTCAGAGTTTGAGAACTTTTCTCCCTACTTTCCGCATTCAGCAAGGCCGGCCATCGGGAAGGGTGTAGCGCCAGATCGGCGAGAGCCTCCAGAGGAGAAAGTGGAGGAGGCGTCCTCAGGAGCGGGGTCAATCCGCCATCTTCCTTTTCCCATGTGTGTATAACTGTACATGCAAGTAAATGGATGTTTGATTCTTTATTAGCATGAGTGACTCTGTGTGTGAGTAACTCTATGGATGAGTGGCGTTGTGTAACAGGATGTATAGGTGTATGAGTACATATGATGAGTGAGTACATATATGAGTGACTGTATAGGACTGTTGGTGAATGAGTGGATGTGTATGTGGATCTTAGAATTACTGCATAGGTTGTTGTAATTGGTATTGGTATGTCCATTGTTTTGAAAATTGTAGTTTCTATTTTTGAATGTGTATATCAAAGGTTATATTAGGGTGAGAGGAGGTCTGCCACTCTATCACAAAGGATGATGTCATCAGTGATGTCATCAGTGATGTCATTTGAGATGTCATGAGTGATGTCATGCGTGATGTCACTGACCATGTCATGAGTGATGTAATATGTGACGTCATCAGCAGTGCATTGCGGACGAGCTAGTTATAGTTAGCGGAACTAACTATAACGGGGGAATTTCAATGGTTTTGTACGAGTGAAAAGTCCAGCTAACTATAACGCCCCTGAAACCTATGTTTTTTTCAGTGAAATTCTAAGGTTTTTTAAATGTTAATTCCTAACTATAACGTGCCTGAAAACTATGGTTTTTTCAGTAAATTTCAAAGGTTTTTTAAATGCTAATTACTATGCCTACAGAGATAGGACATGTGAAGAAAGAAGAAAAAACGCACTGAAAGAAAAAAAAGAAATGCAGAAAGAAGCAACAGAAGTACTCAAAGATGAAGAAAAGTGCAGGAAGAAGGATAACGTGCAGAAAGAACAAACAGAAGAGCAGAAAGAAGCCTTTTTGCAAAATCATCCTGTACCCTCAACTTTTTCAGATGGATACTGGTAGTAACTGAGTCTGACTAACCAGTTCTAGAGCCAGTGATATGTTAAAAGACACTTAGAATACAGTGAAAACACCTACATACACTAGGGAACACTATGCGTTGGGGTCCCCCTGTGATTAGCATGACCTCCTCCATAAGCCGCTAGTATATAATAGGGCAGGGGGATTAAAACTACCTCTTAAAACACGCCACAGGGCGTGTTTGCACACATCACCTGAGGCCCCGTCCCCTCCCTTCCCCACTGTGTAAACATGCCCTGTGGCCGTTTTAAGTTGGGAGATTAAGTCCCCTTGAGGCCTGAGGGTCCCTAGGGTCCAACTATCCCACTAGGTACCTCCAGTAAGCACCACAGAGCTGCGTTGCAGAGAGGTGTAAAAAGTGGCACGGCCTGGACCACCTCTCTGCAATGCAGAGCAGTGGCGCTTACTGGAAGCACCTGGTGGGCTAGTTAGCCCCCAGGGGCCCTCAGGATTGAAGGGGAATTATTTCCCCAACTTAAAACGCCATAGGGCGTGTTTGCACACGTCACCTCAGGCCCCGTCCCCTCCCTTCCCCACTGTGTAAACACGCCCTGTGGCCATTTTAAGTTGGGAGATTAAGTCCCCTTGAATCCTGAGGGTCCCTAGGGGCAAAATAGCCCACTAGGTACATCCAGTAAGCGCCATTGCAGAGAGGTGTAAAAAGGGGCACGGCCTGCACCACCTCTCTGCAACGCAGCGCAGTGGCGCTTACTGGAAGCATCTGGTGGGCTAGCTGGCCCCCAGGGTCCCTCAGGATTGAAAGGGAATTATTTCCCCGACTTAAATCGCACCCTGTGGCCGTTCTAAATGGAGAGATTAAGTCCCCTTAAATCCTAAGGGTCCCTAGGGTCAAACTAGCCCACTAGGTACCTCCTGTAAGCGCCACAGAGCTGCATTGCGGAGAGGTGTAAAAAGGGGCGTGGCCTCAGAACACCTGTCTGCAGGTACTCCCTGGCACATACTGGAGATACCTGTTGGGCTAGTTGGCCCTCAGGGACCCTCAGTATTGAAGGGTAATTAATTTCCCAACTTACAACTCACCAGGGGGGCGCGTTTGCAGAGTGCTGCAAGGAGGGGGCGTCGCCTCTGGCGCGATGCCGGTCTTTTATTATTATTTTTCTTTTAATGAGGTGGACCCCATCCCCCAGGTCCTGCCCCCTAATATTTTTTTTAGAAAAAAAACATGTTGAAGGGGGCCGCATGGCCCCCCTCCAGAGGCCTTAATCGGCCCCGGGGACCCCAACCCCCGGGGCATGGCCTTTTAAAAAAAAAATCTTTAGGAGGGGGGCTGCGTTGCCCCCCTCCTCAGGCCACTTATGGCCCCAGGGACCGCATCCCCGGGGCCGGCCTTTGTTTTTTATTATTATTTTTTTTAATATATTTATAGAAACACCTAGGACAGGCTGGACAAACGTACATACCTATCACCATGACGATTTGCGTGATATTCATTAAAAGGCGACTATGCATACAATGAATCCATGTGGAATGTATTTACACCGCTAGTGAAGCTCTGACGTGTCTGAGACCCTACCGTGCCTAAACCCGGCGCCCCCGCCGGTGGGTACTCTCCAAGTAGACACCCTTGTTGTTTATTTATACAAACATGGGTAGCTATTGATAGGCAGATTTAATACACACGGACACCAAGCCATTCAAAGGGGATTCGACAAAAATTTGACCAAAACTATGCAAGAAACCCCCTCACGGTTAATAAAACACACATCCACCTCCGGATGTGTAATACTTTTTATTTTACTCTCTGGAAAGGAGACGAACCTCACTTGAGATTCACAGTGCGCTCCTGGCTGAGCCCAATGCTGTGTTACACCCACCAGTGCCCGCCGAGTGCCACACACCTCTGTGTTGTATTCCACCAACTATTGCGTATGCTATGACACTCTCTAGCCCATGTGCACTGTAACACTACCCCGTGAATATGTCATGGCACACTTGCCTTTGCACGGTTTATATTGCCCCATCTAACGTGCCTTCCTCGATGCCTATGTTATAACGCACAGCGCTATGCCATATATATTACAATCTGGGATCCATATCTTTGTCACAGTGCATATGCAACGTTACACTCCCCAGCACATATTTTTTATTACAACTTTAGAGACTAGTTAGGTTACACAAAACTGCCCTGTGCATATTGCATAGCACGTGCTAGTGCCTGTGCTATCTCGCGCTCTCTAATGAATCTGTCATTGCGCACAATGTATTGCATATTATATTTCATCCCCCGGTTCATCTTATATCACACTACGCCGCCAGGAGCCGGTTTGTTGGGGTATGAGAGTGCTGGCGAGGACTTGAGCCAAGCATCACAACCCACTGCGGATTTGAACTGTTTATAATTTGCACAGGCACCGCTGCTCACTTGAGAAATATTAGGCATCACAAAGTCCGTTGGCCATGAAGAAGTGTGTATCACGAAACGTGTCGGCAGTATGGACGGATATCTGTGATGCTTGGCTTTATCCTTGTTGGCGCCCTCCAATAAATGATTGTGGCAATGAACTTACCTGATGAGTGATCTTTCCACAGCAGGCATCTTCTGTTCGATATATATATATATATATATATATATATATATATATATATATATATATATATATATATATATATATATATATATATATATATATATATATATATATATATATATAATCTACTGGCGGTCGCCAGTAGATAGTATAGTTATGATCGTGTTTCCATAGGCAATCCTCAACATTCTATTTGGAATAACTTTGGCGCCGATTGACGAATCCTCGTGAAATTTTCAAAATAGGTGGGGCGCTCCGCTCCGCTCCTTCCCTGAAAGTCTCGGGTGAATTCGTCAAGTGGGGGCTGAGAAAAAGGGGGGGTCCCAAAACGCGTTTTCCCCATGCATTTTTCCATAGGACCTTTAGTCCAAGCTACAGCCCGAACGGCTGAACAGAATTATTTGAAATTTGGCAGAGAGGTAGTCCTCAGGTCAGGGATGTGCCTTTTGCAGGTCTGGTGTAAATCTGTTCAGTATTTCCTGAGAAAATAGCAATTAAAAGCATATGTATATCTATAGGCGCGCGTACGGTAAAACGTACCGTACGCGCACGCTGCCGTGCGCGAGCGCGATTCTGATTGGTTGTTAGATCTTAGTAAACATTCGAATCGGTCGAAACCAGGAAGTGTCGGCTGCCATTTTGTCTCTCGCAGTCTGAGGGGGTGAAAAACAAAGGTGGAGAACGTGAAAAGGGGGCAGGGTGGACAGTTTCTGACCCCCTAGCCTTTGTCAGGGGGTCCCAGAAGGACCCCCAAGGGCCAAAATTTCTTTTAATTTTTTTTCAAAAAATCACGGAGTGGGCGTAGCGTGTGCGTACGGTAGAAACGGAAAAATTCCGCGAACTGCGTAATGTGGGCGCGCGGTGCGCACCGCACGCCCACAGCGCACGCACGGTGCGGTACGCACACGGTGAAAAACCTTAAAAAAATAAATAAATAAATACATAACTTAGCATTTAAAAAACCGTACAAATTCACTGAAAAAACCATAGGTTTCACACACGTTATAGTTAGGAATTAGCATTTAAAAAACCTTGCAAATTCACTTAAAAAACCATAGGTTTCACACATGTTATAGTTAGCTGGACATTTCACTCATGAAAAACCATTGAAATTCCCCCGTTATAGTTAGTGCAGGCAACTATAACTCACGCGACCGCAATCCTCTGCTGATGACGTCAGATATTACATCACTGATGACATATGTGTCTTTCTGAAAAAAAAATATTTGTAATATATGTATAGCTAAAGATTAATGGAAGAAGACATGGGTAAATAGGTGTCTAAATACAGTGATGTAATATCTGACGTCATCAGCAGAGGATTGCGGTCGCGTGAGTTATAGTTGCCTGCACTAACTATAACGGGGGAATTTCATTGGTTTTTTACGAGGGAAATGCCCAGCTAACTATAACATGTGTGAAACCTATGGTTTTTTAAGTGAATTTGCAAGGTTTTTTAAATGCTAATTCCTAACTATAACGTGTGTGAAACCTATGGTTTTTTCAGTGAATATATATATACACAGGACAGCTCCAGCAATATCAGGCAGAAGACGGCAACGTCTACGCGTTTTGGCAAATATCCTTGTTCACTACTCTGCTACGTTCACTAGGCAAGTGTTAAATAAAGAGGCATATAATCCGCACTGATTCTTTGGATATAGCTGTCGACCATTTTAGAACTTGTTCTTTGTGCATGGATATAAATCAAAAAATTAATGGATATATACAAAAATTTGAGTAAATGCAACTGAGTTGGTTATACATTATACATTAGATGTAAAAGTAAACATAGTTTGATGAACATAATACAATACAGTAAAATAAAATGAAATAAGATAAGATAAATAACACTAAATTGAGCCCAAGTTGGCTTTCCTCACTACACAGTTCAGGGATAATTTATCCTCTGTATTATGCTAACAAAAGTAGTAGAAAATGGAAATCTAGATGTATAACCATGATAGCAATTTAAAATTGTATTCAAAGTAGAATTTCAGCCCCAGTGGGCAAAATAGTCAATGTATGCTTAGACAACATTGTGTCATGTAATAACCAAGTGACTGCTATCAGTCATTGACAACTCTGACCATAATTGTAGGTTAATCCACATACAATACCACATGCACTACAATATCATGCAAGTGTCAAAAAAGATAAATAACTGTAAAATAGAAGGAAAATAATAGTAAAATAGGATGGAAAATTAGATATCTTAGCTCTTTCGCTGTTACTTCTTGGTAATCCAACTGGATAACCTTCAATAGAGATAAAGAAAACATATAAAGTTAAAACTCTTGTTTACTTGTTTATTGTGAAAATCAGAGCAAATTTTCCAAACAGCAAATTCCTGGGGACAAAACTCTGCTCTGTGTACTCACCCGGTGTCCCGACGCTCCCGTTGCTGCCCGGCTCTCCCTCCCGCCGCCGCGCTCGTCACTCCTGCGGCCGCTGTGCGGAGGGGGGACCACAACCCCCAGACTCCTTTGCAGCCGGAAACAGGAAGCCCTCATCCCGGCAGGCGCGCCAGGAGGCGCCATAAAACCAGCTACACTCCCGATGGAGCGGGCTTTCCAAACAGCAAATTCCTGGGGACAAAACTCTGCTCCGTGTACTCACCCGGTGTCCTGACGCTACCATTGCTGCCCGGCTCTCCCTCCCGCTGCCACACTCGTCACTCCTGCGGCCGCTGTGCGGAGGGGGGACCACAACCCCCAGACTCCTTTGCAGCCGGAAACAGGAAGCCCTCATCCTGGCAGGCGCGCCAGGAGGCGCCATAAAACCAGCTACACTCCCGGTGGAGCGGGCTTTCCAAACAGCAAATTCCTGGGGACAAAACTCTGCTCCGTGTACTCACCCGGTGTCCTGACGCTCCCGTTGCTGCCCGGCTCTCCCTCCCGCTGCCGCGCTTGTCACTCCTGCGGCCGCTGTGCGGAGGGGGGACCACAACACCAAGACTCCTTTGCAGCCGGAAACAGGAAGCCCTCATCCCGGCAGGCGCGCCAGGAGGCGCCATAAAACCAGCTACACTCCCGGTGGAGCGGGCTTTCCAAACAGCAAATTCCTGGGGACAAAACTCTGCTCCGTGTACTCACCCGGTGTCCTGACGCTCCCGTTGCTGCCCGGCTCTCCCTCCCGCTGCCACGCTCGTCACTCCTGCGGCCACTGTGCGGAGGGGGGACCACAACCCCCAGACTCCTTTGCAGCCGGAAACAGGAAGCCCTCATCCCGGCAGGCGCACCAGGAGGTGCCATAAAACCAGCTACACTCCCCGCGTCGCGGGACCACACGCGGGCTAAGCCCAGGCAAAGGGCGGGCCATCTGAGGTCTTCAGAGGTCAACAGTGGTCGGGCGGGCCATCCCTCTTAGCTGTCTTTGAAGGTGAGGTCAGTGATATGTCAAGCATGGGGAAACGTAAAGCCAATGCTACCATAAAGTCATCTGTGGTCCACTCTGCCATCCCGTTATCCTTAGAAAGTATGCTGGACAACGTTTTTAATATAGTTACAAATGAAATAGCTAAAACTGAGAGGAGAATGTCTATGTAGCACATACGCTTACATCCAGAGTCCCAGGAAATAAGCCCAAATTATATTTTACCGCTGTCCCCCGTGGTTACAGTTGTTAAACCTAATTTGGTCAACTTACTACCTACACCATCAGGGGGTGACTGTGGTACAATTGTAATCGATTCACAGTCTGATCCCACTACGCATCCCCTCATCCCTTCTCTGTCCCCGAATAACAAAAACGCAGGGGAGAAACGAAAAAGAGGCTCTTTGAAACCATCAGCCAACAAAAGGAAACAACTTTCACGCAACAAGAGCCAACCAACTCCGCAGAGCATGTGGACTAGAGGGAAGTAAAAAATGCCAGGGGGTAGCAGCGTCACGACTGAACCATTGCAACTTGCTGAAGGGGTTTTGGACACTGTTCCCTCCAAAGAAGGACATAATTGCGCATGCATACAGATTGACCCCGATATCGAAAGCGCCACTTTAAAAAAGTCAAATGAGATTTTCATGGAAATTATAGTTGATACTATTTTTAAACAGATGGAAAGTCAAATGATCAAACAGTTTAATAATATTTTTAAAAGATTACATAGATTAGAAAATTTGATAAAAAATGAAGACGCGAAAAGGAAAGGGGTGATTAGCTGGAAGTTGCTAGTAAGGGCTTGCTGGGTGGAGGGTCCAATACTATAAGTAGTACAGCAACATCTAACATCGCATCAAAAGGTGTCAATGGAGGGAGTAATCATACTGTAACGACTCCTCAGCATACCCCGGTTGGAGCAATGGAATCAGTTTGTCCTACTAGCATGGCCTCCAACACGCTAAAGGATGTTTCCACTTTGCCCTCTATAAGGCTGGAGGCACCCACTAATATTGGGTCAGATAAGGGCCAAACCATTGCTACCAGACCGACCAAACACCTGGGGCCTGCCCTTCATCTGCCTCCCGATGCCTGCCCTTATGTTATAATCTTGGCAGGCGTACCACAGCTAAGGGATGGACAGAGTGAGTCATGGGTACAGCTAAACAACAAGTGTCTAGATTGGCTGTCCAAACACAAAGGGGTAGGCCCTAATATATCGAGAGAAATTGTGTCCGTCCGACGGGTGTGCTGGGTTGGTCCATCATCTAAGAACATAGCAGGAGACTGTATTGTAATTAACTTCAGAAATCCCACTACAGTTAAATCCATCCTCGGCAGTATTAACAATTATTTCTCCCCTCCTACTGTTATAACCTCTTTGCCACTGGGCTATTTTTACAGACCCCATCACAGATTACCTAGCCCTGTCCCACCACCTTTTCCACTGCATAACAAGTTCAGTGCATTGTCTGAGCTGGGTACCCTAGACTGACCATCAGTTACCACCCCAGATTTGGTAACCAGGAATTATATTAACACACCTGGCTCAGTGGGGGAATTGTCAACTTACCCCATTACAAAGGCCTCCAATGGCACTAAAGCGCCCACATTGTCATCTTACCCTAAAGTCATTAGCCATTCCATCGCTACGCCAACATCGAATTATATTTTGACAATTCTGAGTTGGAATATAGCAGGTCTTAATGCGAAAGTAAAAATTAGGGACTGGGTGGACTGGGTTATTAACTTCGACATCCTAATGTTTCAAGAAACTTGGTGTACTAGTCCCCTACTTTTTGAGGGTTACAGCTGTTATAATCAAACTGTACCAATCCCGGCCACGGGTAGACCCAGTGGGGGACTATCCATTTGGGTCAAAATCAGGGCAGAAGTCAAAATAGAACTGTTGGAGACAAATGATACGAGTTTTCAGGCCCTGCTTTACATCAGTAGAATAAGACTATGTTTAATTAATTTTCATAATAACGATTTCACAACACATCCTAATATGAATTTTATAAAATTGTTTGATTTTATAGACGAAATCACAGATGGTCAAAAGTATGGTAAACTTGATGGCATATGTTTAGGAGGAGACTTCAATGCACATATTTACCGTAAAACCCCTCCTTGCAAAAGAGGTGAAGAATTGTCTAACCATCTAGCCACACGGGACCTAGTTAATGTTATGGAAAAGGCAAATATTGCCGCAAATAAAGGCCCTGTGGCCACCTACGTCGGGCATGGGTGTGCATCCACAATTGATTATGTATTTACAACCTCCCTGCTCGCGGATCTTTTACTAGAGGCCACAGTTGTTAGGACCATATACAGTGACCATCATCCAATTTTATCCTGTTTTAAATCTATTAAAAAAATGGTAAATCGGAGAGAAATCGGGGCTAAAAACTTAGCTGTGTCTACAGACAAACTTAGAGTGGTCTTGAAGGGGATTGACAACAAGGGGGTGGTAGCTCATATTATAAAATCGCAGCCTTTACTAGTATCCACCTGCCTATCCACCGACAGCCCCGGATATGCTATCGTTGAAGCATTTTCAGGGCTGTGCATGGCTATAAAAAAGAAGATTTCCAAACCAGCCCCAGTCAACTCCAACAAAAATCCAAGATGGTTTGACAACCTATGCTCCAAAGCTAATAGCCAACTAAGGGCTGCCCTTACAGTTGATCCACCAGATCAGTTACTGGTGAGGACCCTGAGGTCAAGATACAAGTGTACCCTAAAAACAAGATCTGAAGAGCTTCTAAAAACCCACTGGGAATCCCTTGTATGCACAGCAGCAACGAAGGACGTTGCTGGGTTTTGGAGCGAGGTCAAGAACTTGAGATCGATTGGATCTAATATCACCCCCATAAATTGTGGTATATTAGGGGATGTGTGGGTGGAGCATTTTTCAAATATTTATATGGCACCGACGCCTCTTATGGTAAATTTTCAGCCCCCCAAGTTACCGAACATTTCCATAATGGAGGTGGAGGATGCCATTTTACAAAGTGCAGGGGACAAAGCTCCTGGCCCTGATGGACTATCCATCGACTTAATTAAATCAGAGCCTGACTTTTGGTCACCTTTACTGTGCAATGTTTTTAATAATTTATCTAATACCCTACTACCTGATTCTTGGTCTAATAGCATTATTGTACCTATTTTTAAAAAAAAGGTAACAGACTTGATCCTGGCAGTTACCGCCCAATATCGTTAATCGATAACACGTTAAAGATCTTGGGCAGGGTCATTTTTAATAAAATCAGTAATTGGGCTGAAGAAAACACGATCTTACACCCATGCCAGTTAGGCTTCAGAAGCAATGTAGGGACTGTGGAGCAATCCCTAAATCTAAATTTAGTATTAGCCAAATACACTATAGCTGAAAAATCCCCACTTTATTTAGGTTTTATGGTTTTAAGTTCTGCTTTTGATTTTGTCAATCGCTCCCGTTTATGGTCAGTTCTGTTGAGTTACGGCTTAGATGAACCTTTGGTCCACTTTTTGGCCCACCTACACAGTGATTTAAAAGCCTGTGTTCGAATAAACAATGACGGTGAGGTCTCGGGCGAGATTTTAATAGGCAGAGGGGTAAGACAAGGCTGCGTCTTGGCCCCCCTGCTCTTTATTTTATACATAAATGAACTAAGCACATCTCTGGCCAAACTAACTATCGATGTCCCGCTTATCAATGGTAATCCCCTTCCTGCACTTCTTTATGCGGACGATGCGGTCCTTATGGGCCGCACACCCAATGCACTGCGCACTTTAATCTCAGGATTTGTCTCTTACATGGCCGATCTTGGCTTATGCACCAATTTTAAAAAATCCTACATAATGTCTTGCGGCCCAAAGAAACACAAAATTCACCATATCATGTCAGGGAACAACGTTTTAAATTGCACTTGCACTTTCCTTTATTTAGGCCTGTTGTTTTCTGACTTCGGATCCTGGCAACCCCACGTCGCCAGAGGGAGGAACAAATTGGGTAAAGCTATTAATTCTATAATCACCCTTCGTCAACCTAAACAGGCTGAGGTCATTCTGCCACTTTTACAAATTTACAGAACCCAGTGCCTACCTACAGGAACTTATGGCACTGAGGTGTGGGAATATTCGAATTGTAATAATATACAGACGGAAGAGAATAAATTCTGTAGGAAGGCCCTGGGGGGGGTCATTTCAGCCCCATCCTATGTGTGCCACAGAGAATTGAATCTCCCCTATATAGAGGACTTTATAAAATCAAGACCCGCTTTGTTCTGGTTGAAAATATGGCGGAACCCTGCTGCCTCCTTGACCCGCGATATTATCTTAGACTGCGTAAAAAGCGAGCGGGACAATTATATCACTTGGCTCAGGGCAGTAGAGAAGAGTTTAGAAAGTGTGGAAATGGGGCATCTATTCTCAGCACCCCAAACAATAGATTGCTCGCATAAGAACATAGTAAAAATGGCTTTATAAAACCTGTATCGAGAAAATAGAGAAAAGTTCGAGTTTGCAAAGCCAGCTATCCTTAGGTACATCCCCATTCAGGAACCACGTGGTAGGCCCCACAATATGCCTCAGGGTTACCTGCGCAAGAAACTGGGCAGATGGAATAGGAGCCTGTTGTTTCGGTTTAGGGACGGAAGTGTGGTAAATTTACTCTGTTTCCCCTTAGGCTATATCAAAAATCTGGGAAATTTAAGCTGTCCCTGCAACCTAGGTGGTAAACAGAGTTTGTTACATTTTCCACTCTTTTGTGGTTTTTATGTCAAATACACCAAACACTTCCTAATCCCCTATTTTAGAGATAGTGCCTTGACGGATTTTAACGTAGCTTTTAGAGACCTATTGATGTTAAGCTCAGATGATGTAATCTTTAGAGTTAGTCGCTTTCTCCAAACTGCTGTCCGTTCACGAGCATCAATGAATATGGCCTGATAAGGTTGCATTATTTCTTTGCACTATTTGCACATTGCTTTCTTGCACAGTGGTTGTTCCTCTGCACATGCTATGGTTAATAATGTTTGTTTTTATTGTCTTATTTGGATGATTGTTGTGACTTACATGTATTTTTATGGATGCAACTCTTAGAGTTATTCGTCTTTTTATCTTTTGCTGTTTGATCTTGAGCAATAATGAACTCGGTTTGTTAAGCCTGAACTACCTCTGTATCATTTGCACATTGCCATTTGCACTAATGTTTGCCCCATTGTATATATTACAGTCACCAAATGCTGTTTTTATTGTCAATAGGGATGATTGTTGTGATTTACATGTACTTTTATGGATGTTTTTAATATATCCGAATAAAGATCATTTGACTTGACTTGACAGAGCAAATTAAAAATTAGACAATAGAAAAGCCTATAGGAGGCATATTGTTAAAATGCACAGACTATTGTGTATCAAAATCCAGAGACAGGGTTCAGAGACAAGAGATTCCTAATATTGAGATCAGGAAGCAGAGACAATAACTGAAAGACACTGAGTCATAGAAATGTGTGCCTCTCCTCGTCAATGTTCATGCCTAGCGGTTCTTTTGTACCGATTCTTAGTATGTATCTGCATTCAAGCTGTCTCAGAGTGTTCTCTTTGTCACCCCCTCTCAGTGTTTTGGCAACTTGATCTAAGATGCAATAGGTCACCTTAGAGCGATCCCTATTTTGGTATTCCATGAAGTGACGTGCTACTGGGTATGCTATGTCAGCATTCTGAATAGCACGCACATGTTGTAAGATTCACTTGTGCACCTCTAACTTGGTGCTTCCGACATAACTTTTAGAACATGGACATTCCAATAAATAGATCACATACTCTGACTTGCAATTCAAGGATTTCAAATTTTTTTTAATGCTCGCTGAGACAAGTTGTTACTTCTGTGACATTTTTGCCATGTAGGCAGGCTTTACATTTCGTACATTTTCTGAACCCTTTGTTAGGTTTAAGTGACTGTTGCTGTGTGATAGTGTAGGTGTTCACTAATTTGTTTCCTATTGCCTGGGAGCGCCGATATGTCAGATCGGGTTTATGAGACATGTCTTTACCTATAACAGCATCTAACTGGACCAGATGCCAGTGCCTGTTTAAAGCGTTCCTCAACTCCTTATGCTATATAGTACAGGTAGTGATAAACCTTATGACAGGCTTCACCTTCCCTTCTTCTTCTAATTTTAAAATAGGGGCTTTGGCATTCTCTGGCTTTTAGCCTGGTGCAAATTTCTCTTTCTGCCTGCTCGTATTCCCGGTTAGAGCCACAGATTCTTTTGGCCCTCAGCAGCTCACCGTAGGGGATGCTGTTCTGATGTGGTTGCGGATGTGAGGTATTAGCATGTAATGTTGTGTTACCTGCTATTGGTTTGAGGTAAATAGTGGTGCAAAGGTGTTGTTCTTTCACTTCCACTTTCGCATCCAAAAATTCAATTTCAGTTTTACTAATTCCGCTTGTGAAATGTAGATTAAAGTTGTTGGAATTGATACATTCAACAAACTCTGTCACTGAAGATAGACTACCTTTCCACAAAATGAAAAGATCATCAATGTACCACAGCCATGTCACTATGTGTGACGACCACCTCTCCATTTCTGGCCCATGAAGCACCTGCTCCTCCCACCAGCCCATATGCAAATTCACATAGCTGGGGGCATAGCAGGTGCTCATAACTGTCCCCTGTTGTTGTTTATACAATTTTTTGTCAAAAAGGAAAATATTGCAGGTTAAACAACACTTGATCATTTCAATCAGCATTGTAATATGCTCTAAAAGATGTCTTGGCCTGCGGTTCAAAAAATGTTCTTCAACAGCCTCAAATCCGTCTTCATGGCGGATACTTGTATAAAGGGAATTCACATCAAGGCATATCATTAGGAAATCTTCCTCCCAGTGAATAAAAAAAATCTGCTTAAGGAAGTCTGTTGTATCCTGTATAAACCTGGGCATAGTTCGCGAAGTAGCACTTCGCGAAGCTACGCAAAGTGCAGTTCGCACTACGCGAGCTACGCGTAGCACTTCGCGAACTGCGTAGTACCTTGTTCGCACTGTGCCAGATGTCGTTTTCAATGATTGCATAGTGCGGACAAGCAACCGGCAATGTGCAATCATTGAAAATGGCATCTTGCACAGTGCGAGCTGTAGTTTTCTGCTGCTCGAGTAGATTTTTACTCGAGCGGCAGCTTTCTCAACGCGAACTGGTAGTTTCTCATCGAGAGCAGTCGCGAGCATACGCGACCACTCGCAATGAGAAACCTGACCTCCTCGCGTTGGGAATCTCGCCGGGATGTTTATTTTCCATGCTCGCGATCGCCAACTTGATGTTGCTGATCGCGAACAAGGAAAAAGTCTCGCCGGGATGTCATTTTGCTTGCTCGCGGTCGCCAACTTGACGTTGAGGACCGCGAGCAAGCAAAAAATGACCGCAGCTCTACGCAACACTACGCTACGCGTGTTCGCACTGTGCTACGTGCAGTTCGCGTAGTGCGAAGTAGCGCAAACTTCGCAAACTACGCGAGCGTAGCGTAGTGCTTTGCCCAGGCTTAATCCTGTATATAGGACTGTAAATCCTTCACCATCGGTTGCAGAAAAAAATCTATGTATTTGGAGACATTTTCCAACAGACTTCCTATTGCAGAGATGATGGGCCTACCTGGGGGACATTCAGTATTTTTATGCACCTTTGGCAGGAGATATAAAATAAGTACTTTCGGGAATTGTATTCTGAGGAAGCTATATTCCTCCATTTTGATTAAACCAAGGTCACTCCATTTTGATAGGTCATCATATAGACTACTTTTTAGTTTGTCATACTCTCCCCATATAATGGTTGTATAACAGGAGGTATCATTCAATTGGAGATTGACTTCATCTACATACATTCTGAGTGTCCAAAGGACCACGTTACCACCTTTATCAGCGTTAAGTATAACACAGTTCTTTTCTTATGACCATTTGGTAAGTACCATATTGAGTTCCCTTTCCCTGGGTGTTGGCCTTTGGTTGTTCTTAAGTTCTTTCCTTTTAATATTCTTGATTTCCTCAATCATGGCATCATTGAATGTGTCAATATTATCAGCAGGAAGAATAGGACTAAATTTGGACTTAGGTTTGAACAATGATTTGACTGTGGAGGTGGAATTTTCATCTACAGGGAATACTGGACAAGAATCTAAACCGCCTTCTATTTCCAGTTCATGTAAATCATTGAGGAGATTAGCGTCTATGTTCAACAATTCTTGTTTATTGCCAGAAGTAGCTATACTCCTGCTAATGTTTTTTACTTGTTGTTTAAAGTATTGAACTTAGACTCTGGACAATAGGAGAGTCCCAAATTCAAAATGCATCTATCCTCTGTAGTTAGTGCAACTTGACTGACGTTTATTATTGTATTGTCATTTTCTACTGCTTGGTTTGGCTCCCCATTACTGCTCCCTCCTTTTCTCCATTTCCTCTTCCCCTTGCCGCCCCTCCTCACGTTCCTCTTCCTCTTTTCTGTTGGAGTGTTGGGCGGTTGTTTGTGTATCGTCCCAAGCGTAAAAAACAGAATTCATCTTGGACGGATGTGATTCTCAGATTTTCAGTGGAACCTTCCCGGTCTGATTCAGATCCTGTGTCTGAGCTTAAGTCACCCAGTGATATTTCTTGTATGAACTTGTTCGTCACTACCATTCTTTCCCTTCGTATATTGTCGTACTTTCGTGAGAAGGTATAGATCCTTCCTGTTTCCTAATCCCTTCTATCGCGCTGGAACTTATGTGCTTTGCCTGCTGTTATGCTATCTTCATGTTTTTGTACTAGTTCTTTCATCTCTTTCATGAATTTAGCAACAACTTCTTTGTCGGCTGATAGATTAAGCTGGGCTGACATATCCTTGATTTGTTGAATAATGTTTTCCCTATCTATGGTGGCATATTTTATTAGCAGTAATATCATCTGCTTTGAACTTTCCGCATTCAATTCAGCCCATTCCTTGATTAACTCTGGGTGGGGATTTTCATATATAGGGGTTATCATTATCCTTAATCCACGTGGCACTCTGCCCACTTCAATGTATCTCTTGACCCCAGGGGATGGGGTCATTGAGATGGAAATCAGCACAGGAAGGGGACCCCTGTCCATTAAAAAAAAGAAATGAAAAAGGAGTCCAGCCTTGGTGGATGGGATCCTTGGGGCCAAAACTGGCCCAGGAGGGGGTTGTGAGCCCCCCACTTTTTTGTGATTTGTTTTTTTTTTAAAAGGGGTAGGCCCCGGGGGATAGGGTCCCTAGGGACATAAATGGACCCCCATCGCTTTAAATACAATAACAATTTTTAAAAAGAAATGCCTGGCCCTGGGAATGGGGTCCCTGGCCCCCTTCCTTTTGAAAGAAAAGGGCCAGTCCCCATGTGAAGGGATCCCCGGGGCCCAAAATGGTCCAGGGAAGAGGGACCATGCAGGCCCCCTGCCTAAAAAATAGAAAAAAACAAGTAAAAAAATACCACACATCCTACTCCACCACTCTGCAAATTCACCTCCTGGCATGCTGCTGGGTGGGTAATGAATTGGCCTGGGCTAGATTTCTGTTCCGCTCGCGGAAATTGCGATAATTTGACATTTTCGCGTTCCACGGAGAGCGCGAAAATGTCAAAATTTCCACATTCCGCAGCTTAGCGATAATTTGTTTCTTGCTCGTGCTGTAAAATAATACATTCTCGGGTGCGAGCGATCGCCTTACCTGAATCCCCGTGTTCACCGACAAGTTTTCCCGATCCGGTCGCGTTCTCCACGAGATGTTGGATTGTTGGTAGCCATTTGCGCTGTCTCGCGACAGTTCGCGCCCGCAGTAATGTCATTGGTCGCGCGATCACGTCTTTCTTCTCATGATCATGCACTGCGAGAAGAGTGAAAACAAGATGGCCGCGCCCGCGAGCAACCGCATGGGTAAGTTGGTGAGCCGCGACCACGCAGAAAATACCGCGAACGGGCGGGAAAAACACTTCCGCATCTTCGCGATATTTCCGCGTGTTTGCGGAGATTTTTGACATTTTCGCGATAATTTGCGAAAGTCACTTTCGCAAATTCCGCCCACCCCTAGTAATGAAGTCCCCCTAGCTGCTGAGGGTCCTTAGGGGCCAGCAAGGACTCCTGTTACCTCCAGTAAGCTCCACACAATGGGATTGATGAGAGGTGGTTGGAGACTACGCCCCTTTTTTCCACCACTCTGCAAACGTGCCTCTCGGCACAATGCTGTTTGGTAGATGGGGTCCCATTGCCTCCTGAGGGCCTCATGACTAAAGTGGCCTTCTTCCCCCAAGCAGCAGTTATGTTATGTTAATAAGAGCTTGTAGAGCGCACGATCACCAGAAGGTTTCATGGCGCTAATTGTTGCAATTGTCACGGCAGGGGAAACTAAGCATAGGTCAGCGCAAACAGCCATGTTTTGAGGGCCTTTCTAAACCCCATCAAGTTTTCCTGCATCCTGATGTCCAGAGGCAGAGAATTCCAAAATCCAGGGGCAAGGTGGGAGAACCTGCACCCTCCCTGGCGTTTGAGTTTAATGGTTGGGATAGTTAGTAGCCTGAGGTGGGCAGACCATAGATTGCGGCGTGGGGTATGTTTCTCGATCAGGCTGCTGATACATTTGGGACTCCTACAGTGCAAGGCCTTAAAGAGTAAGCATCCAGTCTTGAATGCTGCATGTTGGGCAATTGGGAGCCAGTGTAGTTTGGCCAGCAAGGGGCTGGCAGAATGCCGTTTTGGTTGCTGAAATATTAGTCTCGCTGCTTGGTTCTGTACTATTTGTAAGCGTTTGAGTAGGAACATAGGCAGACCGAGATAGATGGAGTTTGAGAAGTCAAGGCGCAACAGTACGAGGGCTATTACTGCCTGAATGAGGGCTGAGGGAGTAAGCAGATGGGCGATTTTTCTTATTTTCCTCAGTTGGAAGACACATGAGGAGACTACTGTCCCCACATGTCCTTTGAGCGAGAGATCGGAATTTAGAGTGACTCCAAGGCTTTTTACTGAAGGGGAGGGGTTGGGGGGTGGTCTGAGGACGATAGGCCAGAAGTGAGGGCCCCACATGATCTCGCTTTTTCCCGGTAGGACTAGTTCAGTCTTGCCGGGGTTGAGTTTAAGGTGGTTAAGATTTATCCATCGCTGGATGTGAAGCATAGTGGCTTGGACTTCTGGGGCAGAGTTCGGGCCATCCAGTGTAAAGATGAGTTGTAAGTCGTCTGCATAATTGAAGGTGATTATCTTCCTATTTTTTAGGGAGTTAATGAGGGGTTTGAGATATAAATTGAATAAGTGAGGGGAAAGGGACGAACCCTGGGGGACACCGCAGGAGGTGGCAATCCTAGGAGCGGTGAAAGGGCCGAGACGGACTGTCTGTGTTCTGTCTTCGAGGAATGACTTAATCCAATTATATGCAGGACCTTGTATGCCTGCCTGTTCAACACGGGACAAGAGGATGTTGTGGTCGACCGTGTCGAATGCGGCCAACAGATCCAGAAGTACGAGTGCCTGAGAGATGCCCTTGTCTGCGTTTGCTCGCAAGGTGTCCAATACAGCGAGGATGACCATTTCAGTTGAATGGGTGGGGCGAAACCCAGCTTGATTAGGTTCTAGATGATCAGACTGTTCGATGAAATTTGAGAGGGACCTAACGACGGGGGCCTCGAGAATCTTTGCGAGAAAGGGGAGAAGGGAGATGGGGCGATAGTTGGAGGGATTCAGTGGGTCAGCCCAAGGTTTTTTTAGTAGCGGGACCACTATCACATTCTTGAAGGCAGTGGGAACCTTACCTTGGAGGAGAGATTCATTAAGGAAGGGGAGCACACGGTGAGGGAGGTTGGACACGGCATCCTTTAGAATGTGTGGGGGGCAGCAGTCGTTAGGGGAGCCGGATTTGACTCGAGCCAGCAGATCTGAGAGAGTCTGGGGGCATAAGGTAGGGAAATGATCTATAGTGATTGGATTATTTGTTGAGATGTCCAGGTTATCCGCACAGAGGGTGGCGGGAATGCTGGCTTTGATAGTGGATATTTATCCTGAAAATAGGTGTTAAGGGAGTTACAGAAATCTTGAGTAGGTGGCTGGTCGGGATGGGTTCTATCTGTGTTGCAGAGGTCAGTATTCTGGCTGAGAAATAGGTCGTTTTGGCTTCACGTATAGCTTTTTTGTAATCATTACGGGCTAGGGAGAACTGAAGTTTGTCCTCCATGGAGTATTTTAGCCTCCATTTTCTTTCTTTTTGCCGGAGCTCGAGCTTTTGTTTTTTTAACTCAGTGGAGAACCACTTATGAGCATCTATGTGTCGGGTGCGTGTGAATTTAGTGAGTGGGGCGTGAGTGCCGCAAGCCATCAATAGCCATTCCAAAATCACGGTGTCCATGGTGTTAACGTCTGGGTTAAAGGTGGGTATGGACTTTGCTAAGGTGTCAGTGAATCCCAGTTTATCGACGGACCTCCAGAAGGTGCGAATGGTAGCGACCTGCCTCAACTGCCTGCCTTGAAATATCACTCCAGGACTCATTCTAGTGCTCAATTTTTCACGTGGTGGTTTGCAGAGTTTTTCTGGCAACCCATGCTTCAGGTGAAGTGCAGAGTGGGCAAAACTTTGCAAACCCTGCCAGTGGAGCAGAGTTTTCCATCCACCCCTACAAATCACAAAAATCACACTTTACGGACCAAGATCTAGCTTCCTTCCAACCTTGGTGTAATTATGTGCAGTAGTTTTTGTGGTTGTGCTTCTTAAAAAGTTGTATGGAAAATGAATGGGGACTTTGTGCTTTAGTACCCCCCATTTTCTCGCCCCCACTTGACAGATCACCACAAAACTTTCTGTGAAAACACTAGTCAAAAAAGATTGGAATGTTCCATGAAGATTTGTCAAACTGTGCCACAGTTATTAGCAACATTAATAAGGCATTTCCTATGAAAACAGTGCCCTAACTATACCTACTCAGTGACTACAGCGACTAGATAATATGTATAGATTTATAGTAGGCCTGGGCAAAATTTAGATTACAGCAGCATAATTTGCATACTTGTGGGAATTTTGCATTCCGCTTCTTGGCAGTTCCACCCTGAGTATGTACAGTGGACTTTTGAGAAATTTCACAGATTATTAACATGCACTCATCTAGCATTCTCTCCTGGGGAAACACATGACGGTTATATCAAGTTCAAACACTGTGTTTGTTTCGATCAACAAATTCGAAAATTCCATATATCTAACCAATTATTTGAGTCTTACCCTTAAGATTAATACAAGAGTTCAACTCAGATAGAAGAATGAGATATCTGTGGGTGAATATGATTGCAACGTTTTCAATGGAATACTTTTAATACTTGTAGTTTCAGTACAACTCACATTTGTGCAAGTGATTCATTTTCTTACATGCCCTCAATTCTAAATGTATTCTTAAGGATAAAATTCTATATGTGACAACTTAACTGTATTAGTGTGAATACTGAAGCAGGTCCTTTAACCTTGCAACTTGTTATTCCATGCAAAACATCAATAAAGGCAGAGCACATATGCGTTTAAGGGGAAATATTAAATTTTCCAGACTAAATACTATGATGATGTGCTTCTGAAAATTAGACACCTGGGGAAGTCTAGAGTGATTGGGCTTAGGAGGACCTACCCCATTTTTGTAACATAGGTTTCCCTACAAACATTAAACCTTGGTTTAAATTATAAACTTGTCTCACGTTTCTGACAAGAAAAGCTCCAGAATCTATGGGGATCCAAAAAGTCCTAAAACCTACTGTTTCCACACTTCTCCTTAGAAAATCTGTACCCCACTTGTTTGGGTTGGTCTATCACCTGTTACAGGGGAGACCCCACAAAATAATGTCAAAAGATCTATAATTTTCCTTTCAAATTCACTCATTCTGACTTTATGAGCTGGTGTGGTAATTGGGCACAAGCTCGCTCAGCAGCCTATAGATCCACAAACCTTAGACATTTCTCAAAACTTGACAACTAAGAGACTCTAGTATAGTGGAAGTTGCATGAATCCCACTATGTTTTCTTAACAAGAATGCCCTGTACATATAATCACAGATTTTCCTTAAGTTTCTTTGATGAAATGTTTCAGAATTTGTGGGAATGCTCACAATTCCTACCACTCACTCTTCCCATATGTCTCCTGATAAAAATCATACTCCACATTTGTGGCTGGGCATTCTGCCTGTGACAGGAAAATCCCCAAAGCATAATGTGGAAGCATCAAGAATTATCCTTTGAAATTCCCTCATTCTGGCGGTGTAGCGATATGGCTGTGGGATTTGTCTCACATTTCTGACAAGGAACGTTCTGGAATCTTGGGATCCAAATGTCCTTCCACCGAACATTCCCACACTTCTTCTGATAAAAAGTCATGCCACTTGTGTGGTTGGACTTATCACCTGTTACAGGAAAGACCCCAAAACGCAATGTGGAAACTTGATTTTTCCTTTCAAATTCACTCACTCTAACGATATGAGTATTATGGTATTTGGACACAGACTCGGTTGACAGCCTGGGAAATCCAAACATCCTAGACATTTCCAAAAACTAAACACCTAGAAGAGTTCAGTGTGGTGGAAGTTGTGTGAATCTCAATTATGTTGTTTTACCCAGAATGCTCTGTAAATGCCAAACTTGACTAAAATCACAGATTTTCAGGAAACTATCTATGAGGGAAGGTTTTGGAATCTGTTTGTTTACACAAACTTCTTACCACCCAGTGTTCCTACACTTCTCTTTATAAAACTCATATCCCATCTATGTGGTTGGGCCTATGGCATGTGTCAGGAAAGGCTTCAGGATGCAAAAAATTAACTTATTCTGGTGATTTAGGATGTGTGGTATTTGAGCCCAGAATTGACTAGCACCCATATAAACCTACCAACCTCAGACATTTCCTTTGGTGTATCCAGGTTGGTCTGGCTAACATGTATTCCACTAATTTTTCATGGACTGAATTCCCTGTAAATGTCAACGTGGGTAAAATCGAAGAATTCTCTCAATTTTCTGCGAGTGAAAGTTCAAAAATAATGTGCATTGGCAAATTCCTACCAACCAGTGTTCCCACGGTGTCTGCACCTTTGGGAGCATTAAAAGATATTAGGGATTGGTCTTTGGCACAATGACATAATGGACAGCCCTCACCCGATTTTTTAAAAAGGTCTGTCCCTTTCACCCTATGGGCTTTCTGCTTTGGGGTGGAGGCTGCACATTAGCTGTCACCACTGCTCACACTTGGAATATCATGTCTTTATCTCTTCTAACACAATCCATAATCAAGATTTTCTGGAAACAACTTAAGACATATGCTTGCCAGTTCCTTTCAGTTGGTCTGTCCCATGGTTTAAATTGCAGCTTTCCTTTCTAGTTTTTCTAGATTTTTTAATCTCACTGGCTCTGAGACACTTCTTCCTGAAGTAACTGTTGTGACCTGTAAATCGATCATCCATTCAGGGGTGATGAATATGGCCAAATGCCAGAACAGGCTGCCACCCACCACATTTTTTAATAATAAAAACATCCCTAATGAGTAGTAGGGTTTCTTACCCCTGTGTAGGGAAGATTAAGATAGGCTACCCCCAAACAGATCCCCAAGAGCACAGAAAGACATTAGAGGCCTCTGATTTGTTGGGGGGCAATTGTTCAAGCCCGAGGGGGCATTTCTCCCACCTTTCATGGCCCTGGTGGTCAAGGGGGCTTCTGCTGCCCAAGAAAGGTGGAGATTGAGGATGAGTTCCCCCATCTACACCACAGGGGCAGAAAGTCTTTTGGAACACTAGATGTGGAGGAAGTAAATCGATGATAGAATGGGCTAGTCCCCACCCCAATCATCCAGTGACTATGACTGCCACCTTGTTAATGTATTCCTTGCTAAAGTGACTGGGTCAGGCCCTTGCAGTGCTCTCAGGCATCTGTGTTGTACTGGAATACTTTGCACATAGAATTACAAACTTCAGCTACCAATGAGATTCCTAAACTCACTGTCTATGCCACTGCAGGCCCTCACAAATCAAGAATGTTGTGATGCATCCTGATCTTTCACCCAAAATTAGCTGACCATATCTGGCATTAGGATCAAACTTCAGAAATCAGCAGGTTCTATTGAGGTCACTGATCATGTTATCTATAGGGAGGGCATGGTGCCTTCAACACTCTGTTAGGGAGCCTAATGTTGATGCACAGTCGTATGGCACCTGAGTATTTCAGCTTATTGGTAACAACCATGGGTGACAATTAGGGGCTGGGGCCTAATTCCTTTTCAATCACCCAAAATGTCTCTAGCTTCACTAATTTCGCTTCAACCAGGAACCCCTTTGGGAAGAGTATCATCCTCTGTCAAAGGGCTGTGGGATTTACTGTGAGGTCTATATGCTGCTTAATGGGGGATGGGTGCTTTCAGACATCTTAGTCTTGAAGCTGGTGCCCAAAGTCTTTCAATATCTAGCCTGCTTCTTGAGTGTGGATGCTCTGGGTGACATGGATAAGCTCTAGTTCTGTAGCAGTCATAAGTGGAGTACCTGTCCCTGTGGTGATCACAAAGAAATTGACAGGACATGTACTAGTGTCATGACTGATATCTACATGGAACTTACCTGAAAGGAATAGTGGATCAATGTCCATGAAGGTAAGTATTCAAGTGTTTGTGTGTATCCGCTTTAGGTGCTGTTTCAAATGGAATACTGGATGCGGCTCATGACATTAATTGATGCCACCATGTCAATAATTGCGATGATGTTTAACACTTAGATCTTCACTCTGCAAATCACTTTGCTTTTGTTCTACTTTGCTCTGTTGGTGGCAAAGGATAATAAAAATAAATATGGATTATTTAGCCATCTTCATAATTCTTTTCTCCCTCAGACTATCAATGGCCTCGGTAGGGTAGGTCCTTGTTACTTTTCTCAGTGACTATGTGCAGGTCTCGTCTCGGGCATGCCTCAGCCTGGAATTTATTTGTCATCTTCGGCTGCAACATCAAGTGACTAAGTATTGATGATGCAATAGTATTGTGGCTCTTAATTAAATTTCACTTTTACAAATGCCATTTTTATCTGCTCCACTAGGGTGCTTGACTGCGTGTGTCAACTCACAAGATAAGTATCTCAACCAGAGACATGGCAGGTTTACTGAAGAAGTGCCTATACAGACAGTCAAAAGACATCTTCAGATGGTTTGCACTTGTATGTTCTTGATTTGGTCTTATTTTATGCACATAATCGATATCTGTCTCAACCTTGTGTGGAAAACATCAATGGACTTCCTTTTGATTGCTACTCTTGTCACATCTTATATCTCTCAAAATCAGGATTCATTTGTTGGGTAAAGTGCTCATTCAGAGCTCTCATCACCTTTCATAGTGATCTTTGCCTTCTGTGTTTGAAAGATTAGGAAAAACCTGAAAATCTATTCCTCTGCTTAGCGGAGAAACAGGGACCTTTTGACTTCCCCATCAGACTCCCTCAATGCTTTAAAATAGTTGTTTAGGTGTGCAACCGATAAATGCCATCTTGGTGCCACCATCACCTGATCAAGCAGTTAACTGGAGGGTAGGAGCAAGATGGTGTTCCCCTTCCCCACCCCAATTTGTGTATCGGGAGGAACCGTTCCCCTGGGCCTTGGTCATCAGCATGTTGTTCAACATGTGCTTCAATATCCGGCTCTGTGACATCACTGGGTGGGTTATGAGCCCCATTTTGGTCATTGTCACCCAATGTTTGACACTCTTGGTGCACTAACCACTCATGCAGTGGCAGATGAACAGCACAGGCATTCTAGGAGTGTCTTAATGCAAAGCTATCAGTTCAGTGTGGCCAGAGGCCTTCACAGTGCGTAGTAAAACACTGACCTGGCATCACCAGGATGCACCTAGAGAGTGAAGCCCTACCCATGCAGGAGGCAATCATATCTATTCTCCCAGAACGAGGCTGAGGAGGTCATATCTGTTAGGGGTGGGCGGAATTTGCGGAATTAACCTTCGCAAATTATCGCGAAAATGTTTAAAATTATCGCAAACAAGCACAAATATCGCGAAGATGCGGAAGTTTTTTTCCGGCATGTTCGCGAGATTTTCTGCATGGTTGCGGGTCGCCAACTTACCCATGTGGTTGCTTGCGGGCGCGGCCATCTTGTTTTGAGTTGTTCTCGCGGTGCATGATCGCGAGAAGAAAGACGTGATCGCGCGACGCATGACGTCACTGCGGGCGCGAACTGTCGCGAGACAGCGCAAATGGCTAAAAACAATACAACATCTCATGGAGAACGCGACCGGATCAAGAAAACTTGTCGGCGAACGCAGGGATTCAGGTAAGGCGATCGCGCGCGCGCGAGAATGTATTATTTTACAGCGTGAGCAAGAAACAAATTATCGCCAAGCTGCGGAAACCGGAATTTTTGACATTTTCGCGCTCTCCGCGGAACGCGAAAATGTCAAATTATCGCAATTTCCGCGAACGGAACGAAATTTTCGCCTAGGCCTAATATCTGTTCCCCCAGAATGAGACTGCACCTCTGGTAGGGAATAGGTGTAGATGTTGTAACTCTGATAATTTGGCTGTGTATATGTTAAAGCCTGGAGAGGCAGTTGTAGTCATAATGGGTGGCTACCAGTTGCCAATCAGGTGAGGCGCTTCTAGGTCAATCATGCCACTGCCATCAGGGACCGTGAATCAGGAGCACCATGGGATGCAGCACACAACCCGCCCAAGCAGAGGATTGCAGGCCTTGGATAGTGCAACTGTTGGTCAGATGCGTTGGTGCTGCTCACACCAGCCTTGTTGTCAGGGTCAATACATGTACACAGCCATGAGGAGAGCACACGAACACTTGGTACTTGTCCACCATTGCCTGCACCCCATGCTCTGTAGGCGCCCATAATTTGTACCACCTTCAAAAAAACCCTTATTGCACACCACACATCATGTTGATATTTCTTGGACCTCACTTCTGTTTCAGTAAGGAAGGGTCTAGTCTCTACTTATGAACTCTCCCATGTGTGTACATAAAAATAGACACAGGTTCTATTCTCAAACGTGCTTCTCACATGTGTTTAAAAAGTGTGTGTTTAGGAGGTGCCTCACGTGTGCAACCACCAAGGAGCGATTGGCAGGTTCTCTCCAACTTGCTCACTCTCTCATCATCTGCACTTTCCTAAAGTGGAACAAACACCAAAGCCCTAAACGCGAATTAAAAAGAAATCTGTATGTGTGCCCTAAATAATGTTAAGTGCACATATGAACATATATGTTTCCTATAGATCCCTGTGTAGAGAGAAGAAGATTCTTCCTCATGAACACTTGAGTTTCAAAGGAGCACATTACACTTGACTTTACTTTATAGTGCCCGTACGCATGTTAAAAACTATACCACGTTACGACCATTTTAAGCTGAACGGCTGCCATGTTTCATGCCACTTCTCTTTTTGGCAATTTCATCCGGGCACAGGGACCACTTTCCACCTGTAAGATGCAACAGACCTGTATATTGAAAGAAATCAAAGGGGGACAACATGTTGCATAGAGAATGCAAAGCATAAAACCAAAGAGTACTTTTATATTAACAGGATATAACATCCTATCACCCAACCAGTTACATTATTTAGTATATGATGTAGTTACCATTTGGCTACCAGGTGAACTCCTACCAGTAGACCACATGCAAAAGCATAAGAAGAAGTTTCCACTCAGACGCCTATAGAATGAATGTAAAAATTGGATTTAAACCTAAGTAACCCATGTTCAACATTTTAAAAAAAATGGTCAGTTAGTGGTGATAGAAAAAGAAAGATATTTTTTATGCATAGCAATCCTTTTATTGGCAGAATCCCTGCCCATCCATTTTATGTTCAATATCTGGGCCGAGAGGTAAGGTAACATAAGGACCCAGTGTCCAAAAAGACACTGCAATAGCTTGGTAGGTCTCGTCCATTGTTACGCATACAAGAAGTATGTCTTTCACACCCAGATCACAACTTTCATACACATCTTACTAAATATATTGTATTAACACTAAGAATGCAGGTTTATAGGGGCATGGTGTTTGCTCATTCAAGTAGATACGTATTTCCAGGCACATTAGCATAACCTTCCAGATACCACTGTTATTACTCATGGGGGCTTACCCAATTTGGCATCTCCCTGCCATGTTTCTGGGTATATTATTTCAACATATTACCCCTCGCAACCCATATGGTCAGTATACCTCTCATGGAGTCCTGCTGGCTGATATCACATCACCCCAGGCTTCCCAATCACTCACCACCGTGCTCGGCATGTTGCGCATTCAATTCTCCCCCAAAACATCTGGCTGCGCCGGGAGTGGGAATCTGAAAAATAGCTGACCAAATGGGTCAGCATGGGCGCCATGTCAATCAATCAATCAGGGTTCTTTTAAAGTGCGACTAATCACCCGTAAGGGTATCAAGGCACTGGCTGGACGGGGGTTCTGGAGTTCAGTCAAAGAGCTAGGTCTTTCCTTAATTGAGGTAGTGGTGGTGATTGCCTGAGATGCAGAGGTAGGGAGTTTCCAGTCTTTGTCGCAAGGTAGGAGAAGGATTTTCCTCCAGCCGAGGTCTTGCAGATCTGTGGGATAGTTGCTAGGGCAAGAAGGGTGGAGCAGAGATGGCTGGTCGGTGTGTAGAAGGAGAGGCAGTGGTCGTGGTATTTGGATCCAGCATTGTTGTGGGCTTTGTAGGCATTCATGAAGAGCTTTACGGTGATTCTTTTGCTGACAGAAAGCCAGTGGAGTTCTCCCAGGTGACCGGTGATGCAGCTTCAGCAAGGGATGCCCAGGATAAGTCAGGCAGAGGTGTTCTGAATGCTTCGCAAGTTCTTTTGAAGTTTTTGGGTCATGCTGGTGTAGAGCGCGTTGCCATAGTCGAGTTTGCTGCTGATAAGCACCTGGGTGAACATTCTTCTTTCCCCGATGGGGATCCATTTGAAGATCTTTCAAAGCAGGTGGAGCGTAAGAAGCAGGAGGACGATACAAAGTTCATTTGGTGATTTATAGTGAGCGAGAAGTCGAAGAAGATGCCAAGGTTGCATGCGTAGTCAGTGGGTATGGGGAGGTTCCGAGTGCTGCTAGTTAAAAGCAGTCGTCCCAAGCAGAGGGACTGGAACCCAGGATAAGGACTTTGGTTTTGTTGGAGTTTAGTTTAAGGCTGCTCTTCTTCATCCAAGCAGCTACTGCCTTCATCCCATTGTGGAAGTTGCTCTTAGCTGTTGTAGGTTCATCAGTGAGAGAGAGAATCAGCTGTATGTCATCGGTGTATGAGACAATGTTGATTCTGTGGTTTCTGACGATGGCTGCAAGTGGGCCATGTGGATATTTATGACGGTGGGGCTTAGATAGGAGCCCTGGGGGACTCCAAGGCTGATCTCTGTAGGTTCTGAGGAGAATGGTGGGAGTCTGATTCTCTGGATTTGGCCAGTGAGAAAGGAGCGGATCCACTCTAGTGCTTTGCGGTGGATGCCAGCGTCATGGACTCTTGTGCAGAGGGTGTGGTGGGAGACGGTGTTGAAGGTGGCAGAGAGGTCCAGGAGGATGAGGACTGAGGGTTTGCCTCAGTTGAGGAGAGTCCAGATGTCGGCAGCTGCGGCAAGGAGTGCTGTCTTGGTGCAGTGGTTGCTCCTGAAGCCGGACTGGAAGAGGTCCAGGGTGTGGTTTGTTTTGATAAATTCTGTGAGTTAGGCGTTGATGGCCTTCTTGATGACCTTGGCAGGGAAGGAGAGCAGGGAAATGGGTCTGTAGTTCTTGAGGTCTGTCGGGTTGATGGAAGATTTCTGCAGCAGAGGGTTGATCTCTGCATGTTTCCAGTCATCCGGGAAGGTGGCGGATTCGATTGAGCAGTTGATGGTGCAGCAGACTTCAGGGCGATGGAGGCACCTGCTCGGTTGAAAATGTGGTGGGGGCAGTGTCCCGAGGGGACCTCAGAGTGAAAGGTTTTCATTATCCTTAGGGTGTGGTCAGCAGTGAGAGTGGTCCAGTTGAGCAGTGTCGGCTGGGATCTGGAACATTTGGGTGTGGTGTTTGCAGTTGGAGTGGAGAGGTCCTGGATTGCAAAGATGTCGTAGCTATCTAAGATCTTGCTGTGGAGAAAAGTGGCAGGGTTGTCGCTGAGATCCTAGGAGGGAATGTCTGTCATGTACGTACAGGGTTTGGCAAATTCTTTGATCAAGTTGAAGAGTTCTTTACAGCTGTGTGCTTTGGCGTTGATACGTCCCTATATGGTAGTTTTATTGGTGGTTCTGATGAGGTGGTGGTATGCGGTGATGGCAGTTTTGAAGGCTATTTGGTCTGCAAAGGTCTTGCTGCTCCTCTATCTTCTTTCAATCTGTCTACAGGTGCGCCTGGACTCTTGGAGGGTGGGGGAGAACCAGCTGGCATTCCTGAGGGCTGCTTGCCAGAGGGTTTCCTAAGTAGGGCCAGTGTGTCGGCGCAGTCAGATATCCATCGGATGGAATTGTATGGCTCGACCTGGGATATTTTCGATGCAATGGTATCAGTGTCATTTTTTTAAATACATGGCATCATTCATTCTATTATTTCTCACAATTTATAACCTGGTGCCTCGTTCAGTATCATGCTGCTTGAATCCTTGTGAATCCTTGTGAATCCCTGTGTAGTCAGTACGTAGATGCTGGGTGGGCACACTGCTCAGGATCTGTCTACAGATTTCCAGCTTCATAACAAAACCCTATTTTCATAAATAAAATAAACAGACACATTGAGTGGTTGATTGAGCAATTTTGCAGTTGTAACAGAACAATTTTGCACTGACACTTTTAAAGACAGATAGTGAATACAAATAATTGTAAAAGCATTTCCGCAAAATAAAATTTAAATCTGGTCCATCAATGCACATGCCTGATCAAACTTGCACTATCACTCGTGCCAATTTGGTTTCATCTGTGGAATGCACACATTCCAGCCCGCAGATATTGGAAGTTTCTAGGCAAAACGTGAAGTTTGTCCATATTAATTTATTGTTCTCTCTTGTTGAAAAAACTGTCATAAAAAGTGAGTACTTTTTCGACATACTTACCACTTATTACAACAACAAAGTGCCAGTATTCTACTGGTCTCATGACAGAGGAAATATTACAACCAGTTCGATGTTCCTTGAATGACGCTTGGCTTATATGAGCAGGTAGTCTTTTAACATGGCCAAAGTTGCATTAATTAGCAATTGTCTCATTTTTATAACATGCTTGCATTATTTAGCATATACTTCTTCATTTATTGTATCTATACTTCATTCCTATTTAAGGGTGATGTATAGTGGCTTGTTCACTAATGTCATTTAGGGGCGGGCTGGCTTCTTATTGCATTGGGTTTTTCCCCAGGAGGATGGAGCCCTTGGAGGCTGAAGGCCGGTGCTGGTGCCTCTGTCACTTTCCCCAGCTCACGAGGTTAATTGTACCAGGCACCGATGGGTGAAAAAGAGAGAGAGACAGAGAGAAAAAGAGGGTGAGAGGACGGATGCAGTGGCAGCCGCTGCCTACCCAGTGGGGCAGATGGGTGGAAAGGAGGGTTGGGGTTGGGTAATGAAATAAAAATAAAAAAGACTTACCTGCCGCTCCGCCCCCGCTGATGCAACCAGCTGCCTCGTTGCTCCTCTCGGCCGAACCAGATGTAGATGGGGCTCAAGGCAAAGGCTCCACACACTCAATCGAGACGCTGTTCTCATAGCATGAGAGCAGCAGCAGGATTGGTCTGAGCTGCCTTGTTTGCAACTCAGACAGTGCCTTGGAGACTGTGGCTTTTCTCCAACCCAGCTATGTAAGCTGAGTTGGAGAAACATAAGTGCACATGTCTGTTTAGATGGCCTAGAAGAGCCGGCCAAACAGACATGCGTACTTATAAGTGCACACTACTCCTACCTGCCGTGTCCACGTGCCTAATACTTATTGTGTGGCTCAGACAGCAATAAATAAAATGCTAATAACATTATGTTATTATCATTTTATTGATCATCTGCTGGTTCTGAGCGGTGAGGCGACGCTCCTCGCCATTACAGAGGAGCTGCCCCTGGATGGATGCATGAATTAATGATTAGAGATTGATTAGCAGGAGACAGGACTGGTTTCAGCATTTTTGCCAGGGTTGCTTTTGGTTCCCCAGTCCGAACCTTAAGCTCTTGCTATTTCCAGCTGAGAAAAGTATTTAAAAGCTAAGGGGAATATTTACACAAAAATGGCGCAGCGCTGTGCCGCAAGCCTTTTTGCTGCGTCGAGCTCTGACATTTTCAAAATGCGGGGATGCGCTGTATTTACAAGAATACAGTACAATTCTCTGCTCACTCCACTCTAAAAAGGATGCCTAGCGCCTAAGCAGGCACACTTGCACTATGGTGCAAGGGTGCCTATGTTGCAGGGATGATTGTGTTTGTGCAGGAAGGTACAAATACAATCATTAATGGCGTTTTGCCCTGTCTATGTGTGCTTCATATGTGTGCTGCAAAATGCAGCACACATAGCAAGAGCAAAAAAGAGGAGAAATAAAAGCATTTCTCCACGTTGCAACACATTAACGCTTCATTTTGAAAGGCGTTAGTTTTTGGAGCTGCCTCAGATTTACAAATCTGGAGCAGTGCCAAAAAGCCATGGGTGTGGCTGGGAACTCCCACAGCAACACCCATTGCATGCCCCTTCGCTTCAGAAAACTTCCATATTTACAAGGCTGTGTTGAGCCAAGCAAAGTGGCTTAGTAAATATGGGCTTTCATAGAGGGTCAAAAAAGTGGTGCTTCGGTGGCGCTAGGGGCTTGTAAATATGCCCCTTATTACCAATGCATCTCCTCGGGTCACTAGGATGTCTGTCACATCTTGAAGGTACATCCCGACATTTAAAGGCTAGATTTGGTTTAGAGGAAAAAAGTGAACAGCGTGATGGCTTTGCCAACATGTACTTATTAGGGAAGGATTCTGCAGAAAGCAAAGGCTCGCGGATTATATGACATAGACTGACATCTACTGGATTTTTGCTGCGTTGCTTGAAATTATTACCTCATATAAAGCTGTCGCAAAATTTTCCGTTTAGTTCCCGGCGATATGAAATGTTCCTGTCGTTAGTCAAAACGTTTTATTGGAATTTCACCACCACACATATTAATTTAACATATCGCACGAACATTCAAATATATTTATCTTAATAATGCATAAAAAATCAAAATGACCATTGAGCGTTTTATTTAAGTATGTGTTGTCATATAAAGTGCGAACATTTGTAAAAAAAAACCTTTTTTTAGGAGATTTATCTAAGCATAGTTTTGTCATTCTATTGGAACAAATACAGTCCAGGTAGGTAAGCACACCTTGCACCACTGATTTACAATATGCTTATTACTTTAACTGCTATCGAACCACAAACGATATTTAAATCAGTAAAATAAATATACACAACTTTGCAGTCGTGTCACGGAATTACATGTTCAGACCAGCAGAGTTTCGAATCAGAAATGTATACAGAAGCTATTCGTTTTGTGGGGTTGATTCAGGTTTGTTGAATGACAATAACCTCAAGGATAGAAAAAAACAAGCGATTGCGTTATACGCTTGCATATCCACTTCCTAATTATATGTGAACGAATAAGAATTGTAAAAACATGCTAAAGACAAAAGCACGCTTTGAGTACGTTCTCCTGCGTTGGCTCCTTCTTCCCTTATTGCTCTGTTTGCCTCTCGTTTTTTGACTAGGGTTTAATTTTTATTAATTTGCCACTCCCAGAAAAATTTATTCTGTATTTCGGTTATTTATCTATGCAGACAAGAATATTTCCCTGTCTTTATTGTTTAAGGGAAATGGAAAGATACGTCGACCAAACATTTGGCAAGCCTGTAGTCTAGCAAGAAGTGCCCTTATCCTTAATGTATTTTCTTAGACTTAGGCACTTCTCTAAAGATGATCAATGGAACTGCTTTGCTAAGGAAATTGCTTCCCAAACGGCTATTCCACTTTGGGGGATGAACCTCCCCTTATGTGATGAAACAACTCCTCGCTGAGTAGACCCTGGGGCAGATTTACAAGAAAGTGACGCATCTGTAGAGATGCGTCACTTTCCCTGCGCCAACATGCCAAATACTTGCGTCACCGTGGATGCGCCGTATTTACAATACGGCGCACCATGGCGCAAGGATTGACAGACGCATCTGTTGACTGAAAAGTCACGCATTGCTGGAGTCGTGTCGCAAGCACGACACAACTCCAGCAATGCTCAGAGGCGCCCTATGCCTAACATGCTGCGTCACTCCTTACGCCTGTTTCAAGCAGGCGCAGGGTTTTGACGAAGCATGGACGTAAACGTGACTCAGTGAAATCTTGTAGATTTCACTGTGTCACTTTTACAGGGCTTCCTGCGATGGAATGCCCACCCTGCATATATTAAACCTGGTGCAGGTTTAATGTGGCGCAGGGCTTCACAATGTGACGCATCTCCCTAGATGCGGCACGGTGTAAATGGGCCGCAACTTTTATGCTGCTGCTGCGTCACAAAAGTGATGCAACGATGGTGCAAAAGTGACGCAAGGGGCTTGTAAATCTGCCCCCCTGTTTTTCTGGACAACCACATCGTGCAGCGAACGTAGTGCATAATGTCCCAAGGCTCAAAGGAGATATGAGCCCACTTATTGCACCCGCTTCCTCTGTACACTATGTTATAACTGAAGGTGCTGCAGACGCTATCTCAGCCACCCCTTTAATACAGATCAAGTGAGCTGCTGCTATCCTAAGCAGACAGACACTCATTTGCATGGGGTTGTGGCCCCATGCACATGTGGAAATGTTTTGCCTCTGTGCCCGCGCTGTATTACAGACTTGGGCACAGAGGTAAAGAAACTGTCAGTAAGGACACCTTTGGAGTGTAACTAAGAGGCGGCACATCCACCTGAAGTTGGGTGCAATCACTCACTGCATCTGCCTGCAAGTGGATCTCTACCTCATTTCAAAAGCAGCCTGCATTCCCACCAGTACAGTGAAAGATAGTCTGGCTACCTCAAACGACCAGTCTGCATCCCACTAGTGCACTGCCCTCAGGGCATGTGCCAGTTCAGGGCTGCATTATCAGTGATAGTGTGCACTGACCAGGCATGTGCCCAATGCACCAAGTAATATGTGTGCTGTGGTGAAGACCGATAACCTATACACAGTGAAGACCAGGGCAATGCACTCCTTATTTAATTCGACCTCTCCTGTTAACTCTCTAGGGGGCATATTATCTAGAAACGGCGTTAAAATTATCGCCGCTTTAGCGGCAGAAAACTACCGCTAAAGCGGCGATAATGGGCTTGATAATATGCCGCAGAGAATTCCCATAGAAGCCCATGTTCTGGAGTCAACATGGGCTTCTATTTTTTCTCAAGGGCATATTATCAAGCCCATTATCGCTGCTTTAGCGGCAGTTTTCTGCCGCTAAAGCGGCGATAATTTTAACGCGGTGCTTGATAATATGCCCCTATAGCTCAGATTTCCTGCATATGTTTGAAGTAAAACCAATGAGTTGAGTAGTTTGAGAACACAGTTTAGCATTATAATATGCTGATGATATTGCGCTCTCACACCCTTAGTCGCCATGGATGCTGAATTTCACAAACCTTTATTGCAAGATGAGTGGGATTAAGACCACATTCCCGATTGGAAAATAATGGTCCGTGGGAAAATCGATAAACATCCCAGTCTGATATTAATGAGACCAACTCGAGGTTTGTGGGACACCTGCGTCGTGAGAGCCCTTAGAAATGGAGGGAGGATGAGTTGTGACTAATGCTATGGCTGGTTTGACAATACCTAACTCAGGAAAACATACTTTTAAAACATTTGCCCATGTGTCCTCGTGTGATTATGAGATTCACGTTGGGACGTGAAGACCATCAGATGCATGGGAAGATGTTATAACATGGAAAAAACATATCTTTTAAGGAGGATGAGTTCTTTGTACAATATTCTTTTTCAGCTGGTTTTCAGCTCTGCAAATTATTTTGCATGTTTTCCAGCATTTGTTGCGTGTGTGACATCTTCACACCGAGTATGACGCCCTGTTTATAAAGCTTTGAAATCATTTTTCCGGTTGAGGTCTTTTCACCGCGTGAGACCTCCTTGTTTGTGTGTAGATCTCATTGTTGTGTAATATAACTAAGACTCTGTTCAAAGTACATAGAAGAAAGCTGCCAAGGAGACTGTTGAAGAAGACATGTGTTACTGTAGCCTTCAAAAGCTTGTTTGAGGAAGAGGCACTAGCTCTCATACTGAAAGCTGAGATAAACTAAATGTGTGCTGTAATTTTGTCTATTTTTTCAGAGCTTAAGAAATATTTTGTTGAACAGGTGCCCTGAAGTTAATAATTAAGTTGAGTGGCCAAATTTACAGATGTTTCATCCAGCGCAGCAGCCAAATGTGCTGCTTTGCACAAGGGGGAAAACAAAGTATAGAGCCATATCTGCTAACATTGGCCTGCACCATGTTTCAGAGGTGAGTTTACGCTGTCTAGCATAGGATTAGCAGTGGAAGCACACTCGTCCTGAAAAAATGCCCTTGCCTAGCCTAATTCCAAAGTATTCCATGAATTGGATGTGTATCCTGCACTGCAGCATACATGTAATGTGTGTTTTTCTGAGAAATAAACACATTTCCCCTTTGTAACGCCTGCTTCGAGAAGGCGTTAGTTTTCGACGCACACCCCAGTTTGTCTGTCTTAATTGATTGTAGTTAGCACCAAAACCTACGGATATTTGTGCCTGTCCACCTCAGTAAACACCCTACAAAGAGAGACACAGTGATGCAAAGCAGAGTCAAGGGGCCTGATTCACAAAGGTAAACTTAGACCAAAAGTCTAAGTTTAGACCTGAAGTCTAAGTTTAGATCAAAAGTCTAACTTAGACCAAAAGTCTAACTTTACTACTACTAAAGTTAGACTTTTGGTCTAAGTTCGACTTTTGGTCCAATCTTAGGGGCCGATTACAATGGCGGACGGCCTGGAGTCTGTCCGCCATCGTGGTGGTGACCGGGACCGTCCGCAATACATGCGGCAGTTCTGCACACCCAATTAGGATAGGTCGCATTTTGCACTTTAACATTGCGGTGGGTGCTGCGACCTCAGCACCCACCGTGATATCCAAAATGCATGTTGTGCAGGTGCCACACAGTGCCTGCCACTTGGTGCAGTGAAATGTAGGGGGGTACCCCCAGTGCACCCACACCACCCCTGAACACAAGGGGGGCCCACAAGAGGCCCCCAAAACCAATCCCCACCAGCCTTTCCATGGCGGTTTCGCCACCATGGAAATGCTGGCTGAAGACAGCATCATAATTTGGTGGACGGTGCCTGCTAGGCACTTCCACTGTTTTATGGATGCAGACCGCTCCGCCAGGCAATCGTAATGATTGCCTGTGGCAGTTCTGTGGCGGACGGTCTTTGCGTCAGCCATGGTGGCAGTCTGGATCCCCCACAATCGTAATGTGGTGGGGGAAAATCGCTGTCGAATGACGGAAGGCCCGCCACCGCACGGCTGGAGGTGGCGGTCCTTCCGCCATCGTAATGACCCCCCCCCCCGAGACCAAAAGTCTAACTTTAACAATAGTAAAGTTAGACTTTAGCTCTAAACTTAGGCTTTTAGTCGAAGTTTACTTTTGTGAATCCGTCTCAAGGTTTTTTTGTGGTGAGATAAATACATCTTTCCAGTGGGTGGTAAACAGTGTTACGATACCTTGCATCACGTTGCCTTGATTTGTGTCTTTGTGCACCAGTGGAAAACTTAAATAAATCTGGACCATAGTGTAATAGGAATAGGAAATGTGTCATTCTGTTTGATTTAATTTTTTAGCTCAACTAAAGGGCCCAATGAAAAAAGTGTTATTTTTCTTCATTTAATATTAAAAGTGATATGATTTTATATTCAATCAATCTGTTTTTGAATGCATTACTGTGTATGATATCAAACTGGAGTATATGAATTTGTTTTCTGGTACTACTGGTAGTTTCATAGCTTTCTATAAAGTATTAATGAAAGATGATAATAAACTCAAAGCATGCTCTGTACTGATTATAAAGAGACATAGAATAAGCATGCTGTTTTTGCACAAATACCCAATATTTGAATAGAGTTTCTGAAATAGTAACATATTAATATTTGACAGTCGGCAATATTTCAAGCTGTAATACATTTGCATCATGTCTATGCCGGACTAGCACAGGCAACATAGCTGATGAGATGAGGTCCACTGTGTAAAATTCGTCTCTCTCCTGTGGACCAAAGACCGTTATCCTGAAAGTAAGTTTAAAGTGCAGTTTCTAATGGTTAACCATGTGTTAGAGCAAGTGCTTTTACATCTTTCATAATACTACAAATACATTTTCTGAAGTTGGGCTTGCTCTGAAGGCAGATTTGCAGTGAGAGGGTACAAACCCAGCAGTCATAAATAGGGATTGTCATCTGGTGATAGTATTTTCCCTTTCTCAAGATTATTCTTCTCCGCAATAGCTGTGACAACTAAGAGCAACTAAGAGCTTGATTTAGAGTTTGGCTGATAGGTTACTCTATCACGAATGTGACAGATATCCTGTCCACAGTATTACTAGTGCCATTGAATATAATAGATTTGTAATTCATCGGACAGGATGTACAACACATTGTGATGGAGCATGGCTGGCTAATGGGCTAGTGGTGCCGGTGCAACAACTGTTTTTGGAGCCCCCACCCGATGATCTCCTTCTCCCAGTATTTCTTTACTACCACCCTCCACCGTTATCCTATATATGTATATACTATATTAGGATTGTTACTTATGAACTGCAAGTAACAAAAGGATCTCTGTGATACAAGCAGTAACCCACTGAGCTGTTAACATAGAATACAGTTCTCTGATCTTGATGTTGCAAGTTCTTTTGAGCAGGCATGTTAACCTTCTGTGCTACATTAGGATAAGACAAAACTATAACTACACAATACTCTGATCTCTTTGCAGCACAAACAATAATAATCTGAGTTATCTTGAAAATGTTATTGTTGCCTGAAAACTGCTGGATGCACAAGCAAAGTGCCAGGTGCGGATACACTGGTCTCACCGCCCTATAGTCTACCCTGTGATGGCGTAAGCTTTCTACCAAACTCTGCATCAGGCCCTAAGTCTAATACTTCTCCCTCTTATTTTTTTTTTATCACAGCATGTCTTAGGTTTAGGCTTTGTTTTCATGTTAAATCCCTTGCTTTCTGTATCTCTCCTGCAATATTTACTCTGCCGCCTGGCTGTTTTTTTTTTTACTGATGTCACTGCGCAAATTCTTCAAGAGAATTTAAATTCTGCATTCAATATGATTTTGTGTTACTTCTGTTTTTCAGGTACCTGGACAGGTACCTCTCTTTTCACTTCAATGTTTTCCATTGTCATCTTGTTTTTTGTATTTAATATAAATTTTACTTTGTATCTCAAGAGCTGATTTATAGGTATTGTTAGACATGTCAGCCTTAGGGTGGTCTTCCCAGAAACTGATTGCCTACACCCCTCTAATTTTTGCTGTTCTCATTTTTGCTGATCTTAGGCCTATGAGCACTTTATCACTGCTAACCAGTGCAAAGGTGGCTGTGTTCTCTCCTTAAAACATGGTGAGATTGGATTCTAAACAATTGACACATTTAATTTCCATGTAAGTCCCAATTACAGTGGTACCACATGTACCCAGGGGCTGTAAATGAAATGCTACTAGCAGGCCCGCAGCACTGATTCTATCAATTCATTAAACAGCCCTTCTAAACTCTCCAGCTAGTAAAATGCTATATCATATACCAAGGGCCTGTAAATTAAATGCTGCTAAAGGGCCTGTAGTACTTATTGTGGTACCCACTCAAGCATCCCTTCCTCTCAGGCCTGCCAGTGCAGCCTGCCAGCAGTTTTAAACTTCAAATTCAACTTGTCCAAATAATCCCTTTATCAAGCCTAAAACTCTTCTTTAATAGTATATAAGTCAACCCTATGGTAGGCCCAAATCATCCTACAGGGATTTACTTTTAAGTTTTACTGGAGACATCCATTACAACGTGGTCTTTACACCGCAATACGTTTACAATGTGGCCATTACAAAGCAAGTCATTACAAAGACTTGCGCTGGATGGCGCTATACACTGAGGAATAGTATGATTTACTATTCCAACACCTTCCCTACTGTTACATAGGCTGGAGTTGGAATAGTAAATCATACTAATCCTAAGTCCAGCGCCGCTGGCGCAAGTCATTGTAACAACTTGCGTTGTAATGACTGCGTTATAAACATATCGGGGTGTAAAGACCGCATTGTAACGTGATACATTCATATAAGTCAACCCTAAGATAGGCCCAAATCAGCCCACAGGGCAGGGTACATTTTAATTAAAAAGTTGGGCATGTACTTTTAAGTTTTACATGCCCTTGTGGTGAAAAACTCACAAATTCATTTTTCACTACTGTTAGGCATACCTTTACCATAGGATAACATTGGGTTACCTTATTACATCTATTAGGTACTAACCCTTGATTGACAGCAGGAAGGCAAGTCATGCTTGGTATCTGAGAAATTGCAGTTTAAAACCGACTCTAATGGTAAAGTCAGTTTTAAGTCACACTTTTGAAAATGCCACTTTTAAAACGTTGGCATTTTTGTGTTCCACCATTTGGTGCCTGTAGCCTGTCCCTGGGTCACAAGACTAGGTGTTTGTGGAAGCTGGCCATGGCCTTTGTATATTCCTCCCAGACAGCCGCACAATAGAAGGATTAGTTGTGCCTGGATAGGCCATCTCAGGCAGGATGGTAGCAGAGCTATGCACAGACCCACATGAACTTCAATAGGCGGTGCAACACTCTCACACAAAGGACTTCACCCTAGCCTTTTATTCCTGTAGCGAGGCTGTAGCCTGAGTAGGGAGGCAGGAATTTCCAGACACTTCTATGGGGGGAAGCCCCCAGAAATTTCTTCCACTTCAAAGTGGCACCAGGTATAAGAAGGGTACCCTCAGACACACTATTCAGATCACTACTGGACCTGTGGGAGATTCAAATGAAGGACTGCTCTATTGCCCTACTGCCCTGCTGCTCTGCTGCAAGAAGGAATAACCAGCTGCACATCTACTCTGCTGCCCTTCCTGCAAGAGGGACTGCTCTGCTGGCCTCCTACCTGCGGAATATCCCAGGACCACATTGAACCCAGAAGAACCAGAGTGACTTCAAGCCATAAGTGGCTGGCCTCCTGATTAGAGCCTCAGGTACAGAAAAGGCACCAACCATCTTGAACCTGTACCTGGACTCTGCCTACTTAATGCCCAAAGTGGTACCTCCCCAATCCTGGGCACTTGGAAGTTGAAATAAAAGTGTTTTCCATCCCAGCAGCGGTCCCCACCAGAACCAATGCAGCACAAAGCAATTCAATGCAGACCTCGTATCATAGCCCTCACAGCTCCTCCTAGGAACAGATGCAATGCAATACATCTCAACACAGGGCCCAACATCGCTCCTCGGCACTGCCGCTGCGCAGTGCCCCACATCAAGGACATAAGGTACAATTCTCAGAGAAAATAACGGGATCCCTGTACCTGGCTGGTGCGCCATCATGGTCGACTTGAAAGTGTGGCTTTGCCGCATTCCAGTGAAACCATATCACTACAGTGAGGGGCAGATTTACAAGCCCCTTGTGACAACTTTACGCCACCGTTGCATCACTTCTGTGACGCACCGGCATCATAAACAACGCGCCACATTGCAACATATTTACAACGTGATGCATCTAGGGAGATGCGCCACGTTGGCAAGCCCTGCGCTACATTATACCTGCGTCAGGTATAATGTATGGAGGGTGGGCGTTCCCACACAGGAAAGCCTCGTAAAAGTGACGCAGTGAAATCTATAAGATTTCACTGAATCCCTTTTACGATGCAACTGCGTCAAAACCTTGTGCCTGCTTTAATGATGTGTAAGGAGTGATGCAGCATGTTAGAAATAGGCCTTCCCAACCATTGCTGGAGTTGCATCGTACTTGGGACACAACTCCAGCAATGCTCTGCCCTTATGCCGAAAAGATGCGTCATGCATCTGTCTATCCTTGCGCCACTCTGCACCGCATTGTAAAAGCGGCACATCCATGGTGGCACAAGGATTTCTTTACGTGTCTCAAATAAACTGGCGCATTCCTGCTAATATGCAGGGATGTGCCAGTTCTTTTAAATCTGCCCCTTAGTGTTTTGTGCTTTTAAACACTATTTTTACCGAAACCTTCAAAATTGCATTTATCTTGTTGCACTAACTGGATTTTTGTTTCTCTGCAGTTAAATCATTTATTACATTTTACTCTATTTTTCAAAATTGGTATGGGATTTTTTATGTATTGTGTTTTTACTTTTTTACTATTTGTGTGCTGCATAAATATTTTGCTCATTGCTTCTAAGCCTGACTATTTTTATGCCAAGCTACTTGAGAGTTAAACAAAAGTTAATTAACTGACTTTTGTTGTTCACCTTGACAGGGATTGTGGTTGCTGCTTGAGAAGGGCTCACACCCTACTCAGCCAGCAACCATTTTCTCACAGATATGCATTGTAGTTGCATTGAACAAAATTGGAAGTTTGTCTTCTAATAGTAAAGCGTCCTAGTATTCTTGGTCTACATACATAAATCCATAATTTCTTAATTAAATTCCAGCATATTTGCCCATTCATAGACATCTGGATTGCTTATGCGCTTATTGCATATTTGAATCTGCTTTGACTGTGCAGACCTCTATGTGTTTTTTCCTTTGCAATTTAAACAGACAACACACTGGAAATTCGTATCTGTGGATTGTTTTTAACACACTTCAATAATGTTTCAGAACAAAAATAAATGTAGCTTTCTTACCTGTATCAAGTGATACCACATATATAAAGAAACATTACGTATATATAATTATTTGTTTCCAACAGACCTATGTTTACAACATAGACCCTGATTAGAAGTTAGGCGGAAAGGGCTTACCATATGGAATTCCTCTCTGCCTTACTCTGAGTGGTTCAGTGTTCCCACAATTTCCTGGCACTGGACCGGATTTTACTATGTGTTAATTCCTCCTGGCAAAACTGCACAAGGCTTTAAATGATGCAGCAGGCATGCAAATTAACCCCTTTTGCTGCTGGGGCAAAAATAATATCCCTGTTGCCTGAACTTACCTTTCCCTTCCCTCCACTGACTCTTTCCCCTACACACACCTCCTTTCATCCCCAACTGACAAAGAGCCTTCCAACTCCATCATTTACCACCTGCTCAGAGCCGGTAGTAAATGTATACATTAAACCCCATGGAACACAGAATTCCATGTGGTTTTACAACTGTTAAATCTGGTTGAACAAGGTTATTCCTCATCCCAAGCAGTTTAACTCATAAATGCAGTGTTACCACATAGTAACATTATTTCCATATGCGAAGATTGCAATCCTCCTCCCTCCCAGTATCGTGCAACTTGAGATCAGGGCCTTAGTGTTCCCACAAGATGACATTTTTATTGTATGGACAAATACATCTTCGCATTTGTTTAGAAGTGATGCAGCAGCATGTGCAAACAAAATAGTTTAAATCGGCATGGGCTCTCTTTCCCGCTTGAGAAAACACAGTTTGCCAAGTTCTGAAAGTTTTCCTGTTTAAATGTTATATTCTGGTTATGATAGTGATTGAGGCTTCACCTTCAAAATGTTATTTTATGTGGTCATCTGCTGAATGTCACAGGGAGTATTTATGCAGGCTCATCTGTCATTAGGCTCAGCAAGTATGCGGTAATAATGATGATGACCAGATACAAATTCAGCTGTAAAATATTGAAGCATTTTTATTGCTCCATTGATGTCCGGTATAATTTTGAGATAACCATCATAACATTGATTTAATAATTCTGCTCAGACTTTTTAGACATGATAAATTATTACTGCATGTTGCAGGGATGGAATCTGAGGAAAATACATTGTAATGTGCGGAAAATGAAACACTTAATTGTGGTGTATACTTACCCATTCAAAATATATCTATTGCCATCTAATGGGTCCAAAGTAGCAGCCAATGACGGTAAAGCGAAATCAAGTGAAGCTTAAATGCGTTCAAAAACTGAACCATTTTTAGATTATTACATTTAGAAGAATAGAGTTTGACATGAGGTATGTAGAGTGAGAGGTGGACACATTTAGAGCTAACCTGGAGGAATTTGACTAAGTTATTCAGAAAGATGGCTCAATAATTGGTTACGTCTATGAATATGGATTATATTTGAAACAAAACACAACACAGACTTGCAGTGATAACACTGTAATAGGTTTGATATATATATATATATATATTTTCACTGAAAAGACCATAGGTTTCAGGGACGTTATAGTTACAAATTAGCATTTAAAAACCTTTGAAATTCACTGAAAAAATCATAGGTTTCAGGGACGTTATAGTTAGTTGGACATTTCACTCATACAAAACCATAGAAATTCCGCTGTTATAGTTAGTTGAGCTAACTATAACTCATGCCCCCGCAATGCACTGCTGATGACGTCACATATTATATCATTCATGACATGGTCAGTGACATCACTGATGACATCACTGATAACATCTCAAATGACATCACTGATTACATCACTGATGACATCATCCAGTGAATGTGTTTTTCTTTAAAATGTAAATATGTATTATATAAATACCAAGCTGTATTGAAGAATGAGTGGATTTATAAGTGTCTGGATGGAGGATTTAGTAGGTGTGTGACTCACTGTTTAAGTGAGTGATTAAATGTGTCCTACTGAATACATGGGTTAATGACTAAACTATGTGACTGTCTGTATCAGTCTGTCTGTTGTTATATACCTGCTGCATCAGTTGGTCAGTAGCTCCAGGGGTGTCTATATAGGTTATTGATAAGTTGTCTGAGTAATTGTATGGGAGACTGAGTGTGTGTGTGATTGGGAGGAGGTGTGTGACTCTGTGTATAGATGTGTGAGTGGTGTGCATAGATGTGTGAGTGGTTGATTGACTGGGTGTATGTTTTTAAGAGTGCATGTGGAAACAGTTCTATGGGTCAGTGAGTGTATGTATGGATGTGTTGGTGAGTGAATGGATGTCTCAGTGGTACATGTCCAAGTAAGTACAAAAGTAAAAGGCAGTGTATGTGTGAGTTGGAGTATATTCATGACTATATGTGAGAGTCAGTGATTGTGGGAGTGGCTGTATGGATGAGTGTATACTTGTATTAGTGATTATATAAGAGAGTAAGTATGCGTTAGTATCTGTATGAATAAATGAGGTGGTGTGTGTATAACTGTTTAGGTGAGTAAATGGAACTGTGATTGATTCTTTGCATGACTGACTAGGATAAGTGCATGACTGACTAAGATGAGTGGTGGTGGGTGAGTGTCTTTATAGGTGTATGAGTGCATATGATAGTGTTGTATTGATCAGTGACTACATGTATGAAGGGTTGTATGGATGAATGAGTGCATGTGTCTGTAGACCTAGGAATTAGTGAGTGCATTTGTAGTAACTGGCATTGGTGTGTCGATGGTTTTGAAAATGGTAGTCTGTATTTTACAGGGGGTGTATCAAAGGTTATATTAGGGTGTGAGGAGGTGCATCAGATTGTCACATGGATGATGTCATCAGTGATGTCATTTGAGATGTCATTTGAGATGTCATCAGTGATGTCACTGACCATGTCATGAATGATGTAATATGTGACGTCATCAGCAGTGCATTGCGGGAGCGTGAGTTATAGTTAGCTCAACTAACTATAACAGCGGAATTTCTATGGTTTTGTATGAGTGAAATGTCCAACTAACTATAACGTCCCTGAAACCTATGGTTTTGTCAGTGAATTTCAAAGGTTTTTTAAATGCTAATTTGTAACTATAAGGTCCCTGAAACCTATGTTTTTTCAGTGAATTTCAAAGGTTTTTTAAATGCAAATTTCTAATTATTTTCTTCTTTACACCTATAGTTTGTTCATTGATTTTAAATTATCACTTCATTGTCAACCTAGTGAAAACAGACAATATCCCCAGTTTTCCAGCAATAGCTTCCACACAAAAACATCTTCACAAATGAGAACAACAACTAACGGTAATAATATACAGAGAGACGTCCCTGTGTTAAAATTAACACAAAAGCACCAGTTCCCGATATTTTCAACGAGCAGCCAAATCTGTGATGCGATCCAAAAACAGGGAATAAGCCACATTTGCAGTAGGTATCTAACATCTGCATTTTACTGGTGTAAACCAGGAAACCCGGACGACTACCTACAAAGTGAAAGGGATCGTAGCCCAGAATCACATCTGAAGCGCAACATATGTCATAGAGTTACTGATCGCGCAGTTCAAACACCCATGTAGGCCACAGCACTCACTGCCACCAGCCTCAGGACCTCCCACCCGGACCACCCCCCTCCCTACTACCACCGAGGCAGCGCAGAACAGGACAGCGGACCTTCTAAAAACGGCATGGTCCCTCAGCCACACAATACTTGAATGTTGGCAGATATGGCAAGCAAATATGTGTGAAGGACACAACTCATCCATCAATAATAATAATGCACACAATACCAAGTGTAGAGGTGATGTGCTGGACAGACCTCACTATACAGATCATAAACCTCTCCATCTGTACATATATTGCTGGTGCTTCTAGTGTTGTGCACAATAGACAAAACCATGTTACCTCAGGCAGTGGGGAAGATCTCGGACATGTAGCTGTGTTGTCCTCCCCTGGAAGCGGAAGCGCAGTGGGCTGGTCAAACGTACGCCACTCCAGCGTAGGAGTATGAATAAATAGGCTGGGGCTCTGGGCGTGGTTCACTTGTGAACTGTGAAGACCAATGAGTCTGGCAGAGAGGCGGGCCTCACCCTGTCACGTGGCTGCCACCAAGACAGCCGGTCTCCTCAACAGAGGCCCCCTGCGAACCCAGCGGCACAGCACCGCAGACTTATGTCTGTACAGACCACTGCCTTCGATCTACACTGCGGCCAGCAGGCATCACAATTCAGATGGAGTAGCGATTGCAGATGACGCAATCCAGTGCGCAAGATACATTGCTCCCAGTGCGGCCCTCTCAGACCACGCACCATCGCAGGGTGCGCACACGCTGAGTGCTTCAGGTGCCACTAACTCAGTGCACCACAAGTCATCACCACGTGGCCTTATTAAGGCAAATTTAAAAGACATTGGTCCGAGTGCGGCCCCCTGGACCACGCATCATCGCAGGATACGTACACGCTGAGCGCCAAAGGTACTACTAACTCAGTGCACCATAAGTCATTGCCACATGGCCTTATTGAGGCAGAATTCAATAAACAAAAGACATTATTCCGAGTGTGGCCCCCTGGACCACGCTTCATCGCAGGGTACGTACACGTTGAGCGCCAAAGTTACTACTAACTCAGTGCACCATAAGTCATCGCCACATGACCCTATTAAGGCAGAATTCAATAGACAAAAGACATTGGTCTGAGTGCGACCCCCGGACCACGCATCATCGCAGGGTACATACACGTTCAGTGCCAAAGGTACTACTAACTCAGTGCACCGTAAGTCATCGCCACGTGGCCTTATTGAGACAGAATTCAATAGACAAAAGACATTGGTTTGAGTGTGGCCCTCCCGGGCCACGCATCATCACAGGGTACGTACACGCTGAGTGCCAAAGGTACTACTAACTCAGTGCAGAGTAAGTCATCGCCACGTGGCCTTATTGAGGCAGAATTCAATAGACAAAAGACATTGGTCCGAGTGCGGCCCTCCCGGACCAAGCATCATCGCAGGGTACGTACACGCTGAGCACCAAAGGTACTACTAACTCAGTGCACCATAAGTCAGCGCAAGGAAGAGTGAACAGTTTTATGTCAGCAGTGAGGCATTCTATCACTCGAAAATCACCCAAAAATACTTATAATATAAAAAGAACAGAAGAATCGAAGTACATTAATGATTACAATCCGGTGATTTTGAAGATGTGGAATGCAAATATGGACATACAATATGTTGCAGATAACTCAATTGCTGTTTATCGCTATGTCACATCATATATTACCAAGTCTGGGAAGACAGAATTGAAAGAAATGTGGGAAGAAATTTCACAGTAGATGACACTTAGCAAAAAATTGTACAGCTTCAGCTTGAAGATGCTTTCACATCGAAAAATTGGATCCTACAAATGTTCAGATCGATAGACATCTGCAAGTTTATATTCAAAGTCAAAAGGAATCATATGGATAAGTCTAGGTCTTGCTGCGGCACGAAAGCGAGTTTTAATATAAATGATATAAAACAAGTTTGTGATGATATAGATTTACGTTTCTTTGCTAGTCAAGAGAAGTGTACAGAAAATAACTGTTTGATAAGTGTACTACGTGTTGAAGAGATGGAAGATAATACTGATGTGAAGTTTGAAAAAGAAATAACAAAGTTTAAAGTAGTTTCTGCTGAAAATCCCAAGTATGTTTGTATTTGTTCTCGACGTACTCATTATAAAATTCAAACTAGGAAGGTAGATGTGTTTTTGAAAAGTGAATAGGATAACAATGATAAATAGAAAGAATTTCTTGCTTATCTGTTTGTGGAAGCTCGTTTTAAGTTACGTACTGTACAATGTATTTGTTAGTATTGTTACAATAAATTAGAACAAAACAAAATGGCAGCTAGAGCTGTCCATAATGACTTAGAATTAGTTGCTATACCTCCTAAACTTACAGATTTAAATACATATAAGACCATCCTTATACAATCTGTGCACCCTTTTCAGGCTATAATTCGTATGCAGCCTAAAACAGGTAAGCTGCCTTCAACAGATCTATAAAGAGGTTTAAAAGGAAGAGTTGTGTATTTAGCTTTAGATTTTAAGAAACATTTTGAAACTGTTAGTGTAGAAAGAGACGATACTGAACCTGTAGTCATTCTTGTTAATGGTGTACCCACAAAGGGCCCGATTCACAGAATTAACTTAAGACAAAATCCTAAACTTACTACTATTTTGGTATTCACAAAAGACACTTACTCATTTCGGTATTCACAGAAGTTAGGAGGACTCCTAACTTTAGGACTCCTAAATGCCTTCTGTGAATACCGAAAGTCTTAAAGTTAGGATTTTTCTCCGTTTAGGAGTAGTAAAGTTAGGACTCCTAACTTTGGGACTCCTAAATGCCTTCTGTGAATACCGAAAGTCTTAAAGTTAGGATTTTTCTCAGTTTAAGAGTAGTAAAGTTAGGAGTCCTAACTTTCCTACTCCTAAACTGAGAAACATCCTAACTTTAAGACTTTCTGTATTCACAGAAGGCATTTAAGTCACCCTGGGCGTAGTTCGCGAAGTAGCACTACGTGAAGCTACGCAAAGTGCACTTCGCATTACGCGAGCTACGCGTAGCACTTCGCAAACTGCATAGTACCCTGTTCGCACTGTGCAAGATGCCGATTTCAATGATTGCACAGTGCGGACAAGCATCCGGCATTGTGCAATCATTGAAAACGGCATCTTGCACAGTGCAAGCTGTAGTTTTCTGCTGCTCAAGTAGATTTTTATCGAGCATCAGCTTTCTCAATGCAGACTGGTAGTTTCTCATCGCGAGCGGTCGCGAGCATACGTGACCACTCGCAATGAGAAACCTGACCTCCTCGCGTTGAGAATCTCGCCGGGATGTTTATTTTCCACGCTCGCGATCGGCAACTTGATGTTGCTGATCGCGAACAAGGAAAAAGTCTCGCCGGGATGTCATTTTGCTTGCTCGCGGTCGCCAACTTGATGTTGAGGACTGCGTGCAAGCAAAAAATGACCACTGCACTACGCAACACTACGCTATGCATATTTGCACTGTGCTACGTGCAATTCGCGTAGTGCGAAGTAGCGCAAACTTCGCAAACTACGCGAGCGTAGCGTAGTGCTTTGCCCAGGCTTACATTTAAGAGTCCTAAAGTTAGGAGTCCTAACTTTACTACTCCTAAACTGAGAAAAATCCTAACTTTAAGACTTTCTGTATTCACAGAAGGCATTTAGGAATCCTAAAGTTAGGAGTCATAACTTTACTTCTCCTAAACTGAGAAAAATCCTAACTTTAAGACTTTCAGTATTCACAGAACGCATTTAGGAGTCTTAAAGTTAGGACTCCTAACTTCTGTGAATACCGAAATGAGTAAGTGCCTTCTGTGAATACCAAAATGGTAGTAAGCTTCGGATTTTGACTTAAGTTAGTTCTGTGAATCGGGCCCAAAGAGTCGGAAAATATGGCAAGAGTTAGTACATGTCACAAAAGTCCAAAAGGCTACATTATATCTGGTGCAAAACAATATTTACTATACAATTGTAAATGTAGAAGGAGAAAAAATGACTTTAGAAGATGAAATACATATTTCAGGTGGACAATTCAAGAAAAGAAGACATGTATGAACATTATACTATACATCCTCTACATTCAAAAGAACTGATAGGACATACTATTGAATTGTTCCAGATGAAAAAAGCAAAACAAACTCCCATGAGTGTGTGGAAAACAAGTTTGGATGCTGGTTGTTTTCCACAGCTCTTCCCTACTGAAAAAGGTAGACGATATGATGAACGACCATTTCAGATTCTAGCTTCAGAATACCGTACTTTACAACTGTACTCAGAACAACGAAGATTTCCTCAGTGTATTCCATAAATGTTTCATCTTTTGTTTCATACACCTACACTGAGGTCAGCAGAGCTCACAATTTAAATTGAAACATGATTTATTTATTAGAGAGAATTGTACTCTATGTCCTCAAACTTTGTCAAGAGGAAGTGACTAAAAACATTCCTCGATGTCTTTGATGACTACTGCCTTCGATGTACACTAGCGATAGCAGGGCTCACAATTCACATAGAGTTGCGATTCTGTGGCTCGCCCGCACCACGCATTATCGCTGGCTGTGCAGACGCTAAATGCTTCTGATGCCCCTATCTCACTGCAGCACAACTCATGCACCCTTTCTGATACAATATTTTGTGGATAATTTCACATCTGCTGTCCTACCTCAGTGTATCACAAGTCATGAACCCTTTACGATAGAATATTTTCTATATGATTCCATATCTGGTACCTGTACCTTAGTGCAGCAGAAATCATTGACCTTTTATGATTGAATCTCTGTGTCTGATTCAATGATTACTGTTGTACTTGTTGCCAGCTCCAACCATTCCCGGAGGGTTGGCTTACAATTACCCCACATGCATCCACCACAGACGTCACTGGACATGTGACCCTGGTAATAAAAAGGAGTCGAGTGCACGTGCCCGTACCTAGTTCCACTATCTATCTGTGCCTGTGTGTTCATTATGTATGCAACATGCTGCCCCTAGGCCCTACCACATTACATAGTGCTCTGGACAGCGTATGTAACCATCTTACTTTTGACAGTTGGGGAAAACTTTAGTCATGTAACTTTGTCTCGGTCATTGTGCAAGTCCGTACGTAGAGACTGCATCATTAGAGTACTGCAAGCAGAGTGTATAGTGAATTTATAAGTGAGTGAGGATCGTCGCAGTGATTGTATAAGTACATATGTTGGCGCAGCCTAACTCCGACAACAAGCTTGTCTCTAATTGGCTACCCTCCATGTGCCAAAAACTGAAACTTCAACTTTCCATGGCTCTGTATTGCTATAGCTGCAACACTCCACTGAATGTGCAATAAACATTCATATCCACACAGATGTCTCATGTCCACCATCTTTCTTGTGTGGAACTATGGATGAATATAGGGTCAGTAATTTTCCGTACCTTCCATGTTGGCCATATTGTTGAACTTGGCTCACAGAGTGACACTTTGGCTTTTGCAACCCGGGTGACGGTAGCACTCCAACACGGACACCCGCATCCAGTGTTGTCAGATTTTTTAAGCTTTCTATAGCCAAAAGCCAACCAAAAAGTAGCCCAAAGTAGCCCGATATTGATTCTTTAGGGAAGGAGGGGCAGGGACAGCATCAAGCAGGCGGTGAATGCATTGGAATTGATGTTGCAGTAGGATGCCAAGTAAATATTTGTCTAATAAAGCGCTTTAACATACTACTTTGCTGGAGCGCTGTATATATATTTATAATCTGGTAACTAGCACAAACCAAACTTTTACCACACAAACCACAAAATATAGCCCAATTGTGCATGATCTAGCCCAATCTGGCAACACTGATGCCACAGCCACTCCCTCACGGCTGGTATACACTCACACCACACCCATCCAGCACAGGCGTCACAGGACACGTGACCCTACTAATAAAAAAGACCGGGCGCATGTGCTCTATGCCATTTTAGAGTTGCTCGCAACGCATGCACTGCGGCTGGCACAGTCACACTGCCACGGTGATGGCCTGTCCCGGTGGTCCGGACACTTGATGTTTTGTGTGCTCTGCTGCACCACATTGTAGGCCTGAGCCCAACAGCTGAGTTAGTAGCACCGCAAGCACTGAGCGGGTGTACAACCTGTGATGATGATAGGTGCACTAGTATGTCCTCTGCCATGGCGATATCAAGACTCAATACCAAATGTGAGACCAAATGTGAGACCTATTAGCTTGCAGAACTGAGCTGCATGATGTGGAGGGTGCCGTGACCGCGAAAAGGTGAGCAGTGAGGCCTTGGTGCGCAGCGTCATTCAGATACCTCTGGGTGGCGGGAGTGGATGGGGTACAGCAGCCTGAATGCAGAAAGACGGCAGAGTGAATTAGGCGTATGCAATCGTATATACTCTGCCACAGTGTCGGATTGGTAACGCGGGCACTGGTGCAATGCCCGAGGAGCCGGTACCGACTTCCAACTGTGGGCTGCTTTTTGGAGCAGTCTGGGGGCAGATTTGGGCAGTGTCGCTGTTGTTTGGATACAGCCAGTGGCCCAGTGGGTGTCTGAATGGCCTTTCTGGAGGCAGATGGGTGTCATTACCTCACGTTTAGCAACAGGCAGAGGTGTAACTTTCTTTCTCTCGCAGGGCCGCCCATTAATGTATGCTTACCTAGCAGGGCAGGGGGCCTGAGTAGAAGTGGCCTCACTTGTTTTTAAGTCACCAGTGTAAACGAATCCGTGCATTCTTTTGTATCTCCCCCACCACCCCTTTTTTAAATAAAATTTCACAGAAGCAGTGTTTTGAGGAAAGGCAATATGCAAATGTGGGCCACTTTTTTTTTTAGCGTGCCCGGCCCGATTTTGAATCCTAATCCAACGCTGCTCTGCCATTACTAATTCTGTACTATCTTTCAGATATGGGAGCTTGAGAATTCCACTAGGTCGCGGCATGTGGTTGGAGACAGAGCGGTGGCATAAAGGTAAGCTGTGACGGTTTTGTACACAGTTTGGGCAATCAGTGTCCCTCCTCATCTCTTCCTTTCTCTCCCTCACACTCTTTCTATCTCCCTCTTCCTCTTACACTGTTTGTCTTTTTCTCTCTCCCTTCCTCTCTCTCTGTTTCTCTCTCTCTCACTCTTCCTCTGTTTCTCTGTTCCTCTTTCTCGCACTCTTTCTCTCTCTCTCTTCCTCTCTCTCACTGTTTCTCTCTCTCTCTTCGTCTTTCTCACTCTTTCTCTCTGTCTTCTTCTCACTTTCTTTCTTTTTCTCTCTCTCTCACTCTCAGTGTTTCTCTCTTTCTCTCTGTCTTCTACTCACTCTTTCTTTCTCTCTCTCTTCCTCTCTCCTTTGATGGACACATGATGCACAATCTTATCTTGCTTTTTATCTAACAGGCTGTGAATCACAAATCAACATTCACCCCCCCTCCAACACCACGAAAGCTGAACGCGTGAAAAATCTGCGATGATGCATTGCCATCCTGAACACATGACAAAGTTGCTTCTGCAGGTGGTGGACCCTCTAACACATGAGCAGGTGGCAGAAGGTGAGCAGAGAGACTTCTTTCTGCAGCAGCGGAAAGTCACCTCTGGGCGGTGAAAGTGGATAGTGTGCAGCAGTCTGGGTGCACAAGAGCGCACAGACACCTTCGAGCAGTGGGAGTGGATGGGGTGCACCAGCCTCATTGCGCATTAGTGAAACAGAGAATTATGCGTGTGCAGTTGTATGTACTCTGCAATTACTAATTCTATACTATCTTTCAGATCACTAAACTTGAGGGCTGCACTATCTCTCGGCACGTGGTTGGAGACACACTGGTGGCACAAAGGTGAGCTGTGAAGATTTTCTACAGTGTCAACACTCCCTCTCCATCTCTTCCTTTCTCTCTCTCACACTTTCTCTCTCTCATTCTTTCTTTCTCTCTCCCTCTCTCTCACTCTTTCTCTCTCTCCCTCTCTCACTTTCTCTCTCTCCCTTCCTCGTTCTCTCTTTATCTCTCTCTCTTCCTCTCTCTCACACTGTTTCTCTCTTTATCTCCCTCTCTTCCTCTCTCTCACACTGTTTCTCTTGTTGTCTTCCTCTCTGTCTCACTCTTTCTCTCTTTGTCTGGCTTCCTCTCTCTCACTCTTTCTCTCTTCCTCTCTCACTCTTTCTCTCTCTCTTCCTCTCTCTCACACTGATTCTCTCTTTCTCTCTTCCTTGTATCTCATTCTTTCTCTTTTTCTGTCTTCCCCTCTCTCACATTGTTTCTCTCTTCCTTGTAGCTCACTCTTTCTCTCTCTCTTTCCTCTCTCACTCTTTCTCTCTCTGTCTTCCTCTCTCTCACACAGTTTCTCTTTCTCTCTTCCTTGTATCTTACTCTTTCTCCCTTTCTCTCTCTTACGCTATCTCTCTTTCTCTCTCTCACTCTTTCTCTCTTTCTCTGTCTTCCTCTCTCTTTCACTCTTTCTCTCTTCCTCTCTCTCTCTTCCTCCCTCTCACTCTTTCATCTTTCTCTCTATCTCCTTTGCTGGACGCATAGCGCACCATTTTATCTTTCTTTTGTCTTGCGGGCTGTGAATCAAAAATGGACCAGCGATGACACGCCACAGCTGTACATAGTTTTATTTGTTGTTGTTTTGTTTTAATAAAATGTTCTATATGTAAATCTATACATGACTAAGATTCTTATTCCTCCAACCTCACAAGCATCTTTTTAATAATAGTTCAAAGAGGGATACTTCTGGGCCCAAGAAGGTTGTTGGGGGTATTCTGGTGATCTGGGAAGAGGGTGCGTTACCTGCTAATGTGGGGAGACGCAGCGTGAAAGGGGTATCTCTCACAGAAAGAGCTCCGGTATGTTTTCAGAAATGCCACGGACAGATGCCAGCTGACGGACTGAATCACAAAATGGCTTTTCAATGCACATATAGTGGGACTTATGAACTGTTCGTACCCAGGTTCGCAAAGGGACAACTGCG